>NC_063172.1:66924111-67242861 GCF_023159225.1 Perognathus longimembris pacificus | reverse complement strand
AACAGATAAGCTTCTAATAAGGATCTGTGGAAAGGCAATTGAACACATGAAACTGTCTTCAATGTCTCTGCTTGGAAGGGAAATGAACCATGTGACAAGACATTATAATGACTGAAATGAAAGTTACTTACTGTAGCAAAGTCTGGAGAGAATACAGAGCAATTGGAACTGACATATTTTACAGGGCAAAATGCAAAATTGTACGACGAGTCTGGAAGACTGGCAGGTTTCGTTTTGTTTTGAAAAAGTGAACATAGACTTACCAAGCACAACTCAGCAGTTCTACTCTTAGACATTTACCCTAGAGGAATTAAACGTGATGTTCACACACACACATTGACTCCGTTTTTGGGATATCCTCGCTGTTCAAATTTACTTTTCAACTATAAATCTTACAAAGTCTAAAAACAGTTGCAATAATTTTATTAGATGCCTAATAAAATTTACCTCCCACACTGGGATGTGCTGTGAGTGTAAAATTAAACACTAGGGTTTGAAGCATCAATAAGATTAACAGCACAATTTTTTCATCATTTTAAAAAATCTGGATTGCCTTTGGTAATGACCACATTTCATTATACATCATTATACATCACAAGATGCAGGATAGCATCAGGAAAACACAAGAGACAAGCAAAGGATTTAGATGGGAGGATGGTTCGGAAAGTCAGCCTATGGGGATGTTGGGGCTGAATTCAGTAATGTAGGCTCTCAGGTTTCACTCACCCAGCATTGAACCGATTCGGAGTTTTGGGGGTTTTTTCCTTTTAAAATAACCAATTGGCCTGTGGGACTCACTGAGATTAGGATCCCTTCAAAACTAATGAAGCAAAGGATTCCAAAGCCAGCCATGTTCTCTTGCAGTAATTGCCTCCTCCAGGAGAAGCTGGGCTACTGAGGACAGGACCAATTAACATTTGAAGAGTATAAAACTGATGCACAAGGCAAATGTTTTATGTTCTATTGGCAGACCCATTTTTACAACTTAAGAAGAGAAAAGAACTGTGGGGTCCCTATAGTGAAAGACAATGTCGTATTTGCCTTGTCATCATTTGTAGGATTCCCTTTATCTTTGTAGTGATTGAATGGAAGCATCTGTGCTGTTTGGTGGAGGAGTGCAGGTTATGACAGGTCTGAAGTCTCTGTCTGTATATTGCTTACACCAGAGTGGCTTCCAGTAACTCATTTATTATTAAAGACATTGCTCACCAGCAGATACAGGGTATCCAACAAGATTTAATGTTCAAACCAAAGAACAAACTATATTTTATCTATTTTATAACTATAAAGGAATTGTACATTTAAATGTACATTTTTTTAAACCAGTGGTTAAGTCTCCCCAATTTTCTAAGTTATTGTTAATGCAACCAAAACAAATTAAAAAACCAAGTAAAAAAATTGGAGATTGTGTCTGTGTAGTTGAAGCTGGCCAGGAATTTACAATCTCTCTGTCTCTGCCACCAGGGCTATGATTACAAGGACGTACTATCATGCTCAGTTGTTTTTTTTTTTCATGTTCTGACAGAAAATACTGTCACATGTGTCCAAGAAAACAGAGGATATGAGACAGAGCAGATGAACACTTACTGGCTTCTCTTTCTTATGACTAAATCACGTCTCTGCCTTTCTTTTGCCGTTAGTGTGCCCTAGAAGAGAGTTGAAGAGGCAGCAAGACATGGGAAGGAGCTTCCCGGGCTTTATTTGTGAGCGCTCTCACCGATCTCGTCATTCCTTCTGCTTCGTAAATGTTCACTAGTTGTTTTTATTTTTTTTCCTATAGGAAAGAGACCATCAGAGAAGCAGGCTCTCTGATAAGACAGTCAAGTTCTCCCATTTGATTCCCATCCAATTTTCCTATCGTAGTAATTAATTTATGAGAACATTTAAGTATTGCTACAATAAATGAAGTAGCACACACACATTGCATATTACATGTTAAATGCTCTGTATTGAAGTTTGTTACATATTATATGCTAGTGTGTTGAAATGAAAGATTCATTGGGTATTAAAAGTAAGCCTTTAAAAAAATCTTCTCTTTATTAAGATCTAGCTTTTCTTTTCTTTTTTTCTTTCTTTGGCCAGTCTTGGGGCTTGGACTCAGGGGGTAAGCACTGTCCTTGGCTTCTTTTTGCTCAAGGCTAGCACTCTGCCACTTGAGCCACAGCACCAGTTCTGGCCTTTTCTGTGTATGTGGTACTGAGGAATCGAACCCAGGGCTTCATGCAGGCAAGGTAAACACTCTACCACTAGGCCATATTCCCAGCCCTAAAAGTAAGCTTCTTTAAGAAGCCAGATAGCTATAGCTCTTGCCTCTCTCTAATCCTTGTTCCTCAACAGTCTGAGATCTATAGAATTATAGTTTGAAGCCAACTCTGGCCAAATAAAAAAGTCTATACTGCTCTATCTCTAAAAAGGAAAAAAAAAAAGAAGATGACATCACCCTACAAAAAGCAGTAGAGAGGCATGGCTCAAGGGGTAGAGAATCAGCTAAGCATGCAAACCAAGCAAACTCAAGACTCTGAGTTTAAAAAAAAAACCTGTAATAATAAAAACAGAATATTATAAAGGAATACACAGAGAATTTAAGACTCACATCTGGAAAACCCAGTCCTTAATATCTAACTCTAAGCAACTTGTGAAAGTCTTTATCTTAGTTCTCTGGCCAGTTCGGGGATAGTCTGCTTAACATTCTCTCTCCAAAGTCCCTCCTCAGTGATTCAAATCAAGTTATTTCCCATAATGAAGTGCCTTCCTCCACTCTTACCCTCATCGGAAATCCACAAATCATTCAGGCCTATTTCAAATGGCATTTGGCAGTTACGCATACCCCTCATTCTTCAACCCGGCTCTAAGAGTCATGCTTGGTAGCACACACGAGGACAGCACGCCATCCTGCCTCCGTTCGGATGGGTCGCCTGTAGAGTTCCTTTGGCCAGAACTCATGTCATAGTAGATTCAAGTTTCATGTTCTACTCACTTCTACTCATTATCAGTTCAGTGAATATTGCAGAAGCATGATGCACAGAAGTTAATTCAGTCTTTGCATTTATCAAGCTGAAGTCTAGCAAGCTTTTGTTCATGTAATTAATTGACAGTGATGTTGCTAATAGAAAATACTTCGGATGATCACATTTATGCAAGTATAGATAGACAGACAAACAGGTTGATTTTACATTTGTAACTACATTTCAAACATTTCAAACATTGCTATGACATAATGCTCAGAATAGGACTTAGGAAACTTGACATCAGAGAAAACTAGAAGAGACATTAGAGAACTATAAGAAAAAGCCAAATAACAGAACGGGAAATTACAAAGGAGAGAAGGCGAGAGTCAGGTCTAAAAGTACAGGTGAGATATTGAGTATTTATTGATTTAATAAACTTGAAGAAATTTCTGGTCCAAAAACCCTCTGGAGAATCTTTGCCAAACTATCTCCTTCATTTGTTAATTTACATTTTCATGTCATCAGTGGTTTATTTAGTAGCAGATTTTAGAGATAGATTTTCAATGACTCTTCCTATTTTTACAGATGGAAAAACGAGCCAGAAGACAATTTCGTTTTATGTTTTCAAGCTTATATCAGCAGAATATAGAAAATCGGCAACCACAGCAGCAGCAAAAATAGATTTAAGCTGTAACTTGTTATTTTGTGGAGCATAGTAGAGATATAACTTACAGTGATGAAATCGGCTGAAGACCTGATTAATCAAAACAGTTATGAAACAGACTATAGTCCAGAAATAGGTGCACACATATGAAGTAATCTGATTTGGAATCATGTCACTTGGCAAATTATAAAATCCATGCTTTCAGTTAGCTTAAGACTTGTGGACCGAAACAAGGTAATATAGATTTTATTTATTTCTACTATCCTTAGGCAGATAGAATAAAAATGCAACAGACAACCAGGGTGGGGGGATTCTGAGAGGCATACAGAGGAGAGTAAGGGTGGTATGACTCCAGAATTAGAGGAAGAACACTACTCCAGGTATTTTATACTTCCCAACCCCCGCTCCAAAGGGGAGAATCAACCAAGGCCCAGTGTTCTCTGATGCACAATCCAGCAACGCCAAGGATGGCACAAGTGTTATTAGCATTCCCTCCCTGAATGAAATCAGGTCCTGTCACAGGGCCAGACAAAACTAGTCCAGCCAATGACTAACAGCATGGGGAAACCAGGAAGAGCTGTGCTAAAACAAGGGGGCTAGTGAAATGTTCTCCTTCCCTGACTTCCTTTCTCACTGAGAGATACTGGATCTGTCGAGCACCCCCGCAAGAAGACCCTCGCCATGAGAAGTCGTCTGGCTCACAAGACCCCTTTGTTCCTGTGGACCTGAGAACCTCCTTCCTAGCCCAGATTCCACAGAGGGCACTGGACCTGTCACAACCCACCACTGGCTTAGTGAAGGAGTTCATTGCCAGGGGATGGCACGTCTCCTGAGAAAGACCGCTGAAGTACCTTGGCCTTTCCCAATACATTCTTTCCCTATCAGACAGTACGAGCAGGGCAACCAGGTATCCTAAGGACAAGCTTTCTTCTACATGGATCTAGTGGATAAGGTCCTCTTGTGACACAAATCTTCCTCATCCAGAGGAGCAGACACACGGTCTATGCTTATCGCTGACTTTCAGGTTTCAGTTCACAGGCTTCTTCAAACGAGCCAATCATACACTCCAGTAATGAAAAACATAATAACGTCAGTGTTACTTTTTTATTTTATATTTTTTTTGGCCAGTCCTGGGCCTTGGACTCAGGGCCTAAGCACTGTCCCTGGCTTCCTTTTGCTCAAGGCTAGCACTCTGCCACTTGAGCCACAGCGCCACTTCTGGCCATTTTCTGTATATGTGGTGCTGGGGAATCGAACCCAGGGCCTCATGTATATGAGGCAAGCTCTCTTGCCACTAGGCCATATCCCCAGCCCCTCAGTGTTACTTTTTAAAGCACAGTGAGGAAGATTTTATTCAAGACCATCACAATAGAGACTTTGGCAATTGGGTTTTGGGGGAATCAGAAATTGGGCTCAATTTCCAATAAAGAATGAATAAGTGGGGCTGGGAATGTGGCTTAGCAGGAGAGTGCTTGTCTAGCATCCATGAAGCCCTGGGTTCGATTCCTCAGCACCACGTATATAGAAAAAGCCAGAAGTGATGCTGTGGCTCAAGTGGCAGAGTGCTAGCCTTGAGCAAAAAGAAGTGAAAGACAGTGCTCAGGCCCTGAGTTCAAGCCCCAGGACTGGAAAAAGAAAAGAATGAATAAGTGAAAATGGATAACTAAGAAGCAGAACTGGGAAGAGTGGATGGAAAGTTCCTAAGGGGAAGCATCAGTGACCTAAGAGATTCTGGCTAAACCAACCCAATAGAGTTCTTGGTGAAGTTAGGTCGGGGCACTACCCAGGGAATGGTAGGAGGGATAAGTTGATGTCAAGAGTGGACAGGATAGGGTGACCAGCTCTCATTTGACTGGATTTGACAAGGATGTACACAAATGGGCCTGGAGAATATACAGACACCTGACTAAAGTTTGGCTAAGCAAACACTTTGTCATTACCCATGGAGCTAATTCTCTTAATACTGCAGAACCTGCCTGTCTCTGGATCTCCGCCGTGTTCTTGAATACCATCCTGTGTGTGTCTGTGTTGTGGGAGGTCCTTGTCTCCTAGGCTGTATGAGTGATTAGTGGACGGTCGTCAATCTCATGCGTCCAATGTTGGGTACCACAGGAATGATCAAAACCCAAAAGTAGAGTCTCTTCCCTCACCAAGAAGGTAAATAGGAGGTGATTAAAACACTACCAATTTTCAGCCAAGAAGAATCTATATTATTGGAGAGACAAACACATAGATCATTAAAACTGGAACAGACAGGAAAATCCAGAAATAATCTCACACAAATGCAGCCAACTGAATTTGTACAAAAGGGCACAAAGAGTTCAATGAGCAAGGATGACTTTCTCAATAGCTGGGTACTCATCAGTAAAAGAAAAAAGGAATAAAAAAGAAAGATTTGATCTAAGTATCACACTTACCAAAAACCAATTTAATACAAATTTAGATTTAACTATAAAATATGAACATATTGAATTCTTAGAAAAACCAAAGGAAATCTTTAGAATAAAAGCAAGGGACAATGCCAGGCAAAAGGAAGCATGGTGCATTGAACTTTATTAACATTTAAAGCTTCTCTGTGGTGAGCATGGAAAAGCCCACTATAGACTGCAATAAACGACTTGCAAACCACATAGCCATCAAAGGCTAGCACGTAAAATAGTTAAGAGATTCTCAAAACTCAAAATGAAGAATCAAGCAATCAGCCTGGGGCTTCTTTCATGCCTATTGTCCTAGCTACTCAGAGGCTGAGATCTTGGAATGGCAGTTCAAAGCTAGCTTGGACAGGAAAGTCCATGAGATCCTTTTCTCCCACTAATCATCAAAAAGCTAGAGGTGGAACCATGGCTCCCGTCCTTGAACACTAGCTTTGTACAAAAGAGCTCAGGGACAATGCTGAGACCTTGAGTTTAATCCCCAGGACTGGCACAAGAGCAAAACAAAACAAATAAAAAAATGAAGAAATCCCGGTAGGAAACAGACTGAAGACATGGAAAGACAATCCTCCAAAAGCATGTATACACATGGAAACATGTCCAATGCACATTGCCACAAATGAAAACCTAGGTAGATATCACATATACCTATCATCATGAGTAAATAAAAGATAGTGGTAACACATCAAGTGCTAGTGATGAGTCAATGGAACTAGGTCACTCATACATAGCCTGTCAGAATTAGTCTCCACGACTCAGTTTATGCAGTGTTGGAATCACAAAAGTCAGAATTAGAGAATAGCTTAACAACAGGCCAATGAGGGGAAGACAGAGGTACATGGTTTTATTAATAAAAATATCCAAATAGAGCCCCTTTGGCTAATAGAATTGTTCTTTATCTTAAGTGAAGTTACTATGGACCTTCGCATATGAAAAAATGCTGCACAACTAAATCCATATAAATCTGTCTCCTCTAACACACACAAAAGTAAGCATGAAAGAACCCCCTAAGTCTAAATATGATCACTATAATATCGTGTTGGTATAATATGTCAGAGTTTATGCTTATTTTTGTAAGGTGCCAATATTGGGACAAACTACGGAAAGTAAACTCCGGATCTATTTTAAAAATTTAAGCAACTACACGTGATAGTAAATATTCTGAAAAGGATTTTGATTAAAAATATATCTTTAAAATTATTTTTAGCATCTTTGGTTGTACAAAGGGGGTTCAAGCCAGCATGTCGGCGTAGGAGCCCAATGTGTGTTGACCAGTATCACCCTTTTCCTCCTCCTCCTGTCTCTCCCAGCCCTGCTCACCCCTCCGCTTCTCCAGCTCCATTTCACGTACAGACATTGACCCCGGGACTGCAGTCTCCCTCCTCCTCCCCTCACTCCTTCACCTCAGCAGCCCCCGACACCTTGAGCTCCAGCTTCCCAGTATTCATTTTGTTAGATTGCATTGAAACAAAGTGTAACAGTAGACTCAGACTGTTAACTCATAGTAACCCGACTTGCTCCAACTAGCCCTCGATCTCAGAGTTTCCATCATTCCCCAATAAGCATCGGCGGAGGCCAAGACTTGAACACATTGAGATCCAAGTTATAACACGCTGGTTTGTTCTCTGCGTCATGAATACAAACTATTGAGAGATGGGGAAATCTTACTCCTAAACCTATTAACCAACTGCAAATGTTTAAATAGCTCTTTGGTTTGTTGGGGTTTTTTTTGTTTGTTTGTTTTTGCCAGTCCTAGCGCTTGGACTCAGGGCCTGAGCACTGTCCCTGGCTTCTTTTTGCTCAAGGCCAACACTCTACCACTTGAGCCACAGCGCCACTTCAGGCCGTTTTCTTTATATTTGGTGCTGGGGACTCGAACCCAGGGCTTCATGTGTATGAGGCGAGCACTCTACCGCTAGGCCATATTCCCAGCCCCGACATAGCTCTTAGTAGTGAGGAGTCCATTTCATCCTTGGATCACCTTCCCTGCATCAGTACCGGTCCCAGCCGCTGGGCTCTGTAGCTTTGGTACTTTGCTTTGTTTTCAATAATTTCTTTAGCTCTAACGGCCGGTCGTTATGCTAAATGTAATTAAAAAATAAGGTACAGTTTTGCAAAGTTTATTGCTTGTCGAGCACTATGTTAAATTATTTTTGACTCTCAAAGGAATCTGTAATTTTCCATATTTTGTTTAATTGGCTAGCAAATCCTGGAGAGGTAAAATAAGTTATTCAAAATCATAGAGCGCCCCATGCCTGAATTGGAATCTAAGTATTTTACTCTCAGTTTCTGCTTATAACTGCTAATTTTTGAATCTGTACTGTGGTGTCTAGCTCATACTCTAGTTTCCTTGGAGTCGGCATTGTCTTTCTGCTTCTTTTTTCCCCTTGCTATTTTCAATATCATTTATTATTCATTTTTGTCCATTGGATACTATTTTTTAGAAAACTATTCTTGTTACAGAAATGCATTATCTTCTCATATCACTTTTAATATTTTCAAAGTTTCTTTCCCCTTTATCATTTCCAGTCTCTTTTAGCCTGTTATTTTCTTTGTTTTATGGGCTATTTTTCATGTTTCACTCTGAACACTTGATCCTCTGAAAGAACAAGAATGTGTTCCATATGGCTGCCATATCAAAATACACTTTGAGTATTTCTTATTCGAAATTCTGGGGACCACCGTGTTTCTTACTTCAGTTTTTCAGATTCCAGAATATTTAGATAGACTTTACCCAATGAGCACCCCGCAATCTGAAAATCTTCTAAAAAGTCTTCAAGACATGTGTGGTCTTGGAATTTTGAATGAAGGCTGTCCAGTCTATACAAGACAATGCCTGAAGCAGCAGCAAGCTGCTTTTTCCACTAGACGTTCAAGTAGCTGGAGGTGTTTCTTTGGCTTCCTCTGGCCACCTTTCGTGGGTCTTCCATCTTTTCTCTGTGTGTAATTGTTCCTGTTGCCTCCATGTTTGTCCCCTTTTCTTCTTCTCATAGGAACACCAAGCAGATTGGACTAGGACACACTCTCATGGCCTCATTTTAACTCGAACGCAAAAGCCATATCTCCAAATTCAGACATATTCGGAGGTACTGGGGTTTAGAGCTGCAAAACACAAATGTAGGGAGAAGGGGGGGCGGGCACCAGTCAGCCCAACAGACGTCTGCAAAGCTGACTGGAATCATGTGACCGTACACAGTGCTCACAGGCTGGTGAATTTCTGCTTCTTTTTTCACTTACATCCTTCCAGATACTCCAAACAATTACTGTCTCCTTCTAGAACTGTAGAAAGTAGTTGCTTATCGACCTCTGTGAAAGTCCAGAACCACACTGCTTGCTTATACACGAATTAGCACTCAGCTTTGGAGATTTGGGTGTAGATACATGGTTCCCGTTTTCCTAAGGCATGTAGGTTTAATCTGTTTGTTTGTTGTTGTTTTTCTTCTGTTTTAAGAATTATGCACCAGCACAACCACCATGTTTATCACAGCATTATTTTTAACCATAGCTAAGATATGGAATCAGCCCAGATGTCCCTTAGTAGACAAATGGGTCAAGCAAATGTGGCCTATGTACACAATGGGATTCTACTCATCCACCAGAAAGAATGATATTGTACCATTCATAAGGAAAAGGAAACACTTATATTAAGTGAATAATCCAGATCCAGAGAAACACAGGTTGCATGGCTTCCCTCATTTGTGGGAGCTGGAATGTGCCTATAACAGACGAAAACACACTGGGTGATATGCAATTGGTTAACATGAATTAACCGAAGCACACATGAGTGTATTGTGCACTAGCATAGTGCAATTCTTGAGAAAGATGACGTCAAAGCCCAACCCAGTAAGTCCTGGGAAATGAGTGCTTGCGGGAGGGAGGGGAGCCGAGGGGAGAGGGATGAACAGGGAAGGAAGGAGAACGCGGTCAACGAGGCATGGGATGGACCACCAAACTGGGCCTCATAAAGGCAGGGGTCGGCCGAGGGGGGTGACGGGGTCAGGATGCTAACTGCCATACTAAACGGTCCAGAAAGGACTCATCTTTACAGGGACTCATCCTGCAGTTAGCGCAGCATCGTAGTATCCGATCACAAAAGGCGAAAGACATGTCTGATGAAATATGGCACCCCAAATCCATTAAAGTAATTTAGCATAGAATACCTATTTGAACATGTTCCTTTAAAGTATGACTAGGTCAAGCCTACCCAGAGCTTTGTGTTTTGGTGGCCGTCTCCTCTCGCCCCTCATCTCCTGACAGTTTTTGTGATTCGAACGTGGGCACGGGCATGGCCACCAGGGGCTTGCTTTGCCTAGGCTAAAGGGTGAGCCGTTTCCTTTAAAACGGTAATCCTTACTCTCTCGAAAAAAATAGCATGTACCTATACTGGAAATGTTTGAAACAATTTTGGGTTTATATGTAACATCGAACAAGAATGTAAATCCAGAAATTATAAAGAGATTTCTTATCTGTAGTTCTGCCAATAGGAACGACGGTAAGTCCCCTCCAACAAAAGAAAATTCTTGAAGCTTCTCACAGCCCAGAAGTCCTGGTATCTGCCTGTTAGATACTAGCAGTACAGTCAGCCCTGCTCTAAGATCTCACACACGCGCGCACACACACACACACACACACACACACACACCAGCAATACAAAAGCCATAGGCAGGTTGGGCCGGAGCTCAGTGGTAGAGCACTGGACCAACTATGAAGGCCCTAGGTTAGAGCCCCAGCACAAACTTGTAAAGAGAAAAAGGATGTTTTGGCTCACGAGTGTTTGGATGTTTCAGTCCCTGCCTGGCAGCTGTGATTTGTGGTGGCACATCATAGTAGAAGGGAGTGGCAAAACAAATCAGTCCCTTTGTGGGCAGGAAGAGTGTACTCTTCAAGGAGTTGTGCAAAGTGACTTGAAGACTCCACTAGGCCCCACCTTTGGAAGGTTCTTCTACTGACCAACAGAGCCACTTGGAGGACCAGAGTTTCAATAATTTGTCTTTTAAAATAAAAATTAACAATACTTTTTTCATCAATATTAAAATATTGATCAAATGTGTAGATACTTTTAAACATCTGAGTCATGACCAGGACAGCCATGACCACAGAACAAAACTGAAAAATTTGAATATCATAGTGTCGCTTAAAATCTTTAAACCAGACACTAGCTAGCCCAAAAGGAGCATTAAAGGTTCCCGCAGGGTCCCTGCAACTAGATAGCCTTTTCTTTATTGCGAATATCACTTGACATTTTTCAACCAGGATCATCAAACAAGTGTACGATGCTTAGTGAGTGAATGTTTTGTAAGTATGAAAGTTCACAAATGCAAGAGAATCATAAAATGCCACCTTATAGAATAATACACATGGCGACTTTATGTGTTCATACCTACATCATTGGAGCGCAGTGTTCTGCAATTGTCCTGCTCTTTCCCAAGGATAAAAGTTTTCTAAAACACACACACACACACACACACACACACACACACACACACACACAAAACTGAGGTTTTATTATGTTCAGATTGTTCTCTAATCTATTAATTGAAAAAAAAACTCATGGTTTTAAAATTAGCACACAGAGTTAATGTATCTTTAATCCGTGTAGTGACAAAATCAGTCCCATGCATTTTTTAAATAGCTTTTCTGAAATGATGACTACAGCCACTTGTGAACGCCCCAGTTCTTGGTTCTGGTTGAGAACTCTTATCTCCTGGATATATTTGGTATGTTGACCTCATCTATACGTTTAGCTTCCCTAATGCTTACTTCCCTTGCTTTCAGGCCTGCCTACACATAACAAGCCAGAGAGCAACACCAAAAGCGGAGGAGTAACTGTTGTTCTTGTTGTTTTTTGCCAGTCCTGGAGCTTGGACTCAGGG
Organism: Perognathus longimembris pacificus; assembly: GCF_023159225.1. Classification (NCBI taxonomy): domain Eukaryota; kingdom Metazoa; phylum Chordata; class Mammalia; order Rodentia; family Heteromyidae; genus Perognathus; species Perognathus longimembris. The sequence continues at coordinate 67,230,944 of NC_063172.1, read as the reverse complement.
CCTGACCGCTGTCCCTGGCTTCTTTTTGCTCAAGGCTAGCACTCTGCCACTTGAGCCACAGCCCCACTTCTGGCCATTTTCTGTATATGTGGTGCTGGGGAATCGAACCCAGGGCCTCATGTATACGAGGCAAGCACTCTTGCCACTAGGCCATATTCCCAGCCCCGCAAAGGAGTAACTGAATTGTAAAAGACCAGGGACATCTAAGCAGAGCTGGGGAGCTGGGTCTCAGGAGCGAGTAGATGTTTTCTGATCCATCTCTACAAAGCCTCAAAAGGCCCCTGTTAGAGCACAAAGAGTGCTAGTAGTTGCATTTGCTAGAATGTGGACTAAGTGTGTGCCTGGGCAGGAAGGACTTGGGAGACTGTCATGTGTTGTGATATGTTTTTTTGTCATGTCAGAACTTTTATGAATTTCAGTATTTTAGTAATAATTACTGTAACTATTCTTTGATGACAGGAGCTCTGTTTGGAACTTTCTCCAGTAACATAAGCTGTAATTAAACCAAGTTGCTGTCTGGTAGAACACCAATATGCAAATAAGATGGTGTCCTGGGTACCCCCCACCCTTTGCCCCCCCCAACCAACATCTGGATTGTTATGCCCTTCTGGAACTACAAATATCAGTCCTTCACACTGCCATTTAAGATACATCTCAGTGTGACTCCATTCTTGTGAGAATTCAGTCTACAATAACATTGACTACCTGGGGCTTTGCCTGAGAGAACACTCCTTTGCTTGGCTGAGAATAATTTGAGCCTTCTTTGGAAGGTCACTTTGGAGGGATCAATCTCCTAGGCCTTCTGGATAATTTCTTCCATGAGTGCCTGGGGGTTTGTTTGTTACTGCTACTGTGTCCTTTCTTGATGTAGTTATTTTTGCCTATAATTTCACAGACTCCATTTGCTTATTTTTACTTTCTCTGTTTTTGAGCATATTTTAGCAAACCAATTAACTCTGGAGATTATCTTTATTTCATCAGATGAACATCTGATGAGAGAACAAAGAGCCTATGTCTCTTGAATTGACCCTGAAGGATTGTAAATTTGTGGCTGAGTATCAAGGAACCATACTATCCTTATCAAACCAGCGTGAAACTATGCTAATAAGTAGGAGCTCTGTTCTTGAGTGACAGCCTAGCAATAAGCTTTGCAGTAGGGGAGGGACGCGTTCCATACGCATTTAGAAAGATCAGTTGTGAGTACAGAGCAAAGGCCAGTCCAAGGAGCTAGTGGGAAAATCCCTCTCAATCTGTGAACATCAGGGGGTTCTCAAAAAATGTGAAGGATAAAGGAACTTTCAAGCCTCTGTGTATAAAAATTATAGGGAAAAATCACCATCCTGTTGTGTTTTTTTTGTAAAGTAGGTAATATATGCTAAGTGGGATTGGTGTCTCTCAGCATTTTGTTTTGAAGTATTTAATAACACTGAAATGAGGTTGAACTCATTTGTTCATATAGGATTCCTAGCTTGGGGGTGAAATGAGGCTGCTGTTAAATGATGTTGCCAAAGTAAGAAAGCTGAATTGTGGACAAGTTACACCAAGTCTACAAAGTAATTATTAATGATGTATCTTTTTACTCTCAAACAAGTCCCAATTTTGTAGTAGAAAATAAATAGAGACTCATCTAAAATTCTTAGGAATCAGTTGAAGTATTCATTTAAGATACAGGGCAAGAAAAAGTTAAGGAGATATACTGAAAAGTATACTGAAAGGCAGCTTCTGATCCTAAAACATAAAATCAAAAAGTCAGCAGAGATAAATACAAATACAAAAGGTATTTGCTAATCCATAAGAAGTCAGAAAGGGGAAAGAAAGGAATTTCATGCAAAGAGCATGGAGACTAAATGAAAAGAAATATGAAGATAATAGAAAAAACCAATTATCACAGTAGTTAATTTAAATGTGAATAATTTTGAGTTTGGAGTTTATAAGGTCTGTGCTAGCCCAGTATAACAATGTTCCCTTAGAGCTATGACTACAAAGCTAGATATGACTTAAGCATAAAAAATCCCAAAGGGAAAACATAGGCTTCTACTATAAAAGCATGCTTGTCAACTATGATGTCATTGAGACCTTTTACAATGGAAACCAGAGCCATTTCTGATCACAGCTTTACACAATGCAGCTTAACTGGTCTTAATGAAACTGTCCTCACGAAGAAACAGAAAATGATGAGTGCCTTACCCAAAGCAGTTTTATTATGATTCCATCACTAAACACATAAGGGATTTTACAGTTGCTTAATAATAAAGAATTTATGCTTTCATAGAGCAAAAATCATTATCTGGTTGACATTCAGTTTCCCACAATTTGTTTTATAAGCAATAAAAGTTAATTAAATGACATTTGAAGAAATATTTAGTGCCCGTTGCCTTTCAGTTTAAAGACATTAGAAAGTCCTAGCTCGTACATCTAAGTGGTGAGAATTTATCCATGCATCCTACATGAAGTAGCTAGAGTCCTATGGATTTTGTGCTGGTTGAGAGGCACCGTGTTTTTCTGTGTTCTAGAAGCACAGTGGCTCCGTCCACACGAGAAGATGGAGAGATGGCTTTTCTTCTGGAGCTTCAGATGTACTTCACAAGAAGCGATAACGAAGCCGGATCCTGCAAACTCGGTCTGTTAGTCATGCTTTGCATGTCACCCACTGTAAAGCCGACCCCATCATCAACTTCACTTGGGCTTTCTAAAGAAAGTTGACCTTAACCTACATTTTCTGCCCTAAAATGTTCTTGTGAGACCCTTCTTTATTCCAAAGCATTTAAGATCCGTGCTTCTTTTTGTGTTTGACAGTAGTTTTGCACAGCAGTCAGTAGAACAACTATGGCCACTATTTGTACATAGAGAGGATCTTTGTATTTGTGGCTATTTCTTTTTTTTATTTGTGGCCCTCTGCAATATGCTTTTTACTTGTGCTCTTTCCACTTCTCTGTGCTGAGCAAAGCACAGCCATTTCTAATGCCACCTCCTGCTCTTTAGGTACCTGAAGTTGGTGACAAGACTTCCATGACTTGACCTCCCATTCAGACTCGCCGTCTATCAAACAAACAAGTAATGCTGATTTTACAGAAAACGGCAAAGAGGAAATATGTTACCGTATCTCAAATGCCTAGTATGGACTTGAACTTGGCATGTAGAAGAGAATCAGTAAGAAGCATATGAGTTATTTGGAAGTGGTGGTATCAGCAATGTCTCCATGGCTCTTCTCTTATGAGAAACAACCTTGCCATTTAAGCCCTTTTTATCTGTCCAAATGAGGTCGAAGCACATTCAATAATGATTAAATGTTTATTATTCCTTTAAATAAGGCAGTTTCCTCAATGCCCAGGTGAAAGTTTGAAGGTGTGATCCCTTTTCTTGAACCTCATGAGGGTCATAGCAAACATCCTTTAACAAATGACAAGCTACCAAGAGGCATGCATAGTAAATTAACTTAATATAAAGTTGTATATGACGTAGGAGCCTTTCAAGTGAAGACTCAGGGAAAATTCATCTTTTTTTTTTTTTTTTTTTTGGCCAGTCCTGGGCCTTGGACTCAGGGCCTGAGCACTGTCCCTGGCTTCTTCCCGCTCAAGGCTAGCACTCTGCCACTTGAGCCACAGCGCCGCTTCTGGCCGTTTTCTGTATATGTGGTGCTGGGGAATCGAACCTAGGGCCTCGTGTATCCGAGGCAGGCACTCTTGCCACTAGGCTATATCCCCAGCCCCAAAATTCATCTATTTTTAAGGAAGAAGATACAACATGCAGAAAGGTGATTAGACAAAAGGCTGTCACAGAGAGAATTCAACAAGACCCACTTGTACAAATTATTCTGAACATGTGTTGCGTTTTTTCCTTTAAGGCATGGAACAGGACCCTTCCTGGAACGAGAGTCTCATAATCTGCAAGTTAGGTCAGAGAATTTCTTTACGGTCAGTTATAAGGAAAGACGTATTCCTTTTCCTAAACAATATTCTCAATTACAGTTGGCCTTTTTATAACACATGGGGTCACTTGAAAGTTTATAAGTTAAATAAATAAATAGTTCTATATTATCTTTGAGTTAATCAAAATATTTATGCTTGTATTCAGCTTCATTCTCTGATCTTCACCTGGGGGCATTTCCTGTGACTCCAGTTCCCCTAGCAATATCGTATGTTTAAATAAAAGGAAACTGTCACTTGATGCTACTCTATCTTTCCTCATCCTCGTGCCCTTAGAAGTCTAATCATACACCTGAATACTACCCATGCCGAGTAACGGAGTCTCCATGAATGCCTGCGATTTCCATTTGGCGACTCCCTCTTGTGAGTCCAAATGGCTCTGTGTTTGAGTTTTAAGGTGTTATATGTCTCTTCTCCAAGTTATATGGGTGCACGCGTCCCACTGTAAGGCTCGGCTGACACTTCCCTCACTGAGCAGCTCCTGCAGCACTTTAGCTAGACCATTCCTGGATATATACCCAGAGTCAAGTTACAGTAGTGACATCATATTGCAGCATAATTCACAATAGCCAAATTGTAGAATCAGCCTAGGTGTTTACCACTCGATGAACGGATAAAGAAAATGTATATACTTATTGTGGCGTATTACATAGTCATAAAGAAGGATAAAAGTGTGTTATTTAAAAGGAAATGGATGGAATGAGAGACCATCATGTTAAGCAAAATAAGCCAATCTCATAAAGACAAATAGGACGTGTTTTCTTTCCTATACAAAAATTAGAATAATTTAAAAGATATGAAACCAGGACTATTTGAGGAAGGAAGAGCAACAGCAGGAGGGCAGGGGACAAGAACGGATGCTGGGGTAACATGCCCAAGAGATGGCATGCTTGTATTAAAATGTCATGATGAAACCCATTATTTTATACAGTTAATTAGAAATTAGATTTTAAAAGAGCTGCCATGTGATAATTGTTCCCTGTGTTGTTTGCTGCATGGTGTTTTACACACCTTGTAGATTTATTCCATAAGTCCATCGTGAGTTATGGAATACTCAAGGAAATACTCAATGGACATACCAAGTGTCCAACCTCCTCCACCTCCCAGGTGAGGGAAGTTAGCTTAAGATGAGTGACCAAATGAAAGAGCAGAGACTCGAACCTCATGAATGAAAGCCCTAGGCTCTTCCCCAATCTCACGTAGTATTAAGTCCAAAGGAGGGACCATGTTTTATGATAGCCGAGCTCATCTCAGAAAATAGGTTAAATGCAGATGGTGCTTTATTGGATTTAAGTGACCTTTTCCTTTTCATATTCCTGAGGTATCCCCTGGCAGATTTTGTTGGGAAATTTTTAATGACTAATGCTTCATGGAGGAAATAAGACTGGGATAGATCCAGATTTTGGAAAATAATTGTCTTCCAAAAGCACATGAACCTAAAAGGCATGCGCTGAAGACTTCAAAATCATTAGCAATGAAAGAGATAGAAAGAAAAGGAAAGTATTTTATGTGAAATTATTTTGTCTGATATAAAAATGGTTGATCTGAATTAACTACTTTTGAATTCGTGTAATCAAAATTTGAGCCTCCATGGAACACTAAAAACAATCTTGCTGAGAGTTGATAGATAGCAGAGTTGATTTTCATTATGATGTTCACAAATTGTTCCTAACCAACGCTATAAAAACCTAGATGAAAAATCCTTCAAAGAAAGCCAAGGTTTTCACAGTAATATTCCACAATTGCTGTTTCCCATTCGAGTCTTATTCACATTACTAGAAAACTAATAACAACTGAAAGATATGACCCTGGGGTAGAAATAGTGTCAGGAATTCTCTCTTTAAATAATTACCTAGGTAGAAGAAAGGAGCTTAAATTACATCTAGAAAGATTAAGTGAGAATGATGAAGAGTAAGGGGAAGCATGCATATAAGCAAGATTTTATATATGAGAAACATATTCAAAATGTGTGTGTGTGTGTGTGCGTGTGTGTGTGTGTGTGTGCGTGTGTGCAGATCTGAACATTTCCATGGACATATAAAATGAATCACAATCTCGGCTGCCACTCCAGTTTGGATGAGGTTTGGCATTTGAGGTGTGGTTAGGACGTTGGGGTGCTTCTCTTTGAAAAGACGATGGTGGCTAAAACTAATATTGGTTAGTTCCCACAGAGGAAGGCAACGTGCTCCGGAACCCTCCCCGCTCTGGCCTTGAGATCTCTTTCTCTCTCTCTCTCTCTCTCTCTCTCTCTCTCTCTCTCTCTCTCTGTCTGTCTCTGTCTCTCTCTGTCTCTCTCTCCCTCCCTCCCTCCCCGCTCTGGCCTTGAGATCTCTCTCTCTCTCTCTCTCTCTCTCTCTCTCTCTCTCTCACACACACACACACACACACACACACACACACACGTGCATTCTCCCTGTGACTCCATTCAGCAGGACATAAGCCAGGGTTCCTCACCTCACCAGATGCCACACCAAAGGGCGCTTCTTGATCTTGGATCTTCAGCCTGCAAAACAGAGGGCTCAGCAAGTTTCTCCTACATACTGTGGTACAGCAATGAAAACCTGACTGATACAGGTACTATGTGGGTTTGAAGTAAAATTGAGAACGTGATTTGCTTTTAGTTTTCATTTTGTGTCTGTACAGAGTTTGAGCTCAAGGATTTGAGTTTTCTAGGCAGGTCTTTTGACCACTTGATTCACTTTCCATCCCTTTTTCACTACTTATTTTTTTAAATAGGATTTTGCTTTTGACCCAGGATGCCCTAGACCATGATTGGACAACTTATGCTTCCCACCTAGTTAAGATGGCATTAGCACACGACTTACATCCTGCAGTTTTCTGATGAGACCAGGGTCTCATGAACTGTTTTTGCTTGGGATAGCCTGGAATTGTGATTCTCCCAATTTTGGCCTCCCGTGTAGCTGGAATGCCAGGCATGGACCTATACGCCCAGTTACTGGTTGAGATGTGTTATTTCAAGTGTTGTTTTTTTTTTTGCCAAAGCTAACCCTGAACCTCACTCTTTCCAAGCCCTGCCTCCCAGGTAAGCTAGACATGAGCCTGACTAAATCAAAGGTTTGTGTGGCAGATATCTTGTTTGTGACAACCTCTCCTTCATGACCCAGATCTTCATTTCATTTTACTTAGATCATTTAGTTTGTTATTGTGGTAGCATATCTCATAGGCAGGGGAGAAGGAATGGTTACCCACCAACAAGAGGAGGATCTGGAGAAATGACAGTTTTCCTAGCGCTCATCCTCTTAAAAAATAATACTAGTCAGGCACCAATGGCTCACACTTGTAATCCTACTTACCCAGAAGGCCGAGGTCAAAGGATCACAGTTCAAAGCAAACCTGGGCAGAAAAAGTTTGTGAAACAACTATCTCTAACTACACACACACACACACACACACACACACACACACACACACACACACACACACACACACCAGAAGGGGAGCTAGGGCTCAAGTGGTGGAGTGCTAGCCTTGATCACAAACGCTCAGGGATAGTTCAAGCCCCAGGATTGGCAAAACAAAAAGCACTATGCATAGTTTTGTGTGTAGCTTATGAAAAGATAAACTTCACGCAATTGCAATTCAAATTGAAAATTTAAACATTCATATATACCACCAAGTGAAAAAAATTAACTTTATTTTGATATCAAATACTGGGGCTTTATAATCACATTTTGCCATTCTTTAGTACTGACTGATTAATATGGTAGCTGAGTAGATCATCAGGCTACGTACCAATTTAAGAAAGAAAGCATCACCAGGGAACAGAATTATGAGACCATCTTATACCATGAAAGCCAAGAGAACAATCATCGTGCAAAAGGAAAACCTGGCCACCCAGGTGTGTTATTGATATCATGATGCCACTGTCCTTTAGCGGGTAACATTTGGTTACTGTCTGTGTTTTATAGAGCACAGCTCTCTTTTATTGGGTTTAAAAGGCCAAATGTGATCTAACGTTTCCCGTGCCTCCTTTCTCTCTGTGCTTGAATCCAGTGAAAAGTCTGTGGTCTGATGAGACTCTGAACACTAAGGATGCTTCAAGCACACAAGTCTTTGGAGGGGGGTAGGTAAAATCTATCTATTTCCAATATAATTTTTCATGGGAGGAGCTAAATTGGCTCTGTAATATGTAAAATAGTCTGTCAATACGTCAGGGCTTATAAAGCACACCTGTAATTCCAGTATTTGAGAGACGAAGGTGAGAAGATCTCACTTTTAAGGCCAGCCTACGCTACATAAAAAGACTCTATCCCCCCCACCACCACCAAATTAAGAATTACTGCCACTGGAATTTATATACTATTTTTGTAATTAACATTTGAAAGACTTACTTAAGTGACCGTGGTTCTCAATACGTTCATAATCACATATGTATAGTCTTACCCATACCCAGTCAAACAATCAATGGGAGCTACATTTGGGAAAACTTAAGGAATTGTTGATAAAAGTGAATTCAAGCCTTGGTGCCAGAATACACATACACACACGCACACGCACGCACACACACACACACACACACACACACACAATGTGGACGTAAAGGATTAGCTAAGGCACATGTCTTAGTGAGGGAAACAGCTTCCCAAATAGTGCCCGGCTGATGTGTGTGCAAAACCAAATTTCTTCAACACTACCAACTTTAAAGCTTGGCTCATTCTCTTAGGTTGTGGTTGGCACCATAGCTTCAGTAGGTATGTACTCCCCGAGGAAACTCCATCTATCCTGGGCACTGCTGTAATCCGTGCTTAGCGCAAGGATGTCGAAGCTTAATGGATACTGCCCCATACATGCTCCACACTTGCCTGTCCAATCCTGCCCTCTGCATCTCTCCTTCCTGTCTAGCAAACTCAGCCACTTGCCTTTCCTTAAAGCTTCCATAGAGCCTAAATTCCCTTCTTGCACACTTTCAGTGGGTAGAAGTATTCCCCTAGCACCCAACACGAAGACTATTTCTTTTTTTAATTTTAAATAATTTTTTTATTTGTTTATTAATTGAACACAAATTTTTGGACAAGGTGTTGTGCAAAAAGGGTACAGTTACATAGTAGGGCAGTGTGTACATTTCTTGTGATATCTTACATCCTGTTTTTTTATCTCTTCTCTAGGTCAGGTAGACATATATACAATATACAATGTATCAAGAACATATACAGTAGCCACGTGGCCACGCCCAAGAAAGTTCGCCTAGGGCTTTAAAGGTAATGTCAATATTAGACCATATGTCGACAGTAGTCTTATATGAACGTACATACCTAGCTTTTGAGCTATTGTATTCCCCTGAGAGGTCAATTTTTGACCTTTATTTGTTGAGTAATTGTTTAGTTTTAGTTACATAATGTTGGGTCGCTGCCCCAGTCCTGTGGGGAATACTATTTGACAAGCAATTTTTGTTTTCACGGACTTGGTCTCTACTGTCTCTCCATCACCCCATCTTAACAGTCATATATCAATAATGCCCCTTTGTTTTCTGTGTTCTAGGCTTGTCTCACTCAACATTATTTGTTCGAGTTCTGACCATTTCCCTGCGAATAACAATATTTCTCCATTCCTAATCACTATGTAGTATTCCATTGTGTATAAGTACCATATTTTTTGGATCCATTCGTCTGTGGAGGGGCTTCTGGGTTGTTTCCATATTTTGGCTATTGTGAATTGTGCCACGATAAACATGGAAGTGCAAATGTCTTTTTGATATCTTGGGGTTTGCTGTTTAGGATAGATGCCTAGGAGTGGTATGGCTAGGTCATAGGGTAGGTCTTTATTGAGCTTTTTGAGAAACCTCCATACTGTTCTCCAAAGTGGTTGTACTAATTTGCACTCCCACCAACAATGGAGAAGGGTTCCTCTCTCGCCGCACCCCCTCCAGCATTTGTTGTTGCCTGAGTTCAGAGTATAGGCCATTCTAACTGGAGTGAGGTGGTATCTCAGGGTTGTTTTTATTTGCATTTCCTTTACTACCAGGGATGTTGAGCATTTTCTCATGTGTTTCTTTGCCATTTTTATATCTTCTCTTGTGAAGTCTCTCTTTAGCTCCTTTGCCCATTTCCTAATAGGTTTATTGGGCTTAGAGGGGCTTACTTTTTTGAGTTCTCTGTAGATGACAGATATCAGGCCTATGCCTGTTGCTGTGCTGGTAAAGATCCTTTCCCATATGGTTGGCTGTCTTTCTATTTTGGTGGCTATGTCCTTAGCTGTGCAGAAACTTTTTTTTTTTTTTTTTTTTTTTTTTTTGGCCAGTCCTGGGGCTTGGACTCTGGGCCTGAGCACTGTCCCTGGCTTCTTTTTGCTCAAGGCTAACACTCTGCCACCTGAGCCACAGCGCCACTTCTGGCCATTTTCTGTATATGTGGTGCTGGGGAATTGAACCCAGGGCCTCATGTATATGAGGCAGGCACTCTTGCCACTAGGCCATATCCCCAGCCCTGCAGAAACTTTTTAATTTGTAGTAGTCCCATTTCTCATCTTTCCCCTATTTGTTGTGCCCCTGGGACTCTATTCAGGAAGTTCCTTCCTGTGCCTATAAGTTCTAGCATCTTTCCTACTCTGTCCTTCAGTAGTTTCAAGGATTCAGGTCTGATATTGAGGTCCTTGATCCATTTTGAGTTGATCTTGGTGCATGGTGATAGGCTTGGGTCTACTTTGAGTTTTCTGCATATGGCTGCCCAGTTCTCCCAACACCAGTAGTTGAAAAGGCTATGTTTATTCCATTGTATGTCTTCAGCTCCTTTGTCGAATATCAGCTGACTGTAAGAGTGCGGTTTTATTTCTGGATCTTCAATTCGAATCCATTGGTCTTCCGATCTGTTTTTATACCAATACCATGCTGTTTTTGTTATGATGGCCTTGTAGTAGAGCTTGAAGTCTGGTATTGTGATACCTCCTGCACAGCTTTTATTGCCTAGATTTGCTTTGGCTATTCTAGGTTTTTTGCTGTTCCATATGAATTTATGCATTGTTTTCTCTATTTCAGTGAAGAATGTGGCTGGGATTTTGATAGGTATTACATTGAATTTGTATAACAATTTGGGCAATATGGCCATTTTCACTATATTGATTCTGCCTACCCATGAGCATGGGAGGTCTTTCCATCTCCTTGTGTCTTCTTTGATTTCCCTTATTAGATTTTTATAGTTTTCATTAAACAGGTCCATCACATCCTTGGTTAAGTTGATCCCTAGGTACTTTATTCTTTTTTTGGCTACTGTAAATGGAATTGTTTCCATAATTTCCTTTTCTGCTTGTATATTTCTGGTGTACAGAAAAGCTGCTGACTTTTGTGGATTGATTTTGTATCCTGCTACTTTGCCAAATTGGTTTATTAGGTGTAGGAGTTTGGGGACTGAGTTTTTTGGGTCCTTCAGATATAAGATCATGTCGTCTGTGAATAGGGATAGCTTGATTTCTTCCTTGCCGATGTGGATCCCTTTGATGTCCTCCTCTTGCCTTATTGCTATGGCTAGGGATTCCAGCACTATGTTGAAAAGAAGTGGGGAGAGTGGGCATCCTTGTCTTGTTCCTGAGTTTAGGGGGAATGATTTAAGTTTCCCTCCATTTAATATGATATTAGCAGTTGGTCTGTTGTATATGGCTTTTATTGTTTTGAGGAAGGTTCCATCTATTCCTGTTCTCTCCAGAGCTTTTAATAAGTATGGATGTTGTCTTTTGTCAAAGGCTTTTTGGGCATCGACTGAGATAACAATGTGATTCTTAATTTTAGATCTGTTTATGTGGTGAATTACGTTGATTGATTTACGGATGTTGAACCATCCTTGTGACTGTGGGATGAAGCCTACTTGGTCATGATGTATTATTTTCTTGATCAGTTTCTGGATCCTGTTAGCTAATATTTTATTGAGGAGCTTTGCGTCTGTGTTCATTAGTGATATTGGTCTGTAGTTCTCTTTTTTTGTTGGGTCTTTGCCTGGTTTGGGAATGAGTATGATATTAGCTTCATAGAATGAGTTTGGGATTTCTTCCTCTGTTTCTATTTCGCGGAAGAGTTTGAGGAGTATTGGTATTAGCTCATCACTAAAGGTTCTGTAGAATTCGTTGGTGAATCCATCTGGGCCTGGGCTTTTCTTTGTTGGGAGGTTCTTGATTACCTCCTGTATCTCACTGTAAGTTATTGGTTTATTTAGTTGATTTATTTCTTCTTGGTTCAGTTTGGGCAGTTTGTACTTCTGTAAGAATTGATCCATTTCTGTAAAATTATTGTTTTTTGCTGAGTAGAGGTTTTGGAAATAGCTTCTTACGATAGTTTGAATATCGTGTGTACTTGTTGTAATTTTTCCTGTGGAGTCCCTGATTTTACGTATATGAGTCTCTTCTCTTCTTTTTTTTTGTAAGTCTTGCAAGGGGTCTGTCAATTTTGTTTATTTTCTCAAAGAACCAGCTTTTTGTCTTATTTATTTGTTGAATGGTCTTTCTATTTTCAATCAGATTTATCTCTTCTTTAATCTTTGTGATCTCTCCCCTCCTAGTCATTTTAGATTCTGTCATTTCTTGTTTCTCCAGTTGTTTTAGTTTCATCATGAGGTTATTCAGATGCTCTGCTTCCATTCTTTTAATGTGGGTGCTGAGGGCAATGATCTTGCCCCTCAGTACTGCCTTAGCTGTGTCCCATAGGTTTCTTTGTGATGTGTTTTCATTGTCATTGTGGCTTATGAATTCGTTGATTTCATCTTTAATTTGGTCTGTGGCCCGAGTGTTGGATAACAGTGTGGGGTTTAGCCCCCAAGAATGTGTATAGCCTCTGTGGTATCCTTTGTTGTTGAGGGTTACCTTTAATCCACTGTGATCAGATATAATACATGGGATGATTTCAATACTTTTGTATTTGCTGAGGTTCTTTGTGTGGGCTATGACGTGGTCTATTTTGGAATATGATCCATGGGCTGCTGAAAAGAAGGTGTATTGGGTCTCTGTAGGGTGGAAGATTCTGTATAGATCTGTCAGATCCATTTGGGATATGGTGTTACTTAGGTCCTCAGCTCCCTTGCTAATCAATACTCTGGGTGTTGGATCTATCTCTTGGAGAGAGTGGGGTATTAAGGTCACCCACTATGATTGTGTTTGCGATGAAGACTATTTCTAATTCCACTTTCTTCAAGGAACAGCCCCTTATCTTCTCTTTCTACTCGGAACTCTTCAACATTCCATCATTCTTTTCTCATGTGTTTTTAGAATTAATGTGGTTTGCTCCAATGGCATAGTTCAACATATGAGATTCTCAAAGCACCCAGGGTTTCTTTCCCATGTATACAGCCAAAACTCAGTGCAGAAGCTGAGCCTAGAAATCAGGCCTCCTGACTTCTTCGCCCAACATCATACCACCTTCATCTTCACCAGTGTCATCTGAGATCTGTAACTCACCTACCAGTTGTGTGCAAATGCTAATAAAGCTATGTCCCCAACAGAGATGCTTATAATCTAAAAACCTGCTACCCAGATTTCTAGAGAGAATGATCTATTCTCAATGATTTCTTGATAAATGAAGATAGCAATAGAGCACAGATGCTCACTGTAAAATGCATCTTTATTTGTGAATACAGTACATGAGAACCATTCCTCAGCTTCCTCACGATGAATTTAATAGATTCCAAAGTGTAGCCATTTGGGGGGAAAAGAACCCTGTAAGGTCAAATATATTATGACGATATTAATTTCCAAAGAGAAGGTATTATAAGCTCTTCAACTAGACTCTAGATCTGAAATCACTTTCTACACTAAACTACAGCTTAGAACTTTCAGCTTTTATCACTGAAGCATTTAGCAAAGGTTGGAAAGATTTTTATGCAGCAGTATATTCTCCATGACCCCAACCTCTCCAAGGCCCTTGACTAATTTCCATTATCCTTCTACTGCCTATTCGTTCTCTGCTTTAACCTGTTCCCGCATTTTAATGTTAGTGTACCCATCAGTAGCAAAGATCAATGCAGAGCTCCTTATGAAAGAGAACAGGACAATTTGAGTTGATGCAGCCTCGCTTGAGCAGGGCCTTGCTTTTATATTTCCTGAACATCTTCACATAAACTCTGTCCGACCGCCATAATAACTCCATCTAGCAGAATCATACTCACCTTTCAAGGCGTAGACAAACCCCTGGCCACATACCAAGAGCTCTTACTTGGATCTGTCAGCAGTAACTTCTCCATCTGCTCAATCCTGCCAGATGGATGGGCCTTCAGACCCGAAGCAGCAGCACATCCAGACACTGCAGAGAGGTGAAACCTGCTGCTACCGATGTGATGGAATATGAAGTGGAAAAAGAGAATATTTTCTAAGGGTGGGTATGATGGAAACAGTTAAGACATTAGAAATTTCTAAGAATCATGAAGTTAGCAACTAGCTGGAATTGGAAGGATATTTGTTTGATCTAAGGACACTTACAAATAGGGTTTTCTAAAAATTAATACCGCAAAGATAATATATGATGATCCCTCCAAGTCAAATACATTTTCAAAGATCCTATTCCAAGGCTACGGAGTCTAGGGGCTAGTGCACAGACATGCCTTTCAGAGACCACCACTCAAACCACTGTGAGGATGTTGTTCAGTTCCGGTGTCTCATTCGGGGATCTTTTTCATTCAACACCAGCCCAACCATAAGCTTTACTCTCAATGCCACCAATGCCACGCAAATGCTTTATGCAATCTATAACATAAGGTAGCATCCTGCCAAGACAAAGTCTGGATTCAAATATTGAGTCCATCGCTCTATTCATTTGTGCATTCATTCATTAATAAACACATTAATTGCCAGGTATGTCCTAAGCATTGAAGGTAGAGCTTTACACAAGGAGGCTAATCCTCATTTTCCGCCTCCTCACCCTCCTCCTCTCCCTCTCCCCCAAAGCCCTCCTCTTCCTCCTCCTGCTCTTGATCCTCCTCCTCATCATCATCATTCTGTATGGGGAATTGAACTCAAGGCCTTGTAATTGCTAAACAATCACTCTGCCTCTTGGGCCATGCCATCCTTTTTTTTTTTGCCAGTCCTGGGCCTTGAACTCGGCCTGAGCACTATCCCTGGCTTCTTTTTGCTCCAGGCTAGCACTCTACCACTTGAGCCACAGCTCCACTTCTGGCTTTTTCTGTTTATGTGGTGCTGAGGCATTGAACCCAGGGCTTCGTGCATGCTAGGCAAGCACTTTACTGCTAAGCCACATTCCCAGCCCCAACCCTCCATCCTTTTGCTTTCAATTTGGCCCTGTGTTTTTTGTTGTTGTTGTTGTTTTTGCCAGGATCACCCTTAGATTTCATTCTTCCTACTTTCCTTTGCAAGTAGCTGGGATTCAAGATGTTGAGTTTGGAGTGTTTAATAATAGGCAAGAAGACCAGTTATTATACCATATCCATAATAGCATTATTCATATTTATCAACAAACATAAACAACTCATGTTCCATCAATGGGTGGTACAAAATGGTTCTGTGGTTTAGGAATAAAATGTCCCGATGGAAGGATGATGTATGAATTGATACAAGCAATGTTTAAATGTGGGGCTTTTGATCAGTAACTAACTGGATCATGTGAGCTCCGCCTTCATCGATTTACATAGACCCATGGGAGGTGGTAGGACCATGGAAGGCCGGGCCAATTTGGAGGAGGTAGGTCACTGAGGGCATGTCTTTAACACATTTCTTTCTTCGGCCCATTCCTGTCTGCCCTTCGTCTACTTCCTAGTCACCATGAGGTAACCAACTTCACTCTGCCATTTGTTCCTGCCACGATGCCCACCTCACCACGCGTCCAGAAACTGGAGAGTCAAGTAACCATGGACCCAAACCTCTGAATCTATGATCCAGAATAAAATCTTTCTTTCCTTTGTTTTCTTAGGTATTTCTCACAGTGACACAAAGTCTGGCTCTTGTAGTGGTACTCCTACAATTTAATGTTATTATTCTGTGGCTTTAAGGAGGAAGGGAAGCATGACATGTGCTACAACCTCCATGAACGTAGGACATTGTGCTAAGTTAAAATTTTCAATCACAGGAAGGTCAGTATTAGCTGGGTGGCTCATGCCTCTAATTCTAGTTGTTTGGGAGGCTGAGATGGGAGGGTTGTAGTTCAAAGCCAGCCTAGGCAGAAAAGTGCCTGTAAGACTCCTATCTTCAAGAGACTACTCAAAAAAGCCAGAAGTGGCATGGGGCCCAAGTGGTAGAGCTCTAGCCTTGAGCACAGAGAGGCTCAGGCACAATGCCCAGGCCCTGGGTTCAAGCCCCAGGACCAGACTCCCCTCGCCCCAAATCAGTATTGTGTCATGCCAGTAATGTAGAGAGGAGGGCAGGATGCAGAGCTGGTATTCAACGAGAAGGCAGTGAGGCTCGGGAGATGATAGCTCCAAAGACTGGTGTCACAATAGCTGGCATGACTGAAAATGTTTATGCACTTTACCATGATCAAAAATACCACGTTGAAGAGGGATTGAAACTTACAAACCTCCGTTGTTTGATCTGCAAAAAGACAACAGTGTTTCGGGTATCTGGTGTTTCAGAAGGAACAGCAAGTCCTCCGGTGCCCAGCGCAGGAGCTCTGTTCCTCGCATTGGACCGTGGATGACGGTGCTGTCACCGAGTCTCCAAAATGCTCTCTCTTCCCACACCTTTCTGTTTTCAAAGCATGAACACTCTGTGGAGTTATTGGATCAGTATTAGCTCTGGCTATTTCATTTGCTGCCATGGTTTATGAAAGCAATAACTCCTGCTGTTATTTGTTCTTATGGCCCTGTAGCCATGAAACAGGGCTGTACAGAGCAAGTACCAAGATATACTGGGTAAGTAAACTAGTTCTTCCACTTACTGCTAGTGCCATTCGTATATAATGCCCAGATATTTTTATGGAGGTTGGTAGATCTCAAACTTGCCTAATGATAAAAATAATCTGGAATGATTCCCAGTCTAGCCCACCCTGCTGAATCAGACTTTCCAGGCAAATTCCCAGGAATCTTTATTTTTAAACAAGGCTTCTGTGAGTTACATGCCGAGCTTGCTAGAAAAACATGCTTGCAATGTCAAGGAGCTTGCCAGAAATGAAGAATCGCTGGCCCTGCTTAGACCTACGGATGGTAAACACGCATGCTAAAGAGTCTTAAGTACCTGAAGGTTGTTTTTTTTTTTTAAGTCTGGCTTAAATTATATTCTCTTGGGATTTCCAAACCTAGAAGGTCACCAGCATTAATTAGTCAGGGCTGGAGAGGAGTGCATTTCCTGCCTCCTTCTGAGTCTCTGATTCTGATAATGAGTTCGATTTAGGGTCTGCAACATCCCCTTATTCTGCAGCTACAGATACCCTGTTACATGCCCCAAGAAGAAAGGTCCTTGCCCTTTTGGAAATAAGATATCGAATCCCATGTTCGAAACACTAAGTGCATTTTAAATCATGTCACCGACACAACCAGTTACAGATAGTGCGCCCGCAGGAAACCATGTCGGAGAGCCTGGGTGACCCTTACTGAGGTGACAAAGAATCTCCAAGCAGCTACCAACTGACCACGGTCACATTCTCAAATACTCTGTAAAGAAATGCGCTCCTGTCCCCTTCCCTGGCCTTCAAGTATTTTGAGGTTGGAAGGCTGGGAAACTGGTGTCTAGAGAATAGACTTCCTTACAGATTGAGGGGAAAGATACAACCCAGACCACGGAGAGGCACCTGTAGACAGCAGACAGTCAGCAGACAGAGCGATGGGAAGGCAACTGGGGCAAGAGCCTTCTGCTAGATTTTGTAGGAAGAATGAGGAAGCTGCCCCCCCCAGCCCCGGGCAGCTTGAGATTGGCTAGCTGGACTCACAGCAGAGCTCTGGGCACAGGGCTGTTCTTCGCCGTCTGGTCATTGGCCTGAGGTCATTAGTGTAGGAGAAGCGTCATCGGGGATGTGGCTCCGAGTGGACTGGTCGGATTGCACATGGAAAGCCCATGTGTGGGTGAGGGCCCAGCTCTGGGAAGGACAGCCCCACCGGGAGCAGCAGTGGCCAGATTTCAAGCATCAGAAAAACAAGAAAGAAAGAGAATGATGAGTACATTCCTCACCACCTGCGCCTGCCAGGATGGGAAACATTCCTTTTGCCAAGTATAGAATTTGTCATGAATTTTGTGTGGAAAATGCACCTCCTAGTTAGCGTCACCTCCTTCCTCTCTGGACCTCCATGTTCCCCTTTCTGTGCTGAACAGAACGACAGTTATGATTTTGAAAATGGAGATGTTAATCAACCATGACTTTTCAGAGGCTGCTAATACCCATGAGCACTAGCAGAAGTTCCATTCAGTGTTCTCTCTCTCTCTCTCTCTCTCTCTCTCTCTCTCTCTCTCTCTCTCTCTCTCTCTCTTCCTGTCTGCCTCTCTCTTACTCACCCCTGGCCTGCACGTTGAGCCTCATGCATCTTTTCAGTATGACAGATCACAGGTGTGTAGCTTGCTCCGTTTTTTATTGAGATGGTGATCTGGCTAACTTTTTTCTTCAGGCCATGATGCTCTTGATTTTAATGTCTTAAAGCTTTTATGATCAAGTGATTTTCCTTAACCTCTTCTTGCTAATTTATGTCAGTATAAAATGTTAATCTAAACAAATACTTCAGATCAGTTTTTATTATGCGTCTTCTCTAAAAGTACACTTAGTATGGCTTGAAATTCAGGTCTGCTGACCCAAGTGGAGGCATGAATTATTTACTTTATGCCATCAACTTTGATGAAATGGTCCTGGGTAAAATAAACTTAATTACGTCATCCTCTCTGGTTGAAGAATAAATTAAGAGTGGGTAAAATCACTCCAAAAGGTGCTTGAAATGTATTCTAGAAGCTTGCAGAAAGCACAAGCATTGCCTCTTGAGTGTCTTTCATGATTCATAACAGCAGCAGTGAAAACATTACATAATAGTTTTTGATCATCTCCTTTTACTCAGAATGGCACTAGACACATTTTATCTTGGATCTCAATTTTAAGTTGACATTCAAAGCCATAATTATATTTTTACCTTATTTGGGAATTACTTGCCTAATAATTATCATTTCCTTCTACCTCAGAGCTTTCTCTTTGTCCCAGAAAGAATGATCAGGAAATGAATTTCGAACTACTTTCTTCATGCATAGATCAGGTCTGAATTCAAAGATGCCAAAGACCTTCACTCTATTTTTAAAGAGGTTTTTTTTTGTTCCTAATGTGCACAGTAACTGTCATCATTCAGATATTCAGATTTTTAACTCTTAGCAAATGTCTGTTATTAAACAGGAAGCTCATGTTTGGATTATCAATCTGCCAAATATGCATTGGAACTCTGCCATCTTTTTTCCCACCAAACATGATCCCTTCCAAGGTTAATATCACATTGGAACCCTTCCGTCGAGTAATGCATCTCTAGAGGACTAAGCCAAACAAAATGGGCAGGAAAAGAAAAATCCAAGACAGGAACATGCATAAATTGTGATGAACATTTTCCCTAATGGCTATCTAGAAAACAAGTATTTTCATTCTTAACTGATTTTTTAGCCAGCTATTTGCTTAAAGATAACTACGTCCCTCTTCAAACTTTAAAACAGCAGGAAACTTCTAGTTAACTTTCCATGTCTGACTGGCATGCCAAAGTGAGATAAAGCAAGCCATTAAGACTGGCACATGAATTCTCTCGTGCTACTCCCCATCCATCTGTTGTTTGTACCTGCTCAGGACCCATCCATCCCTGCTTGTGAGAGGACAACCTCGATTTTCTTTTCTTTTTTCTTTTTCTTCTTTGCCAGTCGTGGGGCTTGGACTCAGGGCCTGAGCACTGTCCCTGGCTTCTTTTTGCTCAAGGCTAGCACTCTTCCACTTGAGCCACAGCGCCACTTCTGGCTTTTTCTGTGTATGTGGTACTAAGGAATCAAACCGAGGGCTTCATGCATGCCAGGCAAGCATTCTACCGCTAAACCACATTCCCAGCCCTGTTCTGTTTACATTTTAGTGTCTTAGAATATTGTTTTCAACCCTCCATTCATCCCCCTCCCCCCACTACATGGTTTTTTTTATCATCTAAGTAATTGTACAAAGGAGCTGCCATTCAACAAAGAAGCTTATGAGTACGAGGCTTCTTGGCTAGTTCTAACACCAGGTGCTCCTTTCCTGTTTTAAATTCTCACCTTTGGTTTAAATTCTCACCTAATTCTTTAATTCTCACCTCTTCCTTAAAATCCAGATAGGTTTTTCCATAGGTCTGAGCCTACAAATACCCAGAAGTCTCCCAACTCTGCATGCACCCAAAGACACGTGCTCTCTTCTCTTGTCTAAACTCATCCTTTTTCCCCTATTATGGGGAACAATTGTAGCAACTTCAAGACTCTTCTATAACTCAGTTTTCCTTGTCCTCTGGATTTATAATGCTTAGTAAATTTACCTCCTAAATCTTTTCCCAAACAGGCCTCATCCTTATTCTTTCAGACATTATTTTTAAATTCTACTCTTTATTTTTTAGGCAAGCAATTCACAAATGTGTGTAAATAGAGCAGTCTGAAAAGCTTATTGACAACGAAATCCCCATGTGTAATCCATAACGGTTTCTGATTGACTGGTCAGAGACTCCCTCCACTGCCTTTTTGTTCGGTTGGTCCTGGGGCTTGAACTCAGGGCTGGGCGCCGTCCCTGAGCTTGGTTCTGCTCAAGGCTAGCACTCTACCACTTGAGCCACAGCGCCACTCCCGGTTTTGTGGCGGATAATTGAAGATTTAAAATGTCTCACTGACTTGCCTGCCAGGGCTGGCTTCTTGTGGCGATCCTCAGAACTCAGACTCCTGTGCAGCTAGGATTATAGACACAGGCGGCCATCTTGAGAATCCCACTTTCTCAGAAACAGTATTCTGATGACTGCACCAGTCTTCTAACAGCACAGCTGGGGGTGTAATTATTCTTCTTTCATTTATTTGTTCCCTTCCTTCGAACTACTAAAGTTCGCTTTTGCTTCCAAGATAAGCTACAATTCCTTACCAATGGTTTCACATGTGTTTGGACTGCAGCTATCCCCCAAATTTCTCTCTCCGCGAAAACTGTCTCCGAAAGAGTAAGTCTTCCTTCTACGGCTTAGCCCTCACCGTAACATTTAATTTCCTTAATATCCTAGAGGATCTCATAAGAGGTTTCTAAGCTGCCTGTGCTAAATTCTTGTCCACGCTGTCTTATTTAATTCACATTACAGCACTGTGAAGTAAGTTAGTATAATTTTAGAGCTCAGAGAATCTGAAGTTGGAAGAATTAATTTGCCCAGTGGAGTGCAGAGTTCGTTACAGAGCTGGTGAGTCCTGGAGTGATTCTTAGCCAGGCAACTCCACTGTGCCACTGGACCTCTAGATCTTCGCTGTTCTTTCTGAAATATGAACTCCTCAGGTCCTGACAGAGCACCAAAGTGCAGCCCCAGGGCTTTCATAGCCAGTGAAAACTCAATTTGAACAATTGGATTTTGGAATGAGTTAATATTTTCAGCATAACGAGTATGGAAAGCAATCACTGTATTTACAAGCTCCTATTTTGCCTCAGATGTGATTTTCAGGAAGACATTTTCTTACTAAGGAAACCACCTTTGAAATTATTTTTTTTTTCTCAAATTTTTATTATCAAACTGATGTACAGAGAGGTTACAGTGTCATACGTTGGGCATTGGATACATTTCTTGTACTGTTTGTTGCCTTGTCCCTCATGCCCCCCTCCCTCCCCCCTTTCCCTCCCCCCCCCAGTTGTTCAGTTCACTTACAGCAAACAGTTTTACAAGTATTGCTTTTGTAGTTATTTCTCTTTTTTTTCCCTGTGTCTCTCGAATTTGGTATTCCCTTTGAATTTCCTACTTCCAATACCAGTAAACACGGTTTCCAATATACTCAGATAAGATTACAGAGATAGTGTAGGTACAAACATAGGAAGGTGATACAAAACATCATCAATAATAGAAACTACACATACACATAGGACGTTGAAAGTAGTTATAACTGTGATATATCACTTGTTTCCATATCATGGAGTTCATTTCACTTAGCATCATCTTATGTGTTTCTAAGGGTATAGCTATTGGGCCTTGTGATGCTCTGCTATGGCTTGCCTAAACCTGTACTAATTATTCCCAATAAGGGAGGCCATAGAGTCCATGTTTCTTTGGGTCTGGCTCACTTCACTTAGTATAACTTTTTCCAAGTCCTTCCATTTCCTTACAAATGGAACAATGTCATTCTTTCTGATAGAGGCATAAAATTCCATTGTGTAAATGTACCACATTTTCCTGATCCATTCATCTATGGAGGGGCATCTGGGTTGGTTCCAGCTTCTCGCTATGACAAACTGTGCTGCGATGAACCCGAGGCTGAAATCAGGAAAGCAACTCCTTTTGCAATAGCCCCCAAAAACATAAAATACCTAGGAATAACCTTAACCAAAGAAGTGAAAGACCTCTTTGAAGAGAACTTTAAAAGCTTGAAAAATGAAATTAAGTCAGAACTAAGAAAATGGAAAAACCTCCCATGCTCCTGGATTGGGAGGATTAATATAATCAAAATGGCAATATTGCCAAAGGCTATCTACAAATTCAATGCAATACCCATTAATATCCCAACACCATTCTTTAATGAAATAGAGGAAGCAATCCAGAAATTCATATGGAATAATAAAAGACCTAGAATAGCAAAAACACTCCTAAGCAGAAAGAACAGTGCTGGAGGAATTACAATACCCAACTTCAAGCTGTATTATAAAGCTATAGTAATAAAAACAGCTTGGTATTGGCACCGGAACAGACCTGAAGACCAATGGAACAGAATTGAAAACCCAGAATTAAACCCACAGAACTATGCCTACTTAATCTTTGATAAAGGAGCTAAAACAATAGTATGGAAGAAAGATAGCCTCTTTAACAAGTGGTGCTGGCAAAACTGGCTCAACACATGCAACAAACTAAAACTAGATCCTTATATATCACCCTGCACCAAAATCAATTCCAAATGGATTAAAGACCTTGAAATCAAAACAGGCACCCTGAAGACACTAAAGGAAGGAGTAGGAGAAACACTTGGGCTCCTTGGCACAGGACAGAACTTCCTTAACAAAGACCCTGAAATGCTACAAATCAAAGAAAGGTTGGACAAATGGGACTGCATCAAACTTCAGAGCTTCTGCACGGCAAAGGACATAGCTCTCAAGATAAACAGAAAGCCCACAGACTGGGAGAAAATCTTTACCGGACATTCAACAGACAAAGGCCTCATCTCTAAAATATATGCAGAACTAAAAAAATTACCTTCTTCCAAAACAAAACTGCAAAGAACAAATAGCCCCCTCATCAAGTGGGCTAAAGACTTACAAAGAAACTTCTCTGATGAGGAAATGAGAATGGCCAATAGACATATGAAAAAATGCTCTACATCACTGGCCATAAAGGAAATGCAAATCAAAACAACATTGAGATTCCATCTCACCCCAGCAAGAATGTCATATATCAAGAAAACTAATAATAACAATTGTTGGAGGGGATGTGGCCAAAAGGGAACCCTACTGCATTGTTGGTGGGAATGTAAACTGGTTCAGCCACTCTGGCAAGCAGTATGGAGATTCCTCAGAAGGCTCAATATAGAACTCCCCTATGACCCAGCAGCCCCACTGTTGGGTATCTATCCAAAAGACCACAAACAAAATCACAGTAATGCCACCAGCACAACAATGTTCATTGAAATTATTTTTTGAGAGGAAAACGTAAACTTCATTACATATGTCATACTTCAACAAATTTTTGAGGCTGAAAATTAAACCCAGGACAATGAGAATGTAAAAAACATTCAAAGTTCGACATTGCCTATTTTTCATTGAAATTTTTGTTTAGATAATTATAGATTGACCATCTGGTGTGTAAGTAATAACACAGAGATCATGCACGTTCTTTACTTAGCTTCCCCAAAGGGTAGCATCATGTTGCAAAGTATTATGGACTATCCTAACTAGAATGTGAGCCTTAATCCCGTCAGAACACAGAGCAGTACCCACTCTGGATCTCAGTTTTGCAGCTGGATCTTCTTCCCTTCTGTCTAGTTCATAAACTACACTCCCAAACCACCACATCTGGCCTATGACTGGTCAGAGACTCCCTCCACTGCCTTTTTGTTCGGTTGGTCCTGGGGCTTGAACTCAGGGCTGGGCGCCGTCCCTGAGCTTGGTTCTGCTCAAGGCTAGCACTCTACCACTTGAGCCACAGCGGGGCTCACTAGCTTTTTGTCCATGATCTTGAAGAATTGGTTTTTATAATTTTCAGAAAGCTTTGTGTTTGGCACCTAAATATATGGTTAATTTTGAGTTAATTCTTATCATACAAGGTATAGTTATACTTAGAGGATCATCTTTATGTCTATGGATGTCCAACTGTCTCAGCACCGTTTGTAGAAAAAGTTGTCATTCTTTCATTGAGTTGATTTTGCTCCTTTTTTCAAAAAGAAGAATGTACATTTGTCCCCAAATAAGTTTAATGAAAGAATAAACTTGTTTAAGGGCGATGAAAAATTTTACACCAGGAAAGGATGATTATACAATATTGGGAGTATATTAAATGGAATTCAACTGTGCATTTTAATAAGATTATTTTCCTTCGTAGTGCTTGTACCAGGGTCTCATGCTTTTCTTTGGCTTTCTTGCTGAAAATGGTTCTTTATGTGCTGTGCATCTCATTTTTGTAAAGGAATGAAGGAAAGTTTATCCTAGCCAAGTATCCAATTCACATTTTGTATTTGAATAAGTGTCTCAAAGACTGAATAAAGACCCATTTTCGAGCTTGGTGCTGGTGGCTCATGCATGTAATCTTAGCTAGTCAGGAGGAGATCTGAAAATAATGATCCAAAGCAAACCCAGACAGGAAAATCCGTGAGATTCCTATATCTCTGATTAACCTCCAAAGAAAGGCATCTGTGGCTCAAGAGGCAGAGCGAGCACCAGATTTGAGCATAAAAGCTCAGGAACAGCACCAAAGCCCCAAGTTCAAGCCCCAGGAAAGGCACAAAATAAATAAGTAAATAAGCCTGTTTTCATCATCCAACATATCCTTTCTTCAACATTTGCTTTAGCTTCCAGCTTCCCATTACCCGCGTGGGAAAAGGTCCTGCGCGTAACCTCTGGATCAACATCCTCAGCAGCGAGCTGATGTACAGGCGGCCTGAGCAGCGCCAGTGCTTAGCAGACTAATATTTCTTGGCAATCCGTTCCCACATGTCCTGAGTCATTCTCTAAGCCATTATTGATATCCTCACTTGTCTTCATCCCTCTGAATTAAAGTGCCCTCCACAGAACACTCTAGTATATCATGTGGTGAGCACCACTGTTTTCTCTGAGCACACAGCTAGGCGATGATATATTTGATCACTTTTCTGGCGAGGAACGCACAGGCTTCTCCTAAATGAGAGCGACAGAGGGCGTCCAGGGCAGAGAGTCTAAGAAGTATGGGACTTGCTGAATTCCCAGACAGCCTCGTTCTGAAACCACCTCCCCTTGTATTTGATTCACAGGGAAGGGATCCGGGTTTAGATCTGGAAAATTCCCGAGCCAAAGAAATCTTGGAGATAACCTTAGGCAAGCCAAGAGGCTCTAAGAGCTGAAGGTTTATACTATCATTTCAGTCTGTGGTTTCAAGAATGAATGACATTAGTTATTTATTTAGGTCACTGCTCCCAGCTCATCTTCAAATGTCAAGCCAGAGAAGCCCGCAGTTAGCCTATGGGAGTGATCACAGAAACTGTGTAAGCGATGCAACCACTCTACTTCTTGAGCTATGCCCCCAGTCTTTGTGTGTTGTCTTTTTCCAGACAAGGTCTTGTCTGTACCTTTGCCGCGATTAGCTTCAAACTGGATTTTCCTGCCTCAGACTCCCAAGAAGCTGAGCTTATAGACAAGTATCACCATACTTGACAGGATGTCTTTTAAATAATTTCTCACAGAAAATACGGCTTTAACTTCCAAGTCACTTAATTCATGACACTTCTTGGCCATTGCCATTAACCATTATGAATTGAGCCCAGAAATCACAGAATCGTAGCGCTAAATTCTGTACATTGAAGTTTCTTTTAACCCAACATTTCACCATATTGCAAGGTTGATGTTGAGGTTTCCATTTCTCCATGGAGTAATATACTTATTCCATAGTGTAATATTCTAGCCAATTATTTTCTTGGCTTTAATACAATCTACTTTAAATTTGAATCCATTATTACCAATCATTTATACAAAAAATGCTTGTCTTTTCTTCCCTTAATCCTTAATGATACCTCCCATTAGGTAGGGACTCTGCCACCCCCTGTGAATGTACTCACCATTTTTTCACATTATGAAGTGTCTAGAACCATTTTCCCACATTGCACTTTCACAAATAGTTGTATCCTGAGGAAATACAATGAGCCTGCTTTATTCATGGCTTTATTACACACGGTATTGTTTATTAAGCCTGGCAAATAACTAAGTAAATAAATTCAAGAGAGATTCCAAAAATCAGAAAACTTGCATCCTTCCCTGTGTGGAAATTAGAAGTTCATCTGATGCACAGATCTTAACCAGTCCCATCTTACTCTCAGCGGTGTCTAAATCTTCCTGTCATCTGTTGTTTCCCTGCCTAAAATATGGGAAAATTTGCCCTCAAACACAAATGGTGTCCCTAAAGCAAGGTAAAAGTCAACGTGCTTAATCTATGCGACAAAGTGAAAACATGAGATTTGTAGCAAGATGGAATGCCTTTAGCAGGAAGCTGAGCAACATTACAGGACAAATGAATGAAGCATCTGCAGTATCCAAGATAAAGAGCATGAAATGAGGTCTCTTGTGGCAGTATTAATGCTGTACAACAGTGATGTGATTGGTTTTGTCATGACAGTAATGCAGCCTTATCCATGTAGTCTTGGGTATGGATGTTCAGACCTATGGTCTAGGTGATGTGGAGTGTTTTTGCAGCACTGAATTCTATGCTTTGCAAACATTCATGGACTTTGCTCAGTGGTGCTCTGCTTGGAATCCAAAACTATGGATACAGAGGGCCTACCTTATTAACATGCCCTGTCTTCTACTGAGTCTGGGAAACACCGCATACCAACACAGTCAGGATGGCTAGGACATTAGAATGTTGGGAACATCCTCTAAGTAAATATGAAGTTGAATGTCATGTTTATTGAGTTTACTTTTACAAAAAAAAAATACTTGTAGGAAATGTCTGGGATAGTGTTTTAAAGCAAATAGCCTGTGCTTGTTGATTCTATTTCCTCACCCTTATAACTACATTATATTTGCTATCTCAGATTATGCTGGCATTCTTAAAACAGTAAAATCAAATTATTGGTATTTCTTTCCTGCAATTATTATTGGTTTTGATGTTTCTGAGCTAGCCAACACAATTAGCAACATATGCATTCTTCAAACTCCCCACTTGGAATTCATAATTTCTTGCTGCTGTCAGTAACTATTTATCTTAGTTTTCTTCTGCATACAATGTCCACTGTCCAGATATCTTAAAACTTGACATTCAGGGAGTCACACAATCCATATTTTATTTTCCACGTATCTCTCTTTCTAGTCATATCTATAATCATGTTCTTGTGAGGTATGGAAGCTTTAACACAGGGCCTCCGGCTTTCACTTGGCTTTTTTTTTTTTTTAATCAAAGAGAGTTCTGCCATACTTCTAGTTTTCTGTTTTTTTGTTTGTTTCTTTTGCTGGTTAGAGATCAGAACCTCATGGATTTGTGTAATCAGGCTGTGTTCAAACCATCATTCTCAGATCTCAGCTTCCTGGGTATCGAGGATTAGGTGAGCAGGAGCCATTAGCACTCACCTACACCAACAGATGTTTGTCATCTAGTCATTCTAATCCACTGTCTCCCATCAAAGCATTTGGTTCATTTCTACACCTTGCTGCTAACAGGTTTTTGTTTTTGTCTTACCTTACCTCTTGCTGCTTTTCTGCCAGCCATGCGCTTGAACTCGGTTCCTGGGTGCTGGCCCTGTGCTTTTGTGTTCAAGGCCAGTACTTTATCAATTGAGCCACATCTGCACTTCCAGCTTTTTCATGGTCAATTGGAGATAATAGTCTCGTTGACTTTCCTGCCGTGAGCTAGTTTTGAACTGGGATCCTCAGATCCCACCCTGGTGCTCAGCCTCATTTTTAATTTTTTTTTTTTGTCAGTGCAAGATCTCATTTATTGAGGAAGTACATACAGCTAAATAGGGCACCGGAGCCAATCAGATCAAAGATCGGCAGGAAGGGGAGGGGTGTACATGCACCTATCTAGGGACTGTGAGGGGCGGCCTGAGCTGTCCATCAAGGGTGGAGGGTCGAGGGACCAATCCTAAGAGGCGGCCTAATTCTATGTCACGGCCCACAGGACCGCCTCCGGGTTCACCATCAGGCGCCATCTTGGCCACACGTGGTCCCAAGGCTGGGAGGCGGGGCCAGCTAGAACCACCTTTCTGGGTTCTGAGTAATAGCCACATGTGACCCCGGGTCCGGAAGACAGGGGGGGCCAGCTAGTTGCCTCTTTCTGATGTAACATGCCCCGGCATGTCCCACATCTCCCCCTTTTTTATCAGCAGGTGGCTGCCCTACTCGAGAGTGTGCCTGTCTTAGGTTGCCCCCCTCTGAGGATCTTACCCGTCATTGACTACCACTCTAGCTCTTCAGGCAGTCCTACCTGCAGAGCCTGCCAGCCCAGTGGAAGAACTCGGACGGGGGGGGCAGATTGATGCTCAAGAGGAGGCCCTGTTATTTTTGCCTCACGCCTGTACACCCTGGTAGGGGTTATGGCCAACCTCCCAGACGCGTCTGATTGTCCTCGGGTGAGGGAGGGCTGGGTGTGGGCGGTCTGTCGACTCTTTCCTTTCTTGGCTCGTCCGGTCAGGGCGTGCCTTCCCCACCTCTCCCACAGGTCAGGGGAGCTCGGGGGGCTAAAAACCCGGACAACTGCCGCCCAACGTGGGGCAACGAGGAAGACGAAGTGAAACTATGGGCGGGTCAAGCCAAGCGGGTTCTGAGGTGAGGGTATCCGTGAAAAGATGGGGCAATGTCACACTCAGCATGAGGATCCGGCGCTAAAAGCGCTGAGATTCATGCTTATAAGCGTAGGTTTAGAGATCTCAAACCCCCAAGCCGAAAAGGTCTGGGAGACTTTAATTTTTTTTTAATATCAATGTTTTCTACCTCCAGACTGTACATTTTATAAGGACAATGATCAGTCATGTATTCCTAGCTATAAAATACAATACCCAGCTTAGGTTAATCACCGATAAATAATCTGTAGGTATCCAATAAACTGATATAAGTAAATGTGTTCTTTGAGTTCTATGTTGCTCGTTGTGCCTTGTTCTTTACTAGCCTTACATTGCTAGTTATTTTCTTGGGTTGCATAATGAACCAATCACCAGAACAAGTGGGTTCACCTCACATTTTGGGAATGACACGACTCTGCAATGCCTTCTTCATTTCGAAGGTAGCTCATAACAAGAGTGGAAGAATACTTAAGAGACAGGCTAGGTAATTCAGGGAACAACGCAAGTTTCTCATCCTCTGTGGTGCTTCCTCGTGGCGCCCGCTTTTGCCCTCTTTTCTGGGGTCCCACCCAGCAGTGACCACCTCATCGCTACAGGGTTGCTTCCTGCAGGATTCAGATTTCTTCTGCTGAGCTTGGGACTGTTCCCAAGGGTGACGAACTGAGTCTCAGGGTTTCTGTCTTCTGAACACATTAGGATAGAATAGGAAATAAATCTAGATGGAATAAAGCTGGACTGGTCATACTATAATCCACTTTATTATTATTGACACGTATTACAAAATGTTACTACATGGATCTTTTATACTGACAAAAACAAGTGGCATAAAAGACACATGCATTGTGCTAACTTGAACAATACACAAAGTCAAGAATGATTGAAACTATGTTACATGAATAGTTTACAAAGGACAAAAACACTAATACATCCCGGTGAAACTTATCATTAAGTTTGGATATTATCCAATGTTAAGTAAGGATATATTCAAACAATGACTATTTATAGAACCGCTGATATTTTACTATTTAAAATGAGTACTGAGTAAATGAGAACTTATAAAAATATTTTAAGCAAAAAGCTATGTTTTACTCACTTATGTGGCAGTTACAAAAATATATATTTATCTGAAACGCTATTAAGTTTGCTTGAGGCATTAGATATTCCAAATCAAATATATGTTTTTTGAAGCATTGCACCAACTTAGTATTCATGGCTACATACAGTATATCATATAAATATTGTATTAGGATCGGTTTGTTATAAATAATTTCATTTTAAGGGTACACGACTGATCAGTAACATGGAGACACTGTTTTTTTGTTTTGTTTTGCTTTTTTAGGACCAAACATGTCTAATACACATACCAGATTCACTGGCCATGACATTTATTCTTGTCATTAAAATAAACTATCCTCTATTTTTTATTCCTAGTTACAAACATAACTTAAACGTGAACAGTTTTGTTGTTAAGCAGCTATTTCTCAATGGCAAGGCCTGGTGAATTGGTTCCATATTACACAGAACAGTGCTCTGGTTCAGACCCTCATTATTTCAAACAATTCCATGTGCTCAAAGCTTGGTCCCAGGGTGGTGAACACATTGGGAGGTGCGGCCTAGTAGGCCGTCTTCATGTCAGTGGGGGCCTGCCCTCAAAGGAAATGGCGGAACCCAGGTCCCTTCTTTGCTGTTGGCTGACGAGGTGAGTGATCTTGCCCTATCATAGATCTCTGCTGTGATTTGCTGCCCCATCACACCACAGACCCAATTCATTGTGCACTGGAAACTCCCTAATCCTAAAACAAAGCAACCTTTTTCTCTTTATAAGCTGATCATCTCAGGTATTTTGTTACAGTAATGGAAAGCTAATTCAAGGAGTAAAGTGAAGCAGTGATGAAAAAATATTCTGCCAGGTACATTCGCTACCTAGACAGTTCTGTCTGATGGATACAGTACAGACGTTCAGTACATTGGTCAACTCCATTTCTTACATCATCATTCAAAGTAAGTTGCAAGAATCTGCTTTGTATAGCACATCAACATTAAATACAGTAAATACATATAGATAATTCTCATTTAATAGGCTTAGTAGACAACAGAAATCTATTTCCAGTGAAGAAAGCAAACACTCCTGAGTACAGCAGGCTGTGTCTTGATCACAGCCGCTAGCTACAGAGAGTATTCTACCGTCTCCCACGCACGCTAATAGGTCCTCAGCAGTGTGAATGCTGGGATCACGGTGCAAGGCAAGTCACTGAAGCAGTGAAGTTGCCACTTGGGGTAAAAGAATAAGCCAAGTGGCTGAGGGAACTGGAATATGGTCAGAGATGGTGGCCAATATCTGTGAGATGCAAATGCTGGACCATCTTGCTGGAGTTTTCCCCACCTGCTCTGCCGAGGCTCATCACAGATGCTGCAAACACTTGACAGGACGTAGACTATTTTCCTTAGTTAAAAGGAAACGAGTACCCTAAGCCATTTCAAAAGCCTTTGCTCTAGTTCTCATATAGCACAACTGGCAATTCATTCGACAAACTGGTTAATGCATAGATGTTAATTAAATTATGAGCCTATGGAAGATATTATATTATAATTTAGCAAGATAGTTCCCATACAAATAAATCTATAAAAGATAAAACAGAATTCAGAGGGAATTTGGTTAAATACTAAAGGTTACTTTCATTACTACTACAGTAGAGAGGCAGAAAATGACCTTCTAATAAAATATAAAATACAAATGACTTAAAGAAAGACCATTTTAACTTTCAACATGATTTTATTTTTAAAAAGTGAATAAAAATGCTACTAAACTACATTAAACCATGTGCTATAGGAAAACTATTTCAACTAATGAAAGAATATCTTAATGTTCTAAATAGGAATGTATTCATCGTAAATATAAGGAGTAATTTACTAATTAAATGCTTTCAAATCAATAAATACTAATCTTGGCTATGAAAGGTATATGCTCACAAGACTGAATACAAGTTGTTTAGATTAGTTAATATATCCTTTAAGACTTTGCTTACCCACTGATTTTTCTTGGTGGTTACAGTTTAGAGTCAATTTCATTTTATCCTGAATTTAATGATTACAAAATTGAAATTAACGCAGCCAGAATCGATGTCATCTATATTGTGATACCCTCCGTTATTAGCTTAATTTTAAATTGGATACTGTCACTGCGGAAAGCAGCCATTGAGCACACAGGATATCTAGCCCCTGGCCAGGGACATCGTCAAGAGACAGGAAACAACCTGGCTCTTACCTTGGGGATGCTGGCTTATAAAACAAAGTGCAAACTCTAAATTTAATGTTACATATCCACTAGAGGTAAAACTAGCACAGACACTCTCTTCGGCTAACTAATAGTGGGAAGAGATACAAGTGGCTAGTTTTCTCAAATTCCTTGTACTTACATTAAATTCTGTAATTTGGCATGAGGAGTTCTGTAATTTAATATTAGAAAGAAGATACAAAAACAATGGAATGTTTGCAATATATGGGTTATTATTTTTTTTGAGTCAGGTTCCCCTGGTAAAATATAAAACTTCAAGGCAGGGTCATTTATTTCAGAAAGGGGCAGAAGCCCAAATTTCGGGGTTGGAAAAGTAGAGGGCAGGCTCCAGCAACATTGAAGGAGCGCTGGCTAGGGAGGAATGTAAGGCATGAGAGTAAATGGAGTCAGAATGCCCAGACAGTAACGCACCCAATATTATATGGAGGTACTTTATGCGAATGAAAAATGGTCATTATTCACTCCTCCATTCTATATTTTTGCTGTTACCTTTCCTTTGAAATTATAGTCAAGCTTCATATGATGTACACTATTCCACACTTGCAATAAATGTCTAGAACTATTATTTTTCAATAAGGGGGATTATGATATAAAAATTCATATAGCAAATGTGCATTCAGAATGATAAAATGTCTGGGAAACTGCACAATTTTCATATATTAAGGCCATTAATATGCATTCATATTTGCATTCACTTTGTGCAATGGAAAATATATAATTAAATGGCAGTGCTTACTACATAACTCTAGCTAGAGTAACACATAATTTGTAATATTATTACACTAATAAGGGAAAACAGCATAGCATAGTAAGAGACTTTTTTGTTAGTCGTATGAACTTGTGCAAGCCATTGGGCTATTCTTCAGTTTCTCAACTGTTAAATAGGGCAATAAAAACAATATCATCTCCCAGCCCTGTTGTGAGCGTTCTGTGAAATGGTAACAACTAACTACGGGCTAAGCAGAATCATTATCCAGTACAGAGTAAACATCAGTGTTAGCTGCAATTTTATTACAGTAAGAAATCCCAGTGACTGCTGTTAGTATACACTACTGCGAGGCATTGAGCAAGTGCTATGCACATTGGTAGATCGTATGCCTATTTTTAACCCTAAAAATAATACTAAGTGAATTCCACTGAATACAGAGTAGATCCTTAAAATCCATGAACTTATAAATAAAACAATAACAGATAATGGGTCCCACGAGATATGGCAAAGTACAACTGAATCATTAGATGGCCTTTTCATGACTCTCATGAGGGTTATTACCAAGGTGGTGATTGGAAGCCGTGGCGACAGGAAGGAAAGTTCTAGCAAGCTAATCAGCTCTGTTCATTCATTCACCCTGAATTGAAAGTAATCACATCTTCAGTGCAGGAAATTAACAGATTTAGAGGAACCTTCAAAATTTACAGGAACCTTCACTTGCCAACAGTTTTAAGTTGTTAAATCCCTGGAAGTTAAGGGTTGACTTAATATACATAGGCATATAAAGTTCCTGTCTTTATTTAATTCAGGGTGTTCTCTGGAGCCTGATGTCAGTTTCATGGTCATTATCTGTAAGGACTCACTGCAAAAAGGTGTGTCAAATACTGATTATCACGATCTTGATTGCTACTAGTAGACAGATAGCCATCTGGATATGGAGATGTGTTGATATCCCAAGTATTTCTAACACTATTTTTGATACTCCACGTATAGTTCCTAGTGACGAAGATTCTTAATGACAGCCTGAAAGCCATTCTTAGATTTTTATAAAACAAAACTTAATGGTGGTTTTCTTGAGCTTTAGTAGTGAAAGCCTCTCACACATTGAATCGAAATCCGTCTACAGGCCTGTGCTGTTTATTGGTGTTTGGGTCAGTGATGGTCAACATTCATGAATGGTGGCTAAAGAGGATACCATCTACTGATGTCACCACCTCGGCTTGTGTAAGTTCCCCTGTGAGGCTCACACACCATGAAATAAATCCCTTGCCGACACTAGGTCCAGCGCTTGTCCCAGATGTTAATCAATGAATGACTCTTATGATCCCCATAGGAATGTTTAATTATTTTGAAAGCCATGTATCGAAGGCCAATATTAATGTACTCTCAATGCTCAACACATGACATAGACTCTAGGATGAAGACAGATTATACTTTGTGTCCATATGATCAAGGTTCCTAATGGTCCTCTTGAAGGACGACAAATAAACCCTATCTTCACATCTTACGCATTTACTGGAGTAGGAAAATTCACATAACCATTATTCTTTTCAGGGTCTGACCTCTCCTCGGAAAGGCTTCAAAACACTTACAAGAGATGTATAGCTCAATGTTCAAGGCTGGGTTTTTCCATTAGGATAATGTTTCTCTTCCTTGGTCCTCACTACTTCTTATCCATGGCCACTGATGACAGAATCTTGTACTTGAAATCTACTCAAAAGCATTGGAAGACATCTGTCTGGGGAACACGACAGCTCTTCCCGACTCAGCATCCTCCTGGAGGAAACGATGCACGCGCCCGCACCTTCCACAGACGCCTTCTCTGATGCATATGAGGAGCAAAGCAATCCCACCACCACGGCTATCCTGCACTCACCTGTTTGCAGAGTGCAGTGCGTGTTTCCTCCGGCACAGACTTGTTTGAGGAAAAGCTACCCACCACTACTGCTGTCCAGGAGGAGCAGAGGAAAACAAACACTGTAAAATGAATGAATGAGAAAGCAGGTACAACTGCTCATTTTTTTTAACCTCTCATAGTTTCCCCATAAATTCCACCAGTGAATTTCGGCCTGAAAGTGACTATTTAATGTCCACATAGAAAGAGATTCATTTACGAGACTGGACTGTCTACACAGACTCGTATCTATTTTCAGCGTACGCATCCAAGCGCCATCGGAACGTTCGTTTTTCCACCGCGAGGATGGAGAGACTTCAATTGAACAGAGGCGCCGCTTTATTTGCAGTGGAGAGTGTGGAGCCGGGGTGCACGCTGTGGGGCTTCTGACTGCTGCGTCCTAGCAGAGGGTCTTCATTCATCCCCCACTGGGGGAGGGGGCTCACACAGCTTGTACAGCCTAGAAAAGACAGGCAGAGTGTGACGGTCAGTCGCCCAGTGGACCCCGAGGCTTGACGACAGGATCGAACCACCACCTGTGTCTATCGGTATACCCGGAAAGCTACTGGGTGAGCAAGCTGGGTTCAAATCTGCCGTTCTGGGTCAGTGATGACCACCCAAGCTGGTCACTTTGCTGAGAATAAAATGCATGCTCTAAATCCCAAGAGACGATGCCGTGACAATAATTACCACCGCACCATCACCACCCGAGACGGCACTGACCTCGGATGAGGCCACTGAATTTCTCTCGACTTTTGCAAGTGGAGTTTATTTCGTGCTATCGCAGTCACGCAGGAGGTAGCACGAGAAGGGAGGATGGGCAGATTCAAAGGGCACCGGGGATTCTTGGCCTGGCTCTGTCCACAGAACCTCCCAGTGGGTCAGAATCCAGTTTATTCCCGGAGATGGATAGAGATGTTCCCTTTGAAGCCCTGGTCGAGTTGTTTCCGGACACACAGCATTAACACAAGCACACAAGCTCAACGGAATTCACTAAGGTCACGCAAGTTCCTGCACTCCACTCTCCTGAAACGCTGAATCCTAGCTTCAGAAGCAAAGTAAGAGGAAACCTAGTAGCTGTCCCGTAACCCTAAGGACTTCAGGCCAAATGCATTACCTGCACTGGATCTGAACTATATTTATTCTCTCTCGTCGTGGACTTCTATGGAAGACCTTATGCTAATATACATTTTGAGGGGGGAAGGTAGGGACATTCTGGTAACTGAATCAGTGCTTCATACTTGCTATGCATGGGGTCTACCACCGAGCTGGCATCCGCTCCCAGCCCCAGCTGTTCAGCTTTAAAGAAGAAGGGGGGGAAAAAGGACCCCAGCAGTTCAAACACAGAGCTGAGACTGAGTGACTGACTCTCTTTTTTACAGACTAAATTGAACACAGCTTGAATGAGTTGTTAACCAATTTAGCAAATTATAAATTTTGCTCTCCCTTTGACATTTAATCCCTGGCTAATTCTAAATCAACGGAGAAGAATGAGAAAGATTTAATAGGGAGTTGTAAATCTCGTGAATAAAAATGAACTTTCTTAGTCTAGAAACGCAGAAGTGATTATCTTTGGAGATTTGCGAAATGTACTTTGAGTCTGGAAGCTAGCAGCTTCTTGTCCAGAAGAGGGAGGTCCTGAAGACCTACCACACCCCAAAGCTGCTTTCGCCTTTCCCAGGGAGCAGGATGCACTGCACGGACTGCGCTGTATGTGAAGGATTCTTGTGCAGATTGCCTTCCCAGCACTGGGATGATAAAAGGACGCGGACATCCTTTTCCATCCTTAATTACTATCCTCTTATTCCCCCGACAGTGTTTCACAATAAGTGGAAAAGCACGAGGCTTGAGTAAAGTCGGGCAGAGAAGGAAGATGGGGGCACGGGTTCCAAGCTGGGCTGAGCCATCCCTTCCCGTCACCTTGCTCTGCACGTTTGCACAGAATGGAACCCACGTCACCGGGTTGACGCGCCATTGAAATGCCTGCCTTGCAAACTGGAGCACAGGCTACTACCCCCTGGGGTCACCTAATGAAATAAGAGCCCTGGGTGCTGAGGAGCGGGGCCGCCTCCGCTTGCGAGGCGTCTTGGAAGCAGCTCAGGGCTATGTGGGTTCGGGCACGTTGGGAATGGAAATGGTGGAGCTTTGGGAATCTGGAGCAGGCGGATGAGGAGCAGAAGTGAAATGACATCGGCGGAGAGTTGGGCTCTTCGGGCTGCAGGGAGGCCTCTGTTGGCCTGGCCGCCTTCTCATTCCACACCAGTGGCCCTGCGTGAACAGGCTGCTCCATTCTCTGCTGTTCTAATCTGGGCTCTGGCAGCCATGCTGGCGCTGGCATTTCAGCCCCAATTCGAATCTTCGGAGGGCAGAGCCGTCATATCGCATTGTACAGATGAGGCCTTTCCTTTCCGCAGAGCCCCAACGCCAGTTGTTTCAAAGGAGACCCAGAAGGCAAAGGCCTCTTTCAAGGCAACGCTATCAGTTATGCCCCGTCAAGGTCATTCTCCTTATATACCAGGTGAGAAAACTTCATCTCAAGGGAAAAAAATCCAGCTCAATAACGTCAAGAAAAGAGCAGGCGCTGAGGCTCAGAAGGATTCTTTCCACTTTGGACTACTATCATACGTTGAACACAGCCCTCTCCCCTACAAAAACAAGGAAAATCCAGGCTTTGTAGGATTTCAGTTTCAGATTTTGTGACCTAATTAAAAAAAAAATGCATTACAACTGGCCATCTTTCACTTGGGATGGAATACCCGGTCTCCGCATCTCCAGCCTTACTTGGCATTGTTCGCATTCCCATCCAGCCAACAACCACAGAGACGGAGGCGCAGTTCTCAGAGCCTGCTGGCGCTCTGGGCCCCGGTGTCATTACATCAACTCTGTTGGGACGTCACTGCACGCCGGCTGGGCCGTGAGTGGTCTGTGGGCTTCCGTCTCCACCCTTAGCTGGGTGAGGACCCTTCTCTGTGTCCGTAGGACACTGTATGCTCGTTTTCATCAGGGTTATTGTCAAATACCCTTTAGCTGAAAATAACGTTTATTTGATTGCTGCTATACAACAGTTGAAGAACCCTTGGGTGTTTTCTCTTGCTGAAGATATGAAGGAGGAAATAGATGTCTGCTCTTGAGCTTTTTGTGTCTGCCAGTACGGGGGTTAAACTCAGGGCCTGGGTCCTATCCCTTAGCTTCTTGAGCTCAAGGCTGGTACTCTACTTGAGCCACATCTCATTTCCTGCCTGGGCTAGCTTTGAACAGTGACCTCAGATCTCTAAAGAGAGAGGTGTTGAGAAGTTGGAAGGTAAACTATGATAGAGATAGGGTTGGGAGATCGAAATCAAATACAATCTCAGGTAGAGACAGCACACTAGACTTCCCTGACTGTACCTCCAGAAACACTTCAGTAGGTTTATCCATGAGTGACCTGACTTTTTGAGAGTCAACTATGTTCCCTAACGTGCTGTGTTTAGGTAGGGATCCAAGGCCCCTCTGCGTCCCTAAGTATTCTTTCTGCTCCTCCATGGACTGCCTCCTAGACTCTTCGTGACAGTGGAGTTTCCTTCCTTTCTCTCCAGTGGAAAGCTCCTGGAGGCCCAGATCCATTCTGACTCAGGTGTACCTTCTCCATGGGGGCAGAGAAGAATGGACTGCCTTCCTAAGGTCTCCAGTGGACCTTTTCTTAATGACGGAAAGAGTAAATAAAATGCAGATTTGAAATTACTCTTGATTTCTCTCTCAGGCTTATTATTCCCTTGTCAATAAAGCTTCCCTTTGGTAGCTGGCTCGTTTTATTGTGTCGCTTCTCAAGTGTCTTACATAACCCAGTAAAGAAAAGAAGTGGGCGCGTCAGTTTCTTCCCTCGTGTTGAGCTTGCGTAGCAGCTTATTGAGCAGAATGCTGAGAATTCATTCTAACTCCCCTTGTTGATTCGTGTGAATGAGCTCTAGCTTAAAATACCTTGCAGCATCCTTACCTTACTTTCTTATTGGGATTTTTAACACCTCACTGTGTCTATTATACGAACATATCATGTCTGTCTGCCCACGGCTCTGGGGAGACAATGCTTATGTGAAATGATTCTTCCGTAATGAGTCCTAGGTTCTGATCTAATCAGCGTTGAAAGATCGCAGTAACAAGACCAGAGGATTAAACAGAGTTGGGAGTCAGCACCAATGACGAGGGCTCCCTCCATTTTCAGGGCAGGGAGAGAGGCTTTCCTTTTGAAAAGCCCTTTCTGTGCCCACACAGGTTTTCTGAATGAAACTCAACTCCCAAAAGCCATCTTCACGCTCACCCCGTGAGGGTGCTGCAAACAGAAACAAATTGAGTCTTTTCTGTGACAGTGTTTGGAGGAGCCTACTTTCTGTTACAATCCAAATGGGCAAAAGCAATCCAGTGCAAGAGAAATCAATCACTTAGATTTGGTCCCACTTCAAAATAACTGTCTGTCTACCCCAATCACCAGGGAATTCACACACAAGGCATTTCTCTGGGGCTTCTAACTCTGTTCGCTTATTTTAAAGGTGGGTTGGAGGATGATACGTCAACTGTGACTGTTTGGCATAACAAATAAAAAGCCCCCAAATTGATTGATTCGCATTGGAATCACTTTGGATATTTGATTTTTTACTATACAGACACTAGGATGAGGAAAAACGAACATTCCCAAAGTATTTCTCTTATTCTTCAAAGTTGTACTCAAGTCAGGAAAGAAACCCATACCAACATCCTGCTGCACAATGTAAATGTTTTCATAAAGCAATATACAAAGCTCTCACGGAGCCCGGAAAGAAAACCCAAGCTAGGATCCACGTAGAAAATGACATCTGAGCTGGGTTTTGTGGGACGAGTAGGAGTTTTCCATAGAGATGCAGATGAGACAGGCAATGATGGAAAAGAGAGGGGTGTGTGCAGTCTCAGGAGGAAAAGGAAACCTGGCACACCACGTGTGGCACCAGTAGATTTCAAGTTTTAGTTCTATTTGCTTAGACTTCTGTTTTTGAGTGCACAGTGTAACTCTCAATATGGAATAATGTCCATTTAGTTCTGAGGCATTTACACTTCATTTCATTAGCCGCTGGGCGGTTCCTAGGGCGATCCCCACAATCAATGGGCCAGGAGCCTTTGTCATCAGTGTTGCTACGGGGTACACTTACCTGGGCGCCGACTGAGGGGTCCGGTCTCTGACTCCCAAATTCTTCGCTGTGTTCTGAACTCTTGCTCCCTGAAAGTCAGGAAAATCACTTTTAACCTTTCATTGGATTAGTAGTTATGTAACATACCATTATATTCTGAGTGTCGCCCAGCTATTCCGTATTTAAATATTTAACATTGAGTAAGAGACAGATAGATGAAGAGAGAAAGACACACACACACACACACCACATACAGAGAGAGAGAGAGAGAGAGAGAGAGAGAGAGAGAGAGAGGAAGGAGGAGGAGGAGGAGGAGGAGGAGGAGGAGGAGGAGGAGGAGGAGGAGGAGGAGGAGGAGGAAGAGAAACCAGCTGAGATGTCTCCAATAAACACTTAAGAATCAAGATAGGCTCTTCTGTGTCAGATGAGTACTGTGTTTTCACAGCCATCTACATAATCCAGAGTTGAACACCTTGCTCTACCCTCTCTCCTCCATATTCGAATTCCTGGAAACATTTACTCAAGGTGTTGAGGCCAGGAGACCCGGAATCTGTCAGCATCTGCTTTGCACGGCTACTCTCGTGGAACAGAACTTACAAGTCCGTAATTCTTCCACCTGCTTCCCCTGACATGAATCATTAACTACTTTGGAATGAGCATTATTTAATAAAACTTTCTGAATAATCATGTCCACATGGACCTCTGAAGATTTAAGTCTCAAATTTTATTGCATAAAGAAAGTAGTTCTTATTAGTATTAACTTAAAAGATCTACCGGCCTTCATTGAGACCATTTCATCGGCACATATCGATTGCTTTGATCACATTTTCTACCTCTTACTACTCCTCTCCCTCACCCAGGCCCCGCGCCCCTTCCCAAATAGTCCTCAGCCTAGTCGTGTATCTTCATTTTTCCACGTAGATGTGTATACTTCTCAGTATAGAGGCTTTGATTCTCCTTGTTAGACACATTGCTAGGCACGTGAATGTTGTGAAGCTATTGCGAAAGGGACTGTTTTCCGTTGTCTCTCTCATCGTGCTTGTTCTTGACAGATGGAGAACCCCCTGATGCAATATTCAGTCTTCCAAGTGTGACAGAGTATCCTTTACTCATAGCAATCATTTGAATCATTTGATCTCTTCCTTTCTCTCTTTTTTTTCCCCTTGCCTTATTGCTCTGGCTAACAATGTACACAGATTTCTTTAATATGTGATCATGATTGGTTTTGTGTATCCTTTATGCCATGTCCTCATTATGTTTTACTGCTTGTTTTCTGGCATCTCAAGAATTCCCAGGCTTATCATTCTTGTTTTGGCTGACAATTCGCCACATCTCTAAAGGTCTAGTTTTGTTGTTTGAGAGGAGCCAGAATTTGTATCCTAGACATGCTTATTACTACTGTCAAGGAACTGGGCTATGCATAGTAGATATTTCTACATCTACCCACCTCTCCCTCTCTCTCTCTCCCTCCCTCTGTGTGTGTGTGTGTGTGTGTGCTATTGCTAAGGTGACACAGGGGTCATCAGAGAGTCCAGTCTGTCCTTTTTCTTATTTGTAATTTCTTTTTCAGTCAGTGACAATGCAGATTCTCATATTTGTCCTATGTTTACTTATTGGTTCAAAACAAATTGATTTTAGAATTTCTTAATTACACCTGTGAGAAAAATAGAGACACTAGAGTACAATACTCATCTATAATATTTCTATACTTTCATAATATTACATTAAGTATTTAATAAGACGTTTTCGTTTTCTTCCTTTTATTTTTTTCTTGTGACAGTCCCATGGTTTGGCCTGGGCACTGTCTCTGAGCTGAGCTTATTTTTTCTTTTCCTTTCTTTTTTTTTTGAGTGCTAGCATTTGAGTGATAGCCTCAAGCTATCACTTGAAACACAGCTCCATTTCTGGCTTTTATTTGGGTGGGTGGGGGAGGTAGTTTTTAAAGATAAAAGTCTCACAGTCTTTCCTGCCTGGGCTTTTTCCCAACCATGATCCTCAGATCTCAGTCTCCCGAGTATCTGGAGATATCAAGCGTGAGCTACTGGAACCTGGCTGCTCTCTTAATATGTTGCTTTCCATGGAAAACTTTTAAGTTCACCATGCAAATAATCATTAAACAGTTCTGTGAGTATGTCAAAGTCCTATTTTTGGTTTTCATAAGGCATATTAGCCTTCTCTTCTATCTTTTCTCCAAACTCAAAAGGGGAATTCTAAAACAACACCTTAGTTAAAGGTGTATATGGAAACAGGACTGAGGTTGTACTAAGAGCAGTGAATCATGTTAAAAGCTCCTTATTTTAAAAACAAAACTGAGAATCTTATTTTGTTCATTATACATCACAAATTATATACATGTGTTTACATATATATATATACATATATGTTTATATACCCGTGTGCAGTCAATTATTACACCTTAACACATAATAATTAAAGTTGAATAATGAAAGAATTCAAATACGTCAGTACACAGAAAAGATGGCAGATACCGTCAGCATTCAGTGTCTGAGAAGCTGGATCTAAGTGGTTGAATGATTTTGCCAGAGACTGAGAGGCGCAAGGAGAGAAAGTGCAAGGGAGCTCCGTGCTTCGGTCGTGCATGGAGAGGCTCCGGTGGGGAGCAGGCGGGAGCCGGCTTGTGGACGACACAGCGGGGAGAAGGGGGCGGCCGCGGGCACCGTGCAGGGCCCGTCTGCCATGCGCCCCTCTGCCCCCTTCCCACCGGAGAGCCCGGGGCGCTGAGATCCTACACACACGAGCCGTCAGTCAGCGATCTGCCCCTCAGAGCCATTTGGGATGCGAAACTGGTAGGCATGAGGCTAGAAAGCAATCTATTTGAAATGCATTCTTTGTTTTTTTTTTTTAAAACAGAGGAAAATAAATACTAAGAAAAACGCAGTTTAGAAATCAATGAGCATTTTTTAAAAGGAATTGCCCGACTTTTCAATCTTTTAAACGACACACTATATCATGTACTGATATATATTTTGTAGCATTTCAGCAGTTACACGAGTAATAATTCAATCAGTACTATCAATTTTAGTTCATTTCCATGCTTGGTTTTAAGAAGTTAAAGGAGGCCGATGCTGGGGGCTTACACTCATAATCCGAGCTCCTCAGGAGACTGAGAGCCCAGGATCACACTTTGAAGACAAGCCTGGGCAGGAAAGTCCACGAGAACGTATCTATCTCCAGTTAGCCATCAAAAAGCCAGAAGCCGAGATGTGATGCAACTGGTAGAGCACCAGCCTTGAACCAAAGAAGCTAAGCAAGAGCACGAGGACCTAGGTTCAGGCCTCAGTACTAGCATGCAGACGCAAGTGCGCACACGCACACACACGGAGACAATAAAGAGGATTATGAGTATTCAGGACCACAGAGTAGAAATGGAGCCAACTTCTAATCTCCTGACTAGACTATCCTAACAGAAGGCCGAACTGCAGTCTCTTTTCTGTGCCATCAGCCGTAATGTTGATCTGTGTCCTCCACATCTCCCTGAATTCTCACTCTCAGAGCCACAGAGTAAAACAAGATGGTGATTTTTTTTTCCCTGCAAGCCAAGTTCCAACTCTACTATGAATAATCATGACTTCACTTTGATTCATTTTTAAGGCAGAATGTGTATTCTAGTTCCCCAAGCCCTCGGGCAGTTCGCATCTGTGTTTGCCCTTTGCCATTTGGGGGGCGGCACGTCCCAAGACTCTGACGGGTCTGACCTTTACCTAGCAAATCCTCCTTTGACCTTCTAAGGTCCTGACTGTGGGTCTTCAGCTCCTGGATCCTAACAGGATGCCTCCCGGGTCCCGGTCTGTTCACTGAAGATGCAGGCTTGGTGTTTGCGGGACTCTCCAGTCAATGTTTTCATTGGTTTCCTTGACACTCGAGTGTAATCATAGGAGCAAACTCAAAGGGATTCGTAAGTTTGCCTGAGAGTTTCAGACTAAGTCATCAATAAAGCAACCCTAATTACAAAAGCGGATCTTAAAAAAAAAAATGAAATCCCTCTCTGTCACGAAGACAACTTAAATCCAGTCAGTACGCAGTCCTGCTGCAATGGCTTCAAGAAAATGTATAGAATAAAACATAAAATCGTTGTTTCCTTTTTCCTGTCATTCCTTGGGTTAGGCATCTTTTCTACTAGAGTAGTTCCATTTTTTCGGCTCAGAATATGTGCAAGTGGTAGAGGGCTGGCCTTGAGCAAAAACAAACAAACAAAAGAAGCCAGGGACAGTGCTCAGGACTGGCACAGAGAGAGAGAGAGAGAGAGAGAGAGAGAGAGAGAGAGAGAGAGAGGTGTCCCATTTTCTAATTAGCTGTTGGCAATTAGTACAGT
Source organism: Perognathus longimembris pacificus (assembly GCF_023159225.1). Lineage (NCBI taxonomy): Eukaryota > Metazoa > Chordata > Mammalia > Rodentia > Heteromyidae > Perognathus > Perognathus longimembris. Next base: position 67,186,638 of record NC_063172.1, on the reverse strand, counting down.
TTTGTATTTTAGAAAGAATTTTAAAGCACCCCTCTCTTAAATTGCTTCTGGGTTAGCCTATAGAAAGTTCATCCTACTTACAAGAAATTAGATTCCTGCCTACCACGACTCCGGGACCCTCGTGGAGTCCACAAGCTGTTATTCATCCTCAAGAAGAAAACCTACGCTCAGAGCTCCATCCCGGAAAGCAGGCGCAGGCCCTTGGAGGTGACCGGGGGCCAGCAGAGCCCTGGATCTGCTCGTCTTTGCTACACCCCCATCGATTCCTGCAGACTCACCGAATCAGACATCCATCTTTCCTTTCTCTCGCCCTTTACGTAAGCTCCTGTTCCGGTCCCTCCTTTTCTGGAGTTCTCCAAGGTCCTCGGGCCCTCCCCGTGTGGGCACTGTGTGCTCCGAGTTTCTCATTCCCGCTGTACCCGGAGGTCACGCGCCTCGCCAGGTGCCCGTGGCATATCCGCGCCCCGCGGGGCAGCGCCACCCCCTCCCCGCGAGGCTCACCTGCTTGCGCATCACATCCGTGGCCTGCATGATGTAGCGAGGTGGCAGCCCGTGGCTTCTGGCGAGGATGATGGCTTGCTCCAGGGTCACGCTCAGGGTGCACCTGCCAAGGGAAGGGCGCGTGAGAAGACCCGGTCCCACACACAGTCAGGACGACACGACACGGACCACTCACCCCAACACGGAAACCCAGTCCCAAGGACGGCACGGGTGTCCGCTGGCAACGGGGCTCCGTGGTAGAGCGCTCGCCTCGCACGCACAAAGCCCTGGGTCCGATTCCTCAGCACCACATACGTGGAAAATGCCAGCCGTGGCGCTGTGACACAGCTCGTAGCGTGCTAGCCCTGAGCAAAAAGAAGCTCAGGGACAGTGCTCAGGCCCTGAGTTCAAGCCCCAGGACTGGAAAAAAGAAAATACAGTTGTCTAGACCATGAGACAATGAGGTTTCTACCCAGAATACTTGGGTAACAAATATGCTAGGGTACTAGAATATTATTCTATCCAAGTATTTTCTATCTATTTATTCATTTATTTAATTAATGCATTTATGTTGGTCCTGAGGCTTGAACTCAGGCCTAGGTCCTGTCCATGAGCTTCTCTGCTGAAGGCTAGCACCCTCACTTTGAGCCATAGCTACACTTTTGGTTTTCTGGTGGTTAATTGGAACTAAGAGTCTCATGGACTTTCCTACCCAGGCTGTCTTTGAACCATGATCCTCAGATCTTAGCACCTCTTGAGTAGCTAGGATTCCAGGCGTTGAGTCCCCCAGTGCCTGGCCTACTTAGCTATTTTCAGGTTCGGTGTAATTTTCAAGTGTTTTTGCCCATCAACTGTAATAAACAACAAATTACAGCACAGCTGCTACTACGTCAAAGAAAAGCGAACTCACTCTTTTCACAGTGACAAACAAGTCCGATATATATATGGCAGATTCTGATACTGAAGAACTAAGAAAATCATGAGAAAGGGATTTCAAATATCACTGACGGAATACTAGAAAGAACTGGACAGTAACGTGTAACAATATTATTGCACAACACAGTATTCTAAAGAAAAGCATATTCAATTCCATTGGCTGTTAAATGACTTGAGGAACAGCTTGTCCATTACCATAACAAATTCTTTGATACGTTTCTAGTAATACACAATGTCCACAAATATTCCTAGTACAACTCGAATAGCAATGCTCATTACTTCACCTGTGTACTCATGTGAGAACAATCTACGCCAATGACGGTCAAGCAGCACAACACACAGTTCACGTTTGCAAAACCCTGATCTTCCAGAAAGCACTTAATTGCCTGCCTACTCAACACACCATAACCTTCTTCTCCTCCGCAAGGTCTCCTTTGCTCCAAATGGAGATCTTCATTGAACCTAACATTTTAATCAATAATGCTCATTATGCCAGCTGAACGAAGTCGACGAGTTTTATCCTTATTCTTTCTAATCACGCTGAAATAGGCCTGATCTCCTGATAAGTCAGGCCTGGCTCTGATCGCATCGATGACTACTCTATGCGGGGTTTTGAACAGGCAGGCTATAATTTTCATCCATGTTCTTAATCATCTTAAATTGATTTATCCTCCCGATCTTCAAGTTGCAGTAAACGTAGTAAATCGCGGTATGGCAGCAAATAATCTGCCAGAGTTTAAAAGATTTTACTGCCATACGGAAATCAATACAGCCAGCAACCGGGAACTCCCAAGTGTCACGTTGTGAGCACCAATCGTAGACAAATCTACTTTCAAAAAGGAGTGGCTATTTCCTTTCTCCAGCATATCCCATTAAAAGAGGATGTCTTCTCGTGCTAACCAATGTGTCAACAAGAGACAATTGATCGGGAAGCTTTCAGAAGCACCTATTTCGAAAGGGGTAATGACATGCTGGAAATACTGTGTGCCATTCAGGCTGCTGGTTTTCCAGAGCAGCACACAGAGTCGCGTGGTCTTAACACAAGCATGGCAAAGAGCTCAGCAGTAAGTTCAGAACTCGGCTGTCCATGCCGTTAGGGGCCTCATCGCTCCTAATCTTCCCTCCACCATCCTCATCTGAATGGAAAATTTAGTACTGGCAAGAAGCATTTGATTCTGGCATTTTCTAATAGAATCCCAAGACTGGTTTATCAATGGTCCATGCATGAATACTCTGAGTTTGATTTTGAAAGAGGCCGTCTGATTTCACAGGCATTCTGCTTACCAGAGATACCGATCTGTGTGGGTACATAGCTGGCCACCTATCCTCCCTTCTAGAATGTTCTCTGTTTCACACTGGACAGTTATATTCGAATTCAATATATCCTATCAGGAAAAAGTGTAGAACTTGGTATTTTTAGCTGCTTCTAGCTGCTACATCATGATTAAAAAAACGCAGGCAACTCTTTCCCTAGGAGACACAAAATAATGAAATGAACGTCACTGTGTAGTATTTGTCCTTCACCAAAATACAAACACACAGAGGGGTGAAAGTTATCCCATAATTTCAGTAATAAGACATTCCAAATATGGATTCTACTCATACTTTCTAAGATGTGCCCTTGATTAGGTGGGAAAACTGTACAAAAATTGTTAATATTCCATCCAAAGTAAAGGGCAAGAGTCTGTGCATAGGATCCATACATCTTGTTGACATATTTCACATTGAGAACAGATCCCAAAACACCCAGGCATTTAGTATAGATTTAGTATGATAAATGTAGTTTGTAACTAAGGGGTATGATTTTAACTAGAACAGTGTGTGTGTGTGTGCGTGTGCGCGCGTGTGCGCGTGTGTGCGTGTGCGTGCGTGCGCGCACTGGTACCAGGAATTGCATGTCAGGGACTGGGTGTTGTTCTCCTAGCTTTTTCATTCAAGTCTTGGTCTCTACCACTTGAGCCACAGTTCTACTTCTGGCTTCTTGATGGTTAATTGGAGGTGAGAGTCTCATGGATTTTCCCCCGGGCTAGCTCTGAACCACAATGCTCACATTTCAACCATCTGAGTGTCTAGGGTAACAGGGCGAGCCACCAGTGCCTGGCAGATAGACTTTGATTTAGTAATCCTCTGCGGGAAAATACCCAAAGAACCGCTAGACCACGATTTTCGATTTTTCCCCTCCCTCCCTCCCTCCCTCCCTTCCCCCTCTCTCTCTTCTTCCCTTTTGCTTGCTTTCCTCCCTCTCTCCCTTCCACCTTCCCTCCCCCATCCCTCCCCCTTCCTCCCTTCCTTCCTTCTGTTGACAGATATTGTCTGGGTGGGCCTACAAATATTATTAGATGCGGGCCAAACTGGATGTATTGGAAAGTTGAAAAACTTGAGTTTCCGGGTCTCTTATTCACACGAATCATTTTTTTTTTTTTTAAGTTTCTGGAAGGGCCCTGGTAGCACAGTCACATGCATCCCTGTACTAATCTACTTCACAGAAACGTTTTAGTTGCAAATTTTCCAGCTGCTGCTTTCTTCACAGGGACCTTCCTGAGGGACAGTGGTAGCGATGGGTAGTGTTCCAATGGCTGCTGGTTATCTCTGGAAGTAAGCTAAAGGAAGCTGTCATGGGATATATTTGGGATAAGCTTCAAGGGCCCTATTTGATGGATGGTTGCTTCCACTTGGGTTAGGCTATGGCACTATCCCATGAAGAAATCGTTTCTAGACTATTTCCACTGCTCACTGTACACAGTCATCTCCTATTTATTGAAAAGCAGGTTTGGGGGTGAGGTTCTCATATGATACTACACTTTCCTAAGACTCCCAACTGGAAGAATGGAGGTAGCAGAGAAGAGTGTGGGTTGGAAAGTTAAAGCTAAAAGCAATTCCATGTAACAAACATTATAGCTCATATGCTATAGAATTTCAAAGAAGGTTTTTGTTGTTGTTGTTGTTCATTTGATAATTTATAAATTTACAAAATATGAGCAATAAAAACTGTGCTGTTGAAAGCCTTTCCTAAACTCACAGTAACTCAAATTTGATCAGCCATACTACAGAAAAGAGAATAATCTTTCTTTTCTCTTTATCAAAAAGTTATATATTAGGAGGTTGTTATAATTTGATGAGCCAATCAAGGACAATTTTACTGCAAATTTTGAGAACAGAAGAAGAGAAGTCGGTCAGATAAAAAAGTAGTGAAATATCATTTTCAATATTACTATACTGCTTGCATTTATTATCATTATCTACTTTCCAACTTGTTTATTTTTGGAGTTCTGAACAACTATTAACTTTCATTCTTGTTATGTTTTCTATCCTTAAAAATTACAAAAACAGCTTCAGACACCGACATTTCCACCATTCCAGCATGTTAGAGGTGAGCAGTGAACAAAGCCAGGCCTCTTGTCAGTGGAATTATATCAAGAAAGAAAGAGGAAAGAAGGAGACAGAAAAAGAAAAGAGAAGGGAAATAGGAGGGCGAGAAGAGAGAAAGAGAAAGAAAAAGGGAGGGAAGGGAAATGAGGGTACAGACAGAGAAGGAAGGAAGGAAGGAAGGGAGGGAGGGAGGGAGGGAGGGAAGGAGGGAAGGAGGGAGGGAGGGAGGGAGGGAGGGAGGGAGGGAGGGAGGGAGGGAGGGAGGGAGGGGCTAATCAAGTGTTGGGTAGGGCTAAGTTATCTGGAAATCTAATTAGATGGAAATACGAAGTGGGATGGCATTAAAAGGAGGTAAAACCGCAGCAAGAGGCGCTGGTGGGGAAAGGTTACTTCAGGAGGAGCACGTGCAAAGACTCTGAGGTCAGAGCTTGTTCACTGCGTGCCAGCATGTGTGAGCTCAGCAAAGGCAGTGCCCAGACCCTGAGTTCAAGCCCCATGGCCATCCAGAAAGAAAAAGGGAAGGTGGGAGAAAAATGAAGGAGGAGGTAAAAAGTTAGATAAGAAATGTACTCACTGCCTTGCATATATGATTGTAACCCTTCTGTACATTACCTTGACAATAAAAAAATAAATAATTTACATATAATTACAAAAAAATGTGTGCACTCAATATACTCATGCCCAGAGGTTTAGGGAAGTAGCCAGGGACCAACATGCAAGACCTTGGTGTCAGAGCTTACAGTAAGTGGGTTTCTTATTGACTTCTTTAGTTGTCATGTAAAGAATCTCAATTTTATATTATTTGGTTATATTATGTGATTATATTATGGGATGATCCCAAAACAAATCATGAAAGTAACATATTCCAAGCCTTCAGAGGTCTAGTGACTCATTTAATGTCGATCCAAAGTGTACTAACACAAGGGCACGGGCCTCACAAGCGTTGAAATCTATTAAGTTGAACACGTAGTGGGCGGGTGGGGGGAGGCGGGTAGCAATTCGTCTGGGCCACAGGGATGATGCGAAACACCCAACGAGATGGGCACAGGACCCAAGAAACAACAGGAGGGCATCAAGCCTTGGGTCCCGTCAATGCGTTTCTTTGTCAACGTTGTCTACTCACTGCTGGGGCTCTGATGTTTTGCTCGCTAGTGGATCATTACGTGGCTCTCTCTTGGGAACAATCTCAAAGGCTTTCTGTTACCATCTCACATGGAAATCCAAAGTGAAATGGATGTCTGAATGCATAGCCAGCTTTCCACGAGTGCATTACACAGCCATTTGAAGCTGATTGTTAAAAATGCAATCTCTAGTAAGGAATACTTTTATTTCTCATCCTCCACATTAAAAAATTCCAGGTGGAATAAAATTTCTTATTAAAAAAAATTCTTGGCTGGGTGCTAGTATCTCACACCTGTAATCCTAGCTACTCAGGGGGCTGACATCGGAGGACTGCTGTTTGGAAAGTCCTTGAGACTCTTATATCCAATTAGCTGCCAAAAGTGGTGCTGTAGCTCAAGTGGTAGCGTGCCAACCTTGAGTGAAAAAAAGGAAAAGACAATTCCCAGGCTCTGAGTTCAAGTCCCTGTGCCAGCGTATATACACACAAATTCTCTTCTTCTACTCAATAGTGTTATATACACTGTGTGAACTCAAAACCCTTCAATCCTTGAATTTAGGGAAACGATAATTCAAATTTACTTGAGTAGTGATTTTAAACTATTTTTAAGCACTACTATAATTGAAACATTCAGATAAATACCTCATTGGTGTGCTATGTATTGTTAGCAGAATGCTTTACTGGTAGAAAAACAGTATTTGGCGGACATACACCGTAGGTTCCCACAGACAGAAGTTGCTCTCAATTTAAGGGACAGTGTCCTAGAACTATTGTCTGACTGTGGAAATGGCTACACTAGACACGATCCCTTACCAACCCATGCAACCTAGGTCCTCATTGAAACTTACATGTATTTGCCTGCGCTTCTATGAAATTTGATTTGCACAAGGTGAATACAAAGGGAAAGAAGAATTTGCCCACAATTTTGAAATCAGTGAGTTTTGGCTGGTGAGTTCTCCCCCAGGGTCCCAGCCTAACTGTGCTATGCAGTTCTGCATTTCCACCTGTGCTGTCATTCTCTGCATCCTATGAACTATGGTGAACTCATGCAAAAGAGAGGGAGGGAGCTTCTTAGGGAACACACATTCCACAGGGTCATCAATGAAGAGTAGCCCGTCAAAACTGTCCCTTGATAGCATTCTTCCCATCAACTACCTTATTATATAGCTATAGATTTATATTTAGAATCTTGCACATTCAGATCTTAGAACCTGAAGTCATCCCCCTCCCCCCCCCCATGAATGAGCTTTCTTTATTTCTTGTTTAATTATAAACCAGGGCAATTTCTTCGCTAAGGCGACCATGGGAAACAGTTCTCAGAGGTCTACTCAGCTGTGGTTCTCTGTGATGCTTTCTTAAGCTGAATTTACCTGGGCAGCATTCAGACCTTGGACAAGAATAACACCGCCACCTGTCTCCAGCCTAAGGAAATGATGGAGGTGCAATAAGCTAAACTATCAGTACCTACTAAACTATTTGCACATCACCTCTGGTTAGGGCAGATGCACAAGACGGTGTTCAGCTGACTCCAGAGCACTGTCTCAATTTCTGTCCCGCCAAGTCTGCTTTAGACTCATCTCCGCAATCTCTGAACGAAAGCTGTGTTTCTAACCTGATACAAAAATGTCAACGAGTCTGCTCAATTTCCAATTATGCTCACCTTTTCTTGCGCTCTTTTCATTTTACTCAGCTAGAGGTAACTATAAACTTATTTACTTAGACCTAATGTTTTGATACATAATAGCATCTTTATGAAACAGACATGTTAGAGATTCACTGAGCCTTGTGAGGAAGAAGTTAATGAAAATAAAACACAGAAGTTATTTATTCAAGTTGTATTGAACAAGGACTTTAATCTTCCCAGAGTGGGTATGGTCGGGATTAAATTACTGCTTCACTACATTATTGCTTTCCAAAAACCTAATCTAGTGATTTACGGTCACCAGCTATATTTCGTCTTTAGTGTGAGGACCTTTATAAACTCCCGAGTTAACACATTTGACTCCATCCTTTACAAAAGATACAAGCATGTGTGCAGTGTTTTAATGTATCTGTTGGAACACATGTCATGTTTACTAATTTCTATTTCTTACTATTTCTTGTTCTTTTTCTTTCTTTTGTTCTTTTTGTGCCAGTCCTGGGGCTTGTACTCAGGGCCTGGGTGCTGTCCCTGACCTTTTTAACTCAAGGCTAGCACTCTACCATTTGAGCCACAGCTCCACTTCCAGCGTTTTTGGTAGTTAACTGGAGATAAGAGTCTCGTGGACTTTCCTGCCTAGGCTGGCTTTGAATGGTGATCCTCAGATCTCAGCCTCCTGAATAGCGTGAGCCACTGGCAGCTGGCTTGTTACTTTCTTAAGCTTCGCCTTTCCAGTTGTACCACCAGTACCTTATCTTGCCTAGAATAGTGTAACCTCGCTCCATCCCTTCTTTCCTACTTCTTTCCACTGCCCTGCATCTGTAAAGGTGACCTTTCTTTCCAAGTACAAGTGAAAATTCACATCTTTGAATGGCTTCCCATTTCTTACCATGAACTACAGATCCTCACAAGACGGTCTCTGTTTTCTCCACGTTCTACGTGATGCCTTCACTAACACGACGATCGTTCTCTGCAATGACCGACTGATGTCTGCTGCTCCCTTCTTTACAAGATCTCAGATCCCTCTCAGATCATACCTCTAATCATACCTAATATGTTATATATGTGATATATCTAACACATCTATGTTATGCTAGTGTCACACTGGTTTGATATGATATGTCAGTATCAAACTGGTGTAAAAGTTGGAGGGCCAAGAACACGGATATTGGAAGGAGCTTCCTGAGTAAAATCTTAGCTTTGCTAGAAAGTATACAATCTTAAGCACATTAGTTAACCTCTTTAAATTCTGTGGGTTTTTTTTTTCTTCTGTAACTTGTTCATGACTCAAAGCATTTTCGTGATTTCATGAATTCACTTACGTTTAGGAGTCACAACAAGGTATATAGCGAAGAGTACATTGGCAAATACTAGCCACTCTCATTAAGATTACAAGCACCCTCACCACTCAAAGGACAGATTGGTATCTGTATTGATTATAGTGTATCATAGTTTCTGGACATAGTAAATATTCAGTACCAATATTGGAAACAATCAAAATTCCTAATATGTATCAATGGCGTATGTGTACTCCTTAAAGACTAGATTTACTGCATTGTCTGCTTTTAGGGTTTGAATTGATGACCTCATACTTGCAAAGATAGTATTCTACCACTTGATCTACACCACCAACCCTGCTTTTTGCTGGTTAATTAAGAGCTACAAAATCTCATTTCTTCCTGGGCTGGCTTCAAACTGCTCTCCTTGATAGTATCCAAGATACAAGTGTGAGCACCTGGTACTCAGAGAAGGTTAATTTCTGTATAAACTACATTTGCCATCTATTTTTCTCAGGAAGATTTCATTTATTAGATTACTCAGTGAAGTGGAACATGCACTGAAAGTTCAGCAACTAGCAACTTTTATAATCAATGTTTGTGTTTTCCATTCTCTAGAGTTTGCCTACCAGATTTGTTGGTTAACAACTCTGCAGGATCTTCGATGATACTCGGAACTCATAGATTAGAGTCTATTGATTAGTTAACGCAGTTATCAAAAGTATCCACTTACTATTTACTAATATTTCCTTGGGCCAAAAGCCTACCAAGCATCGTAGGTAACTCCTGAAAACATTTTAAGTTCCTGAGAGTTAAGTTATCCTCCTGGGGACTATGGTTTAAGACCAGAGCAGGCTAAAACTTGGTGACATTCTGTTGCAGTCATCTGTGATTCCAACTATAAGGAGGCCTAAGGACGGCCGTCAGGATCCAAGGCTGGACCTGAGCAAGACACGTAAGACACTATCGATCTTCAAAAACCAGCAATGGAAAGCAACAGGAACGGGGAGCATCTGCCTAGCAAGCTCAAACCCGGATACTTCACACTCTCCTGCCAAAAGGATGCATTTGAAACGGCAACGAAACAGCCCTTTCATGCTGGCAAAACAAGTTCTGTGGCTTGTCTCTCCTTTGTGTCACCCCATTTAGAAACCCGATCTGGGGCCCATGTTCCCCCCAGTTCTCATCACCAAGCTGGTTTTGCCCAGTATGGCTGCCTGTGAGCCTCGTGTCTCCCTCAACGGATCAGCACAGGGCTTGGCACGGAGCAATGCTTCAAAACAGACCCCGCCTCTGCTCCCCCGGAAAGAATAAATAAGCCTGCGCTAGCACTTGGCTTTGCGAGTCCTAGATATTTGTCCCTTTTCTACCATAGGTTCTTGGGTGTTTTTTGTTTTTGTTTTTGTTTTTTGCTGCTTCTTTTTCATTTTTATGTTTTTTGTTTTTCTCCAGTAAAGATAGTATCCTGTCCTTGAATGCAAGGGAAGTCACTCGGGGGCTCTTGAATGACTTTCCATAGTACGTATCCAAAGAAGATTTTAAAAATAAGTTATACGAGGTGTTCTGCAAATTCTAGTCCTTCCACATCAGTTAGCGCTAATGTTTTTCATTCTCCTCCTATTCATCCTATGGGGTCCTTTACTTTGGTTTGCGGTAGTTCTTAGCGCTTTCTCTACTTCTGAAGGCGTGATGAAGTCACTTTAACTAGATGTGTCTGTGGGCTGGGTGATCATAGTTCAGCAGGTCAATGCTTGCTTGGCATGCACAAGGCAAAATATTCTGTCCTTAGCGCTGCAAAAAGTACAGCACTAAAACACCGGGTTGCCTCCTATTTCTAACTCTGCAATGAGAAGTTGGATTCACCATTAAAAACAGACTTGGAGTGAGCATGCTCACTAATGTTCCAACCGTACTAAACTTGTTCATATGTATCATTCGTGTAATGCACACATCGACTCCGTGACACAGAAATTTAAGAGAACAGGTCATGTAATCATTTCCTTAAATAGCGAGTGACAGAATCTGAAACCTATTTTCTCATTCAAAACCCAAGGATCTTGACACTACACCAAATTCCCATCACGTACGCTAAGACACAGAGAAATCCAGCTCCCTACATCCATAATTCAACAACCACAATCTTAGGCTGAGCATTTGTATTTTAAATGCATTGTTTTGGTAGAGATTAATTCTGCCAGCCCAATTTCCTGTTCCACTGAGGTAGGCCTCGTACTAACATGTGATTGTGACTCAAAAGGACCTAGCTTTAGAGCACACCAAGCAAGCATTTCAATTGCAAAGCAACCAAGGAGTAAAAGAAAACTGAAGGGAGAAGGCATTGCGTTCTCACTACAGATCTGCATTTCTCTACATAAAGTGCACTCTTCCGTGCAACGCATGTTCTCTCCCGTGACGATCACATTTATCCTGCTCCTAATTACAGTACCTTTAACTGTGAAGCCCAGAGCACCACTGTGAAAATCAGAAAACCCGACTGAAGAAACCAATCCTTCCATGTTGCCTTGTTCTTTCTTATGACCTTCCACTGAAGTGACTTGAACACCTAGGGTTCCTGCAAGACATTAACCGCCCACCAATCCCAGTGGCTGCTGCGGTTCCTTGCAGGCCTTGCGGTTCCCTGCAGTTCCTTTGCAAGGTTCCCCTTGCAAAATTCCCAGGGGCAGGCCGGCTGTTGACCTATTGATCGCTCCTGCCTTACTCATCCCGAGCAATGCCCTGGTAACAAATGTGAAGCTTGAGAATTACTGTAAGTCAATCAAGATTTCAAAAATGCGACACTTGAGGGAACAGAGAGCCCTTTCCTTCATGTAACACACAGATACGCGGTGTATGTGTGTGAAAAGGGGCCAAGTATTCCTTTCCACAATGAATTACTGTATCCCTTCTCCACGCAATAGTCTATATTTACACCCTTACGCTAAGAAAATTCAAATGATAGGATGACCCTATTTGTAAAGCAGGCATAGGTAACCCCACTGTAAACCTAGGAACTCAGGAGGCTGAGACCTGAGGATCACGGCTCCAAGTCAGCCCAGGCAGAAAAGTCTGTGACACTCTGATCTCCAATTAGCCAGCATAAAATCAAGTGTGGTCCAGGTGGTAGAGCATCAGCATTAAGTGAAAATGCTAAGCAAGGGTGGGAGGTTCTGAATTTAAGCCTCTGTACTGTCACAAAAACAAGCAAACAAAACCCCCCCACTGAACCATAAGCAACCCTTAGTTGCAATCCAAATGCCAGTGGTCACTGAGGAAATCTTTCATTACAGTTCAGAGGAGTGACTCTTGACTATCTGTTGTTAATGATTAGACACTTGTCAGGTAGATAGCGGTGGTGCAACGGTCCCATGGCTCCCCTGTTTATAATAGGAGAGCTGCGTGCAAGTGGAGGGTTAACAGGTAGCTGGAAGGAAAGCAGAGAGGAGCCCTGTGGAAAGAGCAGAATGTAGCGGTGATGGGCAGCAGCTGGAGTGTCGTGCTGGGGGCAGAAGCAGAGCTAAATTGAATACTCCTCTCCATCTATCTTCAGGCAAAAAAGCAATCGAGTTTAAGGGGCACATTTTCAGCACCGCACAGGGAATTAGCCATGAAATTCTCATTAAAGATAATGGGACTTTCTATGACAACTTTCAGTACATTCTCTGAAAGTTCTTGGCCTAGCTCTTTAAACCCAGGCTTGGAAATCAACTTCAGGGCCACCCATTCAGCCCTCGTTCCTCTCTAGTCTAGCACAGTGAGGAGGCATTTTTCTCTGAACTTGCTTCATTCTGGATTAGAGGTCAGTGGAGAGGTGATCACTGACATTCAGGGCTGGGTAACTGAGCTCCTAGAGAATGGAGGGAGCACCTGCTAGCGGAGGAGGAGTATGGAGGAATGCGAAGTCGCTGGGTAGAGGGTCGGCCTTTACAAAACAAGGAGGAGCCGCCATTTACATTTGCTTCTCTGTATTTGAGGCCCTTTGACAGTGTATGATTTCAATTATATTTTGCTCTGGGGGATTAAGCTGAAAAGGCCGAGTGAAATCCCGCTCACCTGCCAGTTCCTCAGGGGACGGGTTTGACCGAAGCACCCTGAAAACATCACAATGATACACCAATGAAAATGGGGGGAAACCTCTGGCCCCGACAGCTGTGTTCTCCAATTTACCACGGCATTCCCTCGCCACTGCTCACTTGTTTTCCCACGACATCTTCCAACCCTCCTTGCCCTTGACACAGCACCACACTTGTGATCTCTTACACACCACACTGAACTTGTGTCTATGGTCCTCGTGTGTTTGGCTTTTACTCTGAGACGCTCCTCTCCAGGTACACAGGGCGGGGCTGTGCACACCAGTGCGGGAGTGTCAGTGCTACGACCGTGGCCAGATTCTGTTCCAAACACACTTCATTCTAAGAAAACAATGGACATCTTAACATCAAATAATCTACTGCGCTAATTTTATACTAATTTATCAATATTCATATCCTTGCAAATGAGATCATCCTACAAGGGCCAATAACTTTTTACAGAGGATAATGGGGAGAGGGGAAGGAAGTGCTATAATGCATGAAATATTTGATTCATCCGTAACACGTTATCGAGATATATCTGTATTATTTACCTGCGCTTCCACATTTGCATGCGTCTTAAAGTTCATTTTAAAAACCAGTAAAGTTTACATTCTAGGCATATCTGTGATGAAAAGAACTTACAAGGATATTACCTGAACTTACTTTAAAAAGTGCAACCAATCTATCATGAGTGCTTTGTCCTTCTACTATCATGTACTCTGTCCTTCATACACCTACTACTTCATTGTTCTATTTTCTTCCTTCCAAAGATCAGGGCTTAATTGTAAAGCCATTTCTTACTGTGACTATACAATAACCCTGTATTATGAGCTAGCAAAATTGTTTCTTCGGTTCCATTTGTCCTTCTTTCTAGTGATTTAAAATTCAAGTGTCGCCTCTAATCTTGTTATTGGACCTTTTAAAAACTTTTTCTGGACACACACACACACACACACACACTACCTGGATATATTTAGAAACTTTCCCTTGCTTATGGAAGTAGTTTGTGATTTTCTATCCCGTAGATAGACTGTAACCTACATGTGGAAATCTCCAGAGTAAGCCTTCTCGTCTTTGAGTGCCCTTGCAGAGTGGAGAGGGTGAAGCTTTTCCCGGTGTCCTGTGGGGACTGATTACCTAAGGCAGGCTACCTTGAATGCTCTACTTTGACAAGATTCTGCATTACCAAATCTGGGCCTATTTGTCAATATGTCCTTTTCTGTCACAGGAATGACAGGAAACAAATGACTAAGAAAGAGTCTTTTACATGTTCAAGCGTTGTTTTTTAAATACTAATGGATATTACCTAAAGAAGATTTTTTGTAATTGCTCACGTGAACCAAGAGTCACCCTACTGTGGGTCTTCATGTGAAACAACTGCCGTTCCACTGTAATAAATTGGTAAAAATCACTGAAAATAGAAATTTCATTTTCTTCACTTTTAAAAGATTTTAGTTCTGGATTTTATTTCATTGGTAATTGCTTGTGTGCACGCCCGAGTTTCTGTTGTTCAGTGCAGGCAGGGAGGACGCTTGGGAATTCAAACACCACTTGTAGTGTTCAATGTAAAAAGAAATCTCAATAGGAAATAGCCTATGAATAAGTTCATTTTGGAAACAGGACCCTTTAAATTTGATTCCTAAAACTGTGTATGTGTTAAAGTGGATTTCTATGACAACCTAGTGCTGCATTACACAGACCAGCTTGATGTTCATCTTTCCTTTTTGCCAGTACATCTTTCAACATCAGTAACAGGCTGAAATTGCTATAGATATTCTTTCTCCCAGTGCAGTTGTGCTACAACCTGAGGTGGGTGTCCCTGAGTCCCTGGTGCTCACAGACCCATCTGAAGGTCATGTTTTAAACATCCCCTTTCTAGATGACAAGAGGTGAGGCACATTCGTTAAATATTCAAGATGTCTACTGGGTGCATCACGCCTGTAATCCTAGCTATGCAGGAGGGTGAGATCTGAGGACAGAACTTTGAAGGCAGCCTTGGCAAACAAATCTGTGAGACTCTTATTTTCAATTAGCCAGTAAAAAGCCAGAAGCGGAGGTGTGGCTCCAGTGGTAGAGGGCCAGCCTTGAGCTGAAAATACTAGTCAAGAGCAAATTCTCCACATGATGAATGACACAGACGCTAGACATTCCCACACTGAGGCCAAAGGAGGACACACATAGGACTCGTTGACTAAAGCTCAATAGCTATGCGCAGATGATCATATAAAATAATAGCTTATGGAAGGCACTCCATAAAAAGGAACTAGGAGATATGTTTAGTTGCCGCTGTTGTTTTCTTTTCCTTTGGTCTTGTTCGTGTGTTTCTATTTGGGAAGGTAAGTGGGGCACAGAAAAGGTGGAACAAGGGTGAACAAACACAACAGTGGTGATCGCTAGACACCATGAGCAAAATGGACTCTACCTCTTGTGGGTGGGGACGAGAGGGAAGAACTGGGGGAGGGAAGGGGAGAAAGAACTGTGCTTATTACCTGACTCGGGCAACTGTAAACTCTCTGTACATCGACCCTACAATAACAATAAAAATAAAATTGAAAAAAAGAGAATATCCTGAGTACTAGCCCCAGGAGTAGTGTGTGTGCGCACGTGAACATGAACACACACACACACACACACAGAATGAGGCCTCTTCACGGGAAATCATGAAGGTAAAGTCGATTCATGTGGACAGTTCTCTGGTGTTCATTATCAAAGATATCACAGGTCGGGCTGGGGATATAGCCTAGTGGCAAGAGTGCCTGCCTCGGATACACGAGGCCCTAGGTTCGATTCCCCAGCACCACATATACAGAAAATGGCCAGAAGCGGCGCTGTGGCTCAAGTGGCAGAGTGCTAGCCTTGAGCGGGAAGAAGCCAGGGACAGTGCTCAGGCCCTGAGTCCAAGGCCCAGGACTGGCCAAAAAAAAAAAAAAGATATCACAGGTTACCGTCATGAGACTGGCACCCAAATCACCCATCACCTGTCCTTAGAGCTGCTTACCACAAAGCTCTGACACCACAGATCACCCATCCTTAAACACTGCAGAGTGGGATGAGGGTGAGGACCATAGCTCCCTGGTATCAATCCTTAAGGGACACAGAGCACACATCTGGATTCCTTTCCTCACTAGGATTTCTTTAGCATTTATCTTTTCAGGTG
Organism: Perognathus longimembris pacificus; assembly: GCF_023159225.1. Taxonomy (NCBI): domain Eukaryota; kingdom Metazoa; phylum Chordata; class Mammalia; order Rodentia; family Heteromyidae; genus Perognathus; species Perognathus longimembris. The sequence goes on along the minus strand of NC_063172.1, from coordinate 67,170,590 downwards.
GCCCCAGGGACTTGTTTCTCACTGACTAAGCAAGCGAAAATCAATATGGTGGGAGGAATGAGGCACCTCTGTGTTTGGACTCAGCAAGAGGAATTCTTTGCAACTTCCAACTTACACTGGTTGATACTGGTTAAAGCAGACACAGTTGGCCAGTAAGCAGGGGTGGGAACGAAAGACCCAAAACAAATGAAAATACTGCACTGGGAGGAAGGGTGCTGCAGGAAGAAAGAAAAGAAAGCCCTGTGGCAAGCTTTGTGATTACCTGCAACAGATAACTGGCACAGACACAAACGAGAACCCGAGAAGCCACAGTGCTGATTCAATAGCTTACAAAGGCTCCGTGTGGCAAAAAGTAATCCGATCTATAACGTAGGCAGTACATCATCTAAATGGCAGTTCCTCGTAGGAAAGAGAATTCAAGGTACCAAATGCTTGTACTTGCTAACGATGAAGCATAAATTAACTCACTACAAAAATGTATAATTGTGTATCTAGTAAAGAAGCTCAGTAGACGCTTGTATTCTGATACCCCGGGCAGAGAATGTGGACGTATGTCCATCTCTTCATCCTACAGGCTACATTGTACTTGAAGGAAGTCCTTTTTGGAAGCCCGCACAACAGTATAATAAACAAAAAAAAGGCTTTACATTTTGTGACACAACAATCCTAACTGGAGGATATTTTTAGCTTTGGCTAAGCAAACAAAACTCACATCTGGACAGCAGTCTACAGAAAAAATGGAGGAAGAAGAGAAATCACTGAATTAATTGCTCAGCAAATGGTACACTACCTACCGCTCGGAATATTATGTAGCAAATAAAAGACAATGAGAAAAATATATCGTGTTTTCTTTGGGCTGCCATAACCGAATGCCCAAGACCGAATAACTTATAAAGAAGAAAACGTTCGTTATTACAGTTGACACTGAGAAGTCCAAGGTCAAGGGGTCAAGTGCGATGAGCACCTTCTCGATGTGTCATTCCAAGGGAAAAGGTAGGTATCAGAGAGACAGGAGCACAGGAATGCCAAGGTCGCCATTAAAATAGCCCGCGCTGGTGAAGACAAATGCACTCCTCTGACGGCTTCATTCTTTTAATTAATTTCATTCGTTCACGAGGCAAAACCCTTACGCTCCAGTCACTTCTTGCTAGGCTGCACCATTGCATTGGTGATTAATTTTCCAACATATGCAGTTTGGGGAGCAAACTTGAAGTCTGTATGCCGGGTTGGGAAGTGTGTGTGTGTGTGTGTGTGTGTGTGTGTGTGTGTGTGTGTGTGCATATATATGTATGCATACATATAAATTGCTGTACGCATAAAAATATTTAAACCACATGCTATGAATGTGTTCTCCAAGATGAATCCATTGAAATCTAATTATCATTGGGAAGCTATCCAGGGCTGAAGCCCTTGTGAATGGAGTAATTCCCTCACAGAAGAGGTGAGAGGAAACTGTTTCCCTTTCTTTTTTTTCCCCCCATCACATGGGAAGACAAATCTAAGGTGCCATCCAGTAAGCATCTCCGGAGCCTTCAATAGACACTGGTGCTGCTGTGAGTTGGTCCCAGTGTTCTAGCCACCAGAACCACAAGGAAGGAAGCTTCTGCTTGGTTTATATATGAGTCGTGTTGAATACTTTGCCATCACTTGACGGCCTAAGATGTTACGTATACTAACACAGTGCTGTCCAAATGGATATTATTTGAACTTTGTGGGAGAGTGCCAATGAAAATTTAAAAATCTTTTCCAGGAGAGACAATTTTGGAAATATTCTCAGATACTAAACCGTCTTTTTTCTCATGTAAAAGGCAAACGCGCTTGATCTTAAAAGGAGACTTTCCTAGCAGGGCAAATGTGGCTACTGCTACGCAGGAGGTGAAGGTCTGAAGGTTGAGTTTCAAAGCGAATCCAGGCAGAAAAGTCTGTGAGACTCTTACCACCAATTAACAAGCAAAATGCCAGGCTGGCGATATGGTTCAAGTGGCAGAGCAAAGGGAATGGAGCTGTTACATGTAAATGAATGGCTGTCAACACCATGGTAGGAGAGTTCATTAGGTGACATACAATGTTCTCAAGTAACTACGCAAGGAAAGCAATTTTCACAAAAACAAAGCCAGGCTAAATGTTATGGAAAAAGTTCAAAAATTCATCTTGAACTCTCCTTTATCCTGTATTCATTATGATATGCAGTTATTGACATTTTATTCAGGCTTGTGTTAAAACAGCTAAATATTAATGCTAATTAAACCTGTCTTTTCATCCTGAAATCTACATTCGTCCTTCTAATTCCAAACATATACAATAAAATAATGCGTTACTTAAAACATAGCCTAGGTCTTCTTGTTTTTGTCTAATAAAATCAGAAAATGCAGGAGACTGACTAGCTAATGTGGATACCATAGTGCTGGCCACTTCTTATCTTGATTTTAAAAGCAGATGATACAGGTAACTGCGATAGTCGATTTACAGCGAATTTCTTCCCTCTGTCGGAAGCAGATGGAATGCCCCTACATGTAAAGTTTCACACAGGTGTGGAACTGCTTGGCTTCCTCTCTAGCTTTCTGAATTAGAATCACTAAAGGATTATTTTAGAACCAACTTTCTGTGAGATTTTTGGATTCCAATGAAAATTAGCACACATTTTATCTTCATAAAACAATCTAAGTAAAGCCTTTGCTAAAAAAAAAATCAAAGATTATGTTAAACTCCTTTGTTATTTCATATAACATGAAAAGAAAACCATGTAATCTTAACTTTAAATTCAGTTTCTGAAAAGAATGAACTAAAGCTCTTTTGAGTTGGAGAAAGTCAAATTAGTGAAACATTTTAGCATTCCTTATATACTAACACAAGAATCAATAAAACCAGTAATTTAAAACTAGTTCTCCATGGACATTGATGGAAAGGAAGAACCCCGAGTGAGCAAAGGGGAACAGGTAAGTTTATCAGAAGCGAGAGATCATTTCTCTGTTAAGAAAAATGCTACGAATTATTTGACCTAATCTGTTGCAGATAACACAGTTAATGAAGCTTTAAGTAAACTTTCTCATTGTGTAAGATGTATGTTTCCTCTGAATTTTATGGTTTATCTGTAACTTTCCTGCATTGCAATATGCTTCCTCATGCTCTACAATCCTGCTATTTTTCACTCTCTTATGTCATGATTTTTATTGTGATATTGTTAGATTTCCTGCTGTTTTCCCTTCTTGTGTTGTCTCTAACGTCTTTTCTTTATGATGACTTATAGCAAGATCTGCAACACCAGCTCCAATCCTTTGCCTGGGTAAAGCAGCAAGTAAATCTGAATAAGTAAGCAGTTGCCACCTTCAAAATCTAACTGGTCTAGCACCAAGAAGAAACGATGTCATGTGACAGAGATAAGTCCTCTCCTCAAGACTAAAGTGATGACCACTTCCTCAGGAGAATATGAGGTGACAGAAGAGGACTGGATGACTGTGAGGAGAGTTGACTTGGGAATGTCCACACTCATTCTCCATGTCAGTCTGACGTAGCTCTGTGAATTCATATATCTTCCTTGGCCATTTCAGAGTTGCCTGAGACAGCCCACCTGCATGAGACCCGCCAAAGATGGCTACCGTGTTCTCGGGAAGTGTGGCCTGTGTGACCAGTAGGACCTGCTTCATTACTTTTTATTTGGTAGTGTCGGCACTGAGCTTTGAACTCCGGGCCTTGCATTTTTGCTTAGCTTTTTCATTCAAAGCGCAAGGTGTTACTGCACCCATTGAGCCACAGCTCTACTTCTGCATTTTTGAAGACTGACACTAAGAATCTCACGGATGTCTTTGCCTGGCCTGAATTTAATCTACAATCTTCAGATCTCAGCCTTGTGAGGAGTAGGATTACAGCCATGATCTACCAGGGCCTGGCTAGGCCCTCATTTTGCTCTATGTCGGAAGGAGGCTCACTTCATTTGAGCTACACGGATATCAGTCAGTTAACACTGAAGAAAAAGGCTGAGGAAGTAGTGAACTTCACCTCCTACCAAGTGTAGATGAAGGAGTCGCGCTCTGTGCCAAGAATACACACAGGGCAGTATCAATACAAAAAGGATAACGATTCCGGATGGCCATACTATAGGTGTGGGTAGAGTTGTGTTCCTCTGCGTACCAGAATGCTCACTAAACTATAAACGCCCAAGCAAAAAGGCATGCAGATTGCTATTCCAGACGCCTCCTGTCATCTCGCCAGCACAGGCGGGTCAGAGGCCGGCCGCGCGCAGGAGGGGAGGGCGGGCGGGGACGCTCACGTACCGGTGCACGCCGCTGCTGCACATGATGATGTGGCAGGCCCCCAGCCGGTCACACAGCTCCGAGGACACAGACAGCAGCCCCGCTCCCGACGCGCTGCAGGTGGTGTGGGCACAGGCGGCCGTGCGCGTGGCGCGGATGAACGAGGCCGCCAGGCGATAGAGCTCATCCAACGCGCCGAGCGGCCTCAGGAGCTGCGGGGAAACGGGGGGGGGGTCAGGACAGGGCAGGGAAAGCCTGCCGGCTGGGATGCAACTCGCGACGCACCGCTCCCGACCAGAGGTCTGAACGAGCTTGGTGATTACAGAGACTGGAAGTATCCATCACCGTACACAGTTCAAACAAGCGCAGCCAAAAGAAAGCAAGGTAAGGGAGGCCTGGGGATAGCAATGCACTGAGAATGCCGCCTACTGTTACCTTGTCTACGTAAGCCGCTTTCGAAGTGGAGTTTGGTGGTGAGTTTGACTTGTCCAAGTAGAATGCGCTGTAAGGAACCAAAGAAATGATCATTTATTATTTGGAAAAACGTAAAACGTATGAAGCTGTTCCTTGTACATGTATACACACATGTATATGCAAATGTATTTGATTGTGGTAAAATACATATAAAATTTACTACTTTAACCCATCTTTTTTGTGACAGTCCTGAAGCTTGAACGGTAACATTCCTTTCTTTATGTATATTTAAGTGTCCTAAAGTGCTAAGTGGGTTTTTATTCGTATCTTATTTCTGTTATTAAAAGGTAAATGCCTCACTAGACTATAACCCTACTACATGCACCTAAGAGTTTTATATTGTTTAATATGCAGATGGAATAATGGTTAATGCTAAACTAATGTACATGAAGTATTCAGTAATGTGACAAGAAGACAAGTCTCACCCAGCAGACACTACTAACTCAAATCCAATTCCACACGCTGGGAAGCATGTCTTGAAACTTTTTAGGTCACAGCAATGAATGAAACTAAGATAAAAGATTTTCTGCTTCCCGGAGTTCATTCAAAGTATTTTACAACGGATTTTTAACAAATGACAATTAGTTAGACTCATGGAATCTAGGCAACTCAAGTGTGTAAAGAACACCACCGTGTTTGGTTAAGGAGAAGACTGTCATGTAAGTAGCTTATTGAAGATACCGCAGGTCTTTGGAACTCGGAATCACCCAGAGAAAAAGATCATCTATATAGATGCTGCCACAGGTCATCGGTGCCATCTCAGGAAGCCTCTCCACAGAAACGTTCCCCGACATTCTTCTGAGAGCGAGCGAGTCACCGATTCAGCACTCAGAGTGCTTTTTATTTCAGTGTTCTGCCTCTCCTCTAGCCGCTCACAAATGACTTGACAGAAACATTCAAACACCCAATGGGGCAGAGTCTTTCAAAAGTATTTCATGAAAATAACTTAGAGGTTAAAAAGTTAGCCCACATGAAGTATCTTGACTTAGTAACAATCTCTTAAGCGTTACATAGCAGAACTGAAGTAATAACAGTGATGTAAGTTTGCCATGCAAAATACTCTCAGAAGATAAGGAATTCCTACAAATCCGGAATTAAATCTACTGGCTCATCCAGATGTGCCAGTAGTTAATAAATGTGAATCCATTGTAATGATGGGCGACTCATAATTCTTAGCAGTCACCAACTCATGATTATGCAAGCTAATCAACAAGTATCAATTAACAAAGAATTATTAAGTATACCAATGCAATGATGAAGTCTGGAGAAAATAACCAGGAACTGTAGCTAACTCAGTAACTTCTACATACTATACAGACAGCAATATAATTTCCTTCAATTGTTTGTTTAAACATTTGTTTGCTAATTCGATAAACATAATTCGATCATTTGTTAAAATAAGAATACAGGATTATGCCTGAAACCATATAGGTACTCTGGAGGCTAAGATCTGAGGATCATGGTTTGAAGCCAGTCTGGGTAGCTATGAGACTCAAATCTCCAATGATCTACCCAAAAGCCAGAAGTAGAAATGTGGCTCAGGTGGTAAAGCTCTAGCCTTGAATGAAATGGCCAAGAAAGAATGCAAGGCCCCAAGTTCAACCCCAGTGCTGGCACAGAGAAAGAAGAAGATCTAGACGGCTGAAACTAATATTAGTAATTCTTCATCAGAAAATAAAAGGCCAAAGATTTAATCAGCCACAGGTTTACAGGTACGCATCAAATTTCAGTGTCATTCAGAATATGACAAACTGTGGATAGGAAATAAATTCCTAATGCACTATCCTTAATTAGAAAAGCCTCACAATGCCCTTTAATCAAATTTTATGAGGAAAGTTAATGGCAAAGCTGGATTCATGCCAAAAGTGACAGTAGTTTATTATGCTTCTGAGGTCGGCAGGAATGAAGTCATACTCCTTTGTCTGAATACAGAAAAAAAATCTTCCTGAGATTTTTGAAAGTGTTGCTGCTATTTCCTAAGGAATGAACAGTGAGTTCTGTTGTGTGCTGCTGTACATCAAGACTTTACAGTCGCAGCCTTGTAAATTAACTCTGCCAGGTAAGGGTACTTGATGGTACTAGTTTTTTCATGTGATACCTTTAGAATAAGAGACCAATGCAATACTAAGTTTCAGTGAGTAGTAGTTCAAGTAGCTACAATAACAGGAGAACATTTTCATTGGAGGAAACACCAGGACCAGCATAGCAGAGGCATAGAATAGATAGAGCGATAAACTTTATTGGATCGGATTCCTGTGAAACAGGGACACAGAATGTTGGGGCATTCTATAGTTGATAATTTTTAATGCCCATATGTGCTTATTATTTAACACAATCTTGTGGACATGAAGAGACAAAAAGCAACTATTATTATTACTAGTATTTTGCTGGTCGTGGGGCTTAAAATCAGGGCCTGGGCACTGTCCTTAAGCCTTTTATGATCAAGGCTAATGCTAAGGATAATTTGAGTGGTGACTCAAATTCACTTGTGGCTTTTTGGTGATTAATTGGAGATGAAGAGTCTCATGGATTTCCCTGCCTAGGCAAGATAAATCCGTAAACTTATAAATATTAGGTTAGGCTACAACTTAACACTAAGCCATAAATACAGAAAATCATTTGATAGTGGCCAGAAGTTAAAATTAAGAGTAAGGACATCTGATGATTTGTCCTTCAACGAATGATAATTACAATCAAGAGAAAAACATTCTCAAGGTTCTCTGGAACCCACAGTAGCACTTTTTTGTTTTCCTTATAAACTACTCTATCTAAAAGTGATTCAGTTGCCGGGTATTGTGGTACAGACCTGTAATCTTGGATAGTAGGTAGGTAGAGGCAGAAGGATCTGGGGATACTATTTGAGGCCTTCTGGGTAAGCTAGTGTGATTCTATCTCAAAAACTGAATACACACAAAAAGTCTTGGGGGATGGCTCAAGCGGGCAGGCAGGCCCACGGCTTAATTCTTAGCATGAGATATAGAAAGCAAGGGAGAGGAGAGGACAGTCCAGGAGAGGAGAGACAGACAGACGGACAGACAGAGACAGAGACGGAGAAAGACATTAGCAGAGAGATGAGATAGATATAGAGAGATAGAGTGAGACAAAAAGGAGAGAGAAATAAGAGACAGAGACGGAAAGTAGAGCAACATTTGTGTTCAGTTCTAAATAAGAAGAGATTAAAATAAACACTACAGTCGACACTGAGATTTCAAGCACTTAATTCTCCCTTGTGTACTTCTGCAATAGAAAATCCAGAAAAGCCAAGCTTTCCTTTATCAGGCACGATCCAAGGCCCTTCAATATGCTAAATACAGTAAGTCACTCGATGATCATTGTGATTATCCATTCTTCAAGACTATCTTCAGAATTACCTCCCTGAGGCTTTCTCAGTATCTCTAGATTCAGCATTTTATCCATGGATCCATGCCCTGTACAATTTCCAAATCCAATATCTATTGGTTTGTACTTAGAGATATGTTCATATGTTTCTCTCCCCATTAAACCATGAGATCAAGACACTATAGTTTGTTTTGTTATCTTGTCACTCTTCATAGTGCTTGACACATAGTGAATATTCAAGCAAATAAATAATTTCACAAAGGCTACTGCTGAATGACAGATCATTTTAAACCACTTCAGAGGAGAAACATGTCTTCTTTCAAGTATGATTCTGGATCAAAAAGTTCTCAATACTGTCTTCATGAATAGTGGCTGTCAGATAAGAAATAATAGTCAGTGCCTATCCCACAACACTAAGAAAATGTAGAGGAGGGATTGGGATGGATGAGAGAGAATGACGAAAGGGGTAATGATATCAATCAAGATGCATTGTACTTGTGGACTTGTTGAATGGTGACACCTTTGTACAACTACATAAAGATAATACAAACATCATCAAGTACATATCAACTAATAATTTAAATAGTTCAAAAATATTATCAAGAATAATAAATTTTCCCATCACACAGTATTTATTGATTTTTATAGTTTCTCTTAGGAATGAGGGGTGGGGGGAGCTGAATGGAAAAGACAAGTCAAGTCTCTGTCCACTCTGTCCAACCTTAAACTTTCTTTGTTTCCCCCCTTTATTGTCAAAGTGAAGTACAGAGGGGTTACAGTTTCATACATTTCTTGCTCAGCTTGTTACCTCCTCCTTAAACTTTCAATGAGGTTAATTACCATCAGCAGAAGTAGCATGCAACTGCCACCCCAGTCTAAGATATTAAAGACAGCAACAACTCAAGAACGAGTCTCATAAAGAACTGTGGACATCTGCCTCTGACCAAAGTGCAGGAGGCATAGTAGAGCTAGAAAGCTAGAATTAAAGCCATGCAGACATGAGGAGAGGCCCCTAGCCGAACTCAGAGGCACTAGGAATATACGAGAAGTCTACCAAGGAATTTAAGCCATACATTCACGGATCAAATGAGCACAGACCAGAGGTCTGCACATAATCTGCAGGAGAGCGCGATCTTTGTCATGTTTAATACCACATGCCTAACATCTGAAAAACTGCCCAACTAAGGTGGCTATTCAGTATTTGTGAAATAAACAAAGGTAAATAATTCAAGGACAACATAAATATCAATTACAATGGACAAGAGACCACCTCATGCAACATTACATCCTTCTTGAGTAAAAAACTTCAAGTGTGACCAAGTCCATTCTAAACGAAAATACCTACACCTCAGTGACTCCATGTCCCATCTGGATAGAGTTGACAACTTCCCTTCTTTACCATCCCACAAAGACAACAGTGGACTGACTATGCTTCAACCCAGGCTGCCCATGACAGGGAGCGACCACGGCACTGCTAGATCCATTCTCCCAAAGTAATGACAAGAACTTGGCATTGGCCAATGCCAGTGGACATACTCCACATATTATTTTCTGAATCTCTTCTTGTAATATGGCACCTGCTCTTCTCCTTAGCCTTTTAATGTTGGCCTTGTCCCTTGCTGGTTTTCACACACAATTCTCTTGTCCTGCCTGTTCGTTCTTCTCCCTGGCATTTCTTCATTCCTTGTCCCTAAAGCTCCTGCTTGATAAGGTGTGTCTTTCCACACAAGCCTTGCTCGGCAGTCTTCTAGGTCATCTTTGGTTCCTAACAGAGATCTAAATCACCTCTAAACTCCAGGTTTACGTATGCAGTTCTTTGTTATTAAGTGACTCATTTTCAAGCCAGGTAGAATACCAGGCACTGCAGAGAAAAGTTAAGAATCAAACACTATTTATCTACAAAGAACCAACAGTGTTGTTTGGGAATGAGAATAAGTAAGAGTAACCCAGCATGATGAGTGATCTCTAGATGTTTAGCAGAGTGCTAGAAAAGAACATCACTGAGAACATTAGGAGAGATGTTATCGGTAATCCTTTTGTTAATCAGAACTTTTTAAACTGATGGCTTTACATTTTTAACAAAACCGTATTAAATAAAAGTTTCATTGTTAATCTTGTGATTTATACATGGCATCAAAACTTCATTGAATGTTTGTTAAGAAATTGCTTTTAAAATTCTTCTCTTTCTATCAACCTATCTATGTGAGATTGATTTTCTTTGGCCTTCAAGGTTATTAAATTAAACACAAGATTGAGATATACATTTTCCTATAAACCTTGTTATTTCAGCCTAGATAAGTCCACCCAGCAAGAAATGCGCCCATCTCTCTAACTCAAAACTTTGAATATTGTTCTATGCACAAGCTGACCAATGTAAATGTAAAGATATCAAATGTGGAAAAAAAAAATCACCATTTCTTTCCTAGTTTTAATTTTGATTGTTGTCTGACCAAAATGACTTTACTTGCATTTTTTAAACAACCTACAGAATCAGAGAGCAGTCAGGCCACAGTAGTACATACATAGCTAGACATGACACTTTTCAACTAGTTTTCAATGACACATGGCATTAAGAGTCCTTCTTTCAAGTACTCCCACTGGAGGAGCGTGTGACCCTTTGGCAAGGTAAGTCATGGCAGACTTGAATAACCAGCTTTCCTGTCTTTGGGCTGTTATCTAGGAGCAGTGCGATGGACAGTTAGAGAAACAGGATCACGGGCATCAAGGTAGGGACAGCTAATTTTCCTCAAAACAGATACTCAATACGGAAAGAGGGACTGGAATCCACGTTGAATGGAGTATCCATTCTCTAGTAGATGAATGCAAGAGGAAATTCCATTTATTATCCCATCTCTTCTTAGTTATGTCGTATTTCATATTTACCCTAACTCCCCACCTACAACCTGTCATTTGTTCTATTAAGTACGTTTCTATTTACTTTTTCTTGCCTGGCTCTTAAGAAATGCAAACTATGTCATATTAGAGCTACTGAAACTATCTTTCCATAAAGCTAGCAAAGGATTTGTTTATCATTTCCCTTGTTTTTTTCTGAATGTATCTAATTCTATGTCTGAGGTCCAATACCATAAGTACATTAAGTTCAAAATCAATCTGAAGCATATTCAGGAAGTTTCTAAATTATTAATGTGTAACACAACTGCATGAAATATATTCTGAATGGAATAAAACCCTGGGCTTTCAATTTAGCATGATTAAATATATAGCTGAATGGACTTCAATGGAAATATTTTATTAAATTCAATTTCACATGTATAGAGTTAAAAATAGTTTATGTTTACTGATAACGTATGATTTCTGTCTTTATACAATTGAAATATCTAACTTCATATAATATTATAAAGCATATGTTTTTGATATGTTTTTGGAATTTAATACAAATCCATGAATGATAACGGCATTTAAAATTGATACAGATAATTCCCGCTTCTCTGCCTACAGCCATTCAGAAGCTGCATTCACTGTGAAGGCACATGCATCAGTGACATGAACTCACAGCCAAGCTCCAGAGATGTGTCTTAGTTTCCAGTCACAATACGCCTCCAACTATCGTGGACTCCGTTCGTTTGCGTGGATCCCCTCTCGCTTCCAAGGCTCTGGTCACTCTCTGCACTATTTTAGTGGCTCCTTAACTAGTCTTCCTTTCTCTCCTTCTCATCTCCCAATCTGTCCTCAACTGTACCGCCAGAATATGGCTTAAGACATCCCTTGCCTCTCCCACACCAGAACGCTTAGACTTCACAAAATGACCTCCCTGCTTACAGCCTGAGGCCTACAGACACCCCCCCCCCATACTGCTGTCCCTCCCAACCCCCAGGACCAGCACCCGAGGGGCCCTGTGCCCTGGGCAACCCCCCAGGCCCCCCACTGCTGTCCCTCCCACCCCCCAGGGTCAGCAGTAGTTCTCAGTAACTGTCCCCAGGGAAGGGAAAACTGAAGAATTCTGGATGAACTTTTCGAAAGTCATGCAAATTCTATTAAACTTCAACACCATCACTTTGCTACAAATACAGTCCAGCTGCATATATATTGACACATATAATCTTGACCTTATTTAGTTCAAATAATCTTATTTAAATTCAGACTAATTTGGCTCAATGGTTAAGGCTATAGTTAATATTCACTTAACTTTTACTGTAGAAGAATACTTTCCTTTTTTTAAATGAGTAAATATTTCTGCTTTATTTTTATTGTTTGTAACATTAAACATATATAGAGAATTTGCATGATTCTCTTCCTAAATGACTGCTAGAATTTTACAAACTCAATCTACCTACGATTAACCTTGCCCTCGGTTTAAGCTGGATAGGCTACCAAACCTAATTAGATTTTACAAGCCAAATGCTGTATGGTTCACCCCACACATGATATCCATATCTACATTAATCAATCACTGTGTCTATTCTATGTTCATTGCTTCCATGTTAGAATCAGATCTTGAGTGTCAAAAGCTCAGGGCCTGAGCTATATTTCCCAACTGTTACCAGACTAAAGCAATGAAAGGATCATTTATAGCCATACATTTGCCTCCCCTGGTTCATCTTATAAAACAAAAGGCAGCTGAAGTGTCAACACAAAGGAACTGAACAAAAGTAATAGGAAAGACGTTCACAGAAAAGCTTGACTAAGGTGACTTGAATATATAGTTAAGACACGTTGTCCTTGTGATCAGATAGAAAAGTCAGCAGAGTTAAAAATAAAAATCAATCTATATCCCATAAACACTGGCAACTTGGTCATACATTGTGTATTTCTCTACCTGATTTCCGGAGGGTATAGTCAGTTGTTTTTGACAGCAACGGCTCTCATCTATTCTAAAGAATATTATGAACACCAAGCACTTTGATCCTCTTTTTGCTTTGGTGAAAACAAAACAATCTTTTCTTAGCATGGAAATTGAAAACAATAGCTTTTTTGCACATGAAGATAGAGGTGAATCTCTTCAAAGGATGCTTTGAAAATGAAAATGATTTTACCTGCTTCTACTTGTCATATGTCTAGTCTATCTATTGATGCTTATAAACATTAAAACAACACATGACTTACTAAAAAAATCTGTCAAAACTCACAGTTAAGTAATTCTAACCTCACATGCCACCCTTATCCAAATATTAAACTAAGAATTCCTTTAATGAACAGGGTGTGTTGGTACACTTGTAATTCCAGCACTTGTGAATTTAAGACGGGAGGATTGAAAGCTTGAAGTCAGCTTGAGCTATACAGAAAGACTTTGAATCATTTAAGAGCCTTACCTCCAATTATCCAGCAAAAAGCCAGACGTGGAGCTGTGACCCAAATGCTAACTTTGAGTGAAAATGCTAAGGTACAAAACCAAGGCCCTAAATGCAAGCCCAGGTTCTGGCAATAAATAAATAAATACATACGATCCAAGTAAGCCCTTGAATGTCCTTTTGCATGGATTACATCATTGCATTGTGTTCAGTACCTGCTTTCCCTCCCCCTCCATTACAATGAATCCTATCAAGGCAGAGACCTGTATCTGTTTGGTTGTTCCAGGAAGTAAATAAGTGCCAATTTCCAGGGAAACAGTGCATTGAAATAAGCATCTATTTCTCTATATATGTTTAACGTTATAAACAATAAAAATAAAGCAGAAATATTTACTCATTTAAAAAAAGAAAGTGTTCTTCTACAGTAAAAGTTAAGTGAATATTAACTATAGCCTTAACCATTGAGCCAAATTAGTCTGAATTTAAATAAGATTATTTGAACTAAATAAGGTCAAGATTATATATCAATAATATATACGCAGCTGCACTATATTTGTAGTAAGGTGATGGTGTTGAAGTCTAATAGAATTTTAGTACTTTTCTGATCAAAAAGAAGATGTATGCTGCTCTAAAAAACTCACTACAACTTCAACTTTATCTGATCTCTTCCCGTGGGAAATTTATGAACATGGACTACACTATTAAATTTTCTGGAATGGTCTCCAACATAGCCAGCATCTGCATACCCTTCGAGTAGCCCGGAAGTTAGTGAGTGTAAAGCAAGGTAGACTGACTACTGAGACAAACTCAAGGAAATGCCATTCTCTCCAAAGTACAGTCACGCATGATTTCCAGTTCCGCACGACGGCTGGGGAAGCGCTTGCCCGGTGTAGCTCCGTGGTCGCCTTGTGCTACGGAGGACGGCGGGCAAAGAAGCCACAAGCCAACATTTTAAAAAGTCCATCAAAGAAGGCACTCCGTTTCAAAGGCTGTGATTAATCCCAGCCGAGGCGATCGCAGGAGGCAACGTGCAGGAGGTAATTTTAAGATGGGTCCTAAATAATGAAGCCCCTTTAGCAAATGGCAATGGCGCTGACACGTGTCCAGGGCACAGGCTGCTCAGGAGAAGTTGAGGAAGAACGGAAGGATAAGGGAAGGAGGTCAAACCGAGTTCGTGCATTGTGCGTCCAAGTCTGCATCACGTCCTTCTTCCTTCTGAACACCAGCCTCCAACACCCCTTCCAGTTTCTCCTTCCTCCTTACAGTTTTTCATGCATGCTGATATGCTTTGCTAAACAAAAATCCCTTTCATTTCAAGTTGACTTCAAGGTAGCTTCTTCAAATAATACACTTTAAAAAGCATCCATCCTCTCCACATTCCAATGAAGATGGGTTTGTTTTCTTGTACTCTGCCAAGCACCTTACACCTTTCTCTAGGTAATTTGTACCTGAACGTAGTACAAATTATCAGCGAAAAGTCTGCCTAGTATTTACAGCAACCGCAGAAAAAATGTTCTTGGCAGGCAGCAACCTTAACCATTCTGATGCCCAGAGCGTGTAGAGCTGTCCTTGGTACTCAGTATTCACGTAGTGTGGGATAGACTCAAGTATGCAGCTTTTTCCAACAGTTTTGCTTTGTGTGAGAATTAAGTACTTAACTATAACATATAATTTGTAAGTAGTGCATGCTCTCTATATTTCATACGTACAAAAGAAGTCTAGAAAACACTGAAGCAATATAAAGTAATTCAATTTTTTTGGTAGACTTAGTTATTTTCTCCTGCCAGGAGAGAAACACTGCTCATACGAAAGAATGTTGACAATCCTGAAAATTCTGCATCATCAATCTGGAAATACAAAGGAGTTAAGCACATACCTGGTGTAAAGCTAATCTTAGAGATGCCAAAATATGGAGATAATTTATACTGAAAACAAAAATATACAAAAAGCTTTCAACTTTGCTGAAAGATGGAGTGAAAAATATAATGAAACTGCAATAAAGAGATAAGAATATGGAAATTTCCAGGTCTTTCCATTTCCTTATGAATGGGGCAGTGTCATTCTTTCTGATAGAGGCCTAGAATTCCATTGTGTATATGTACCACATTTTCTTGATTCATTCATCTACTGAGAGGCCTCTGGGTTGGTTCCATATTTTAGCAATGACAAACTGTGCTGTGATGAACACAGTTGTGCTGGTGGCTTTAGTGTGGTCTTGCTTATAATCATTTGGGTAGATGCCCAAAGTGGGGTTGCTAGGTCCTAGGGGAGCTCTATGTTTAGCCTTTTGAGGAACTTCCACACTGCTTTCCAAAGTGGTTGAACAAGTTTACACTCCCACCAACAGTGTAGTAGGGTTCCCTTTTGGCCACATCCCCTAAGTGAAGTGGGCCACACCCAAAGAAACACAGACACTATAGTTTCCTCTCATTGGTAATTATTAGTACAGTCTAGGATAGTCCTAGCAGAGGATCACAATAGCTCAACAGCTATGTCCTTATGAACACATAAGATGATGCTAAGCAAAATGAACTCCGAGTTATGAAAATAAGTGGCTTATAATTGTTGTATGTGTTCAATGTACAATGTGAATTTATGCCTTTTTCTTTTACCTTTCTTCCCCATGGTTTTACCTTTGATTTCACTATAACTGACTTTGGTACCCTGGGTATTGTATATATGTTTATCAGAAGAAGGGAAGGGAAGGGGAACATCAAAATGGAGAGACAATGGGTAAAAGGCGAACCAATGCAACAGCAATACTTGCAAGACAATATGCTGTAAACCAACTGTACAACTGGGGGAGGAGGAGGAGGAGGGAATTGCAGAGGGGAGCAGAGAAGGTGGGAGAAAAATGAGGGAGGAAATAACAAGTTTGATAAGAAATGTACTCACTGCCTTACATATAAAACTGTAACCTCTCTGTACATCACTTTAACTATAAGCCCTAAAGAAATCAGTGGGAAGCTGTTACTAAACAAAAATAATAAATGATCACGAGTGCTAATGTGGTTGTGTCCTTTTCACTTTCTCTTTTCTTTTTCTATTTACCTTCTACTGAATGTAAGATTAAAAAATAATGACCTAGGCTCCTGAAACTGTGAAGACTATCTGGATATAGGGAACACTGTTCATATTTAGAATTTATCTCATTAGTCACTGTATAGTGGTGCTTTTGCCAATAAAGAGGAACCATTAAAGTGAAAGGGTCTGGGAATGATAAATTACCTTTAAGTAGGCCAGGAGAAAATGAGGCTTATGGAGATAGTGGCTCGGGGCCAGAGGGAATGTGAAGAAAAGCCATAGGTAGCATAGAGCTCAGAAATGTCAGAGTTACACACTTTACATGCTGTTCTTCTTAATAAACAGGAGGAAATGCATCACAAATGTTATCTACTGTGGCCCACAAAGGGGGGCGGGTTATTATATTTTAGAAAAAGCTGTAAACATTTCTGCCAGCTTGGCCTTGTTCACTGAAAAAAAACCAACAAACAGCAAGCCAGGTATCTTTAGGTGTGTGCGGTCAGCGTGTGGCAAGGTTCCCAGGTCTACATCTCCATGGACGTCAGGGGAGAAAGGCCCGCAAGCTAGCTAGCCTTAACCTGATCCGTTACTGCTTGTGAACACTTTAACCATTTCCCATATTATTTGCAACCGATGCATAAGATATAAATGGACATCACTGACTCAATAAAAATTTTCCAACAGATTCCCACTGTCCTCAGCAATGTCCTGCAGACCAACACAGCTAGACTCGGCTTCCTCATACAACATTTTTCTTCAATGCTGGTACCCAACTGGCTTTCCTTGTCTTCCTCAAACACGATAAGCTCGTTCCCAGGACTGTTAGGGCATCAGGTTATTGACTTTGGAGAAAAAGACAATGAACAATGTTCTCCTATAGTCTGGCAAGACTGTCTCCTTAACGTTCAGTTCAGTGGTGATACCCCAACATTTACATCATCCCTGACTGCCCTCTTTGAATGATCAGCCTCCAGGCATAGGAATTGTTTTGTATTTTCTTCACTACACCTTCTATCACCTGAGATACCCTGTTTATGGATTTGATTACATGCTCAGTTGCTGTCTTCCCCAGTATCGCAGAAACCAAAACAGACATCAATGAACAATCAAATGAATGAATCGATGGATGATGGTAAAGAATCTGAGCCATAAAGGACATAGCTCGCAAGATAAACAGAAAGCCCACAGATGGGGAGAAGATCTTTACCGGCCATTCAATGGACAAAGGCCTCATATCTAAAATATATGCAGAACTAAAACAATTACCCTCCTCCAAGAACCAATAGCCCCCTCATCAAGTAGGCTAAAGACTTACAAAGAGACTTCTCTGATGAGGAAATGAGAATGGCCAAGGGACATATGAAAAAGTGCTCTACATCACTGGCCATAAAAGAAATGCAAATCAAAACAACATTGAGATTCCATCTCACCCCAGTAAGAATGTCCTATATCAAGAAAACTAAAAATAACAATTGTTGGAGGGGATGTGGCCAAAAGGGAACCCTACTTCACTGTTGGTGGGAATGTAAACTGGTTCAGCCACTCTGGCAAGCAGTATGGAGATTCCTCAGAAGGCTAAATATAGAACTCCCCTATGACCCAGCAGCCCCACTTTTGGGTATCTATCCAAAAGACCACAAACAAAATCACAGTAATGCCACCAGCACAACAATGTTCATCGCAGCACAATTTGTCATAGCTAGAATCTGGAACCAACCCAGATGCCCCTCAGTAGACGAATGGATAAGGAAAATATGGTACATATACACAATGGAATTATATGCCTCTATCAGAAAGAATGACATTGTCCCATTTGTAAGGAAATGGAAGGACTTGGAAAAAATTATACTAAGTGAAGTGAGACAGACCCAAAGAAACATGGACTCTATGGTCTCCCTTATTGGGAATAATTAGTACAGGTTTAGGCAAGTCACAGCAGAGGATCACAAGAGCCCAATAGCTATACCCTTATGAACACCATAAGACGATGCTAAGTGAAATGAACTCCATGTTATGGAAATGATTGTTATGTCACAGTTGTAACTACTTTCAACACCCCATGTGTATCTGTAGCTTCTACTATTGATGATGTTCTTGTATCCCCTTCCTGTGGTTGTACCTACACTATCTCTGTAATCTTATCTGAGTATATTGGAAACCGTGTATACTGGTATTGGAAGTAGGAAATTGAAAGGGAATACCAAAATTGAGAGACACAGGGTAAAAAAGACAAACAACTACAAAAGCAATACTTGCAAAACTGTTTGGTGTAAGTGAACTGAACACCTCAGGGGGGGAAGGAAAAGGGGGAGGGGGGAGGGGGGTATGAGGGACAAGGTAACAAACAGTACAAGAAATGTATCCAATGCCTAACGTATGAAACTGTAACCTCTTTGTAAATCAGTTTGATAATAAAAATTTGAAAAAAAAAAGAATCTGAGCCGTTGGGAGTAATAAGTGAGTTATGCTATTGAAACTTGGTAACAGGCAAGTTCTCTTCAGGATATAATGTTTACTTCAGTCAGTGAGTACAAACATATAGATGTTAAAAAGTAAAACAAGTCTTTGAAATCCTTGTTTTACCACATATTATTGTTAATTCTTCTTAAAACAAAAGCTAGAGACAGATATACAGACAGACAATGTATTTTCTTTTTTTTTTTTTTTTTTGGCCAGTCCTGGGCCGTGAACTAAGGGCCTGAGCACTGTCCCTGGCTTCTTTTTGCTCAAGGCTAGCACTCTGCCACTTGAGCTACAGCACCACTTCTGGCCGTTTTCTGTATATGTGGTGCTGAGGAATCGAACCCAGGACCTCATGTATATGAGGCAAGCACTCTTGCCACTAGGCCATATTCCCAGCCCCAGACAATGTATTTTCAAAGTTGCAAATACTTGTAATCAATCAGATATATTGTGCTGTTAGTAGTCTCTATTAAATTTTTATATAGACAAAAACAGAAAAGCTAATATGGGCCTTCCTTGGTTTTTAAGCAATGCATGCAACTCACCTACATTGTGACTGATTCTTGATATATTTTTAAAAATTAGTAGGAATTATGATTATCATTTTTAGGTAGAACAATATGTCCACAATTGTATTCTTGGATGTTCTAGAACCATCTCCCGAAACTGAGAAAGAAGAAACAAACACTTCCTGCTTGCCCAGCATCTTTCCGCTGGCTCTCAGGGACAGACCACTTTCCCTTGCGGTGCTCTGCACATGCAGACACACCCAAGGCCTGCTACTGAGCAGCTTTCCTGGAGCTCACGGTGGAGGCAGGGAGAAAGGCATCTCCTCTTCTTCTGAGGATGCAACACTGGTCTGAAGTAACATGAAACCCGAGGGTGAAGCCAACACAGGCACAAGGAACCACAAGGGATGGAGGAAAAGTGGCCAAGGATCTCAGAGCCCGGGCCCAGCAGTGACTGAAGCAAGGTCCCTGGATATGTTAGGGAAGTCAGTGTATTAGGTCGTTAGTGCCACTTTGAATTGTAACCTAAAGAAGGCTAATCAAACAACAGTTTATTGTCAGGTTAAGGAGGAGATGGCTTCTTTTAGAGTCTAATCAATAAAGGAAATCATGTCCAGAATGAGATCGTTCCTCAGCAATGGAATGGAAAAGGTACTAGGGTTGTGAGGAAGCACCCTGGAAATGGTCACTGTGCTTGTGGTTCTAAACAATAAGAGAAGATTGCCTGAGAGTAATTTAAGACAATTTGTGTTTATTAAAGCATGAAGAAAAATAAGAGAAAAAATTAATAACATAGAAGAGCTAGCAGGAAGGAGGAAGGTTACCGCCTTCCTGTGCAAAGGAAATCTAATATGTAACAATCTAATATGTACAGTAGGGTGTCCAAGGAGTTTGTGCTTTTAAAAATGTTTCCTTCAGGGAAGATACATCAATCTCTTTTCTTAGAAGACTAGAAGAGCATATAATTAAAATGTGTGCTATTTCCTTCTTCAGGAATCATGAATAAACACATCATCCATGATCTGTTGTATATGAAAATACATTATGTTTCTATTCGTTTTTTAGAAGACTCCCAAGGGCCAGGATGGCATACTATACATCCACTTCTTTTTGCTACTTACACGTTGTAATTCAATTAAATACACATCAGTAGAAAATGTCTTACCCCAAAACACTTTGATAAACACAATGGCAGATAAAAAGATCAGGCAAAAAGATCTCGCATGAGCAAGAAGACGGGATATCCTTCTATATTACTGTATCATCACGGAAAAAACCCTGAATTTTGCAGTGATCATCAAGTAAGATGAAAGGCTTCAAGAGAGATGTGATGTGCCTTATTAAGGCTGAAATCTGAGTGTGCACAGGAATCACAGGGAAAGGCTGTAACAACCCAGAACACGGAGCCCATCCAAGGGATTTGGGGTTGTTTTTAGAAAACTTGCAGACATTACTGACGCTGCGAGTCTGAGGAGGAGGTCATCTTTTGAGAACTTCAGATCAAGGGATTGTTCTCCAAATCCAGACGTACATGAAAATGTTCTCAGGAGATTCCCAGAGCAATCTGGTACTCCGGTTTTACTCCAGTTCCAAAATAGAGATGATACGTCATGCCGGAGACTCTACTAGCAGTAAACACGAAATCACACAGTGTAGTTGTTTTTGTTTGTTTCAACAGCTGGAGACAATGGTGGCAGGTGGCGGGGACCAGGACTGAGAGCACGGCGTGGCTAATGCTTTGGTAGAAAAGGGAAGTCTGGAGCCCACGGTGAAAGATCTTCACCACCAAGCCAAGGAGCACATGTGTCCTTTGGGGGGCAATGGAAAATCATCACAGCCCTTTGAGGAGAAGGGTAAGATAACGGGGAAGAGCAAGATCCTGAACAGGTTAATAAAACCCGGGGCAAGGAGATTATCTAGGATGGCGTAGCAATGGGATCTAAGGGTGTATGCTCCTAACTGTGTGTTCCATTAAAATGTGTTCATTGTGTACCTTTCCTTAAAAGATAACTTGGAATACATTTTATCCATCATAAACAAGATCTTCTCCTGTTACAACAGTTGTTAACGAAAAGATTTTTCACAAGGTAGAATGTGAGCTTCATAAACCAATGTTTCTTAGGGCAGTCCTGTACATTTCAGGAGTTTAAGATTCACATTTTTCTCCTACTCTGTTAATAGAGTCATTACATCATATTCCATGAGAACAATGGAGAAATAATGGTCTGATAATGGAACAAAATTGGGCCATTATAAGAGATAGTCCAGTCAGAACCACCATGATCACTTCAACTACATTTCAAGAGGAAGAGAAAATGAGTATACAAAGACCTCTGGGATTTGAAAACGAGAATCAATGAAGATTAAAAAGCTGAAGGATAAAACAGAGAATCTAAGGAGACATGTCAGGCTGTGATACAGTGGTCAGGAGGCCATGCGGTCCAGTGGAAGGAAGCCTCTCCATGTGGGTGACCGGATCAGAACCAACACCACCCTCTGCTGGGCATATTAGGAACCATTTTATCTTCACAGCTTAGACACGGTACAGACAGAAACTGGAAGATACAGTATTTTTGACTAATGAAGACTAAGGTGGAACCGAAATAGTTTTCTTTCAAGAATAAAAGAACAGGCCAAGTGGCCAGTGGCTCATGCCTCGCTACTCCTGCACCTGATCGGAGTACAGTGGTTCAAAGACAGCCACAGCAGCAAAGTCCCCAAGAAACTTATGTCCAGCTAACTATCAAAAGCCAGAAAGTGGAGCTGTGGCTTAAACGGTAGAGCCCTAGTCTTGAGCAAAAAATGGTCAGGGGCAAAGCACAGGCCCTGAGTTCAAGCCCCAGGATTGTCACACACACAAAAAGTTACAACATTTAACTTCATGTCATTATCTTCTTCCGAAAATAAAACCTTAGCATGGAAAATTTCAAAACAGGTTTTCTTAATTATTTTTATTTGGACTATATATTACCATCAGACTATTTGAACCATTAAACATTACATAAGAGGACTTTATGTCCCCAAAGAAATATCATCAATAATATAACATAATGAAAAGGTCACAAATCCTTATTTGTGTGTTCAAAATAGACTAATTTAAAAAGTAAATTAAAAAAAAAAAAGTAGGACTGTTACCTACCGGAGCTTCTGGTTGTATTGTTTCACCTTTTCCAAGGATGCTGCATTTATCTGGGCTTGAAATTCTTCCACAGAAACATTGTCTCTATAGTAATACCCTTCCATGCTTTCCAGGGCTGTGCAAACAAGACAGTGTACAATCATACAATATGCAATAATATGCAATCATACAAATTAACTTCTGCACAGCTAGTCTAACTACATTGCCTCTTGGTAGATGTATCAAATAACTTCAACTATACATGTAAGAAAGAGTTCTTTCCAGAAAGGAAAGAAAACTCTTCTTGAACTCTAAAAGTAAATACCAAACATTTGGTGATTTTTCTAAGTAGGCAAAGAAAATTTCTAGTTTGGACTGCCCTCTATTTTTAAGACATTTCTGCATATAATGTAGAAGTCTAGGCCACCCCAAAATATGTCTCTCTGGCATGAGGATTATTTTGAGAAATTGCAGGCTCAAGAGCAGCTCTGAAAATGCTAAAGTGTTTTGTAAGGGAAATTTGCATCAATAAAGGAAATCTGCATTTGCCAGAGTGACTCTCCTCTCCTTTATCAAAGGCCAAGTGGATCTGGTCAATGGGAAAAGGTCCTGGCTTTGAGCAGCACAGCAAACCACCTGTGCAATGCGCTTGTCCTGCCACTTCCCAGGAACCAGAACAACCCTCTGCTGTGTTTCAATGGACGGTGGCGCACTTGTCCCCGTAACCGGAGAGGAAACCTTTGAAGACCTTAATGGATGCCTGGAAACCAGTACTGTTAATGTGGGGGGTTTCCCTCCTATGTAAAGCTGGCACGAACTCGTTTTCCTTTTTTCGCGATTTTACAAGTGGAAGACTTAGTGTCCCCATATATCTCAGTTAGTTGAGAACTTTCATTGGTGTGTGTGTGTGTGTGTGTGTGTGTGTGTGTGTGTGTGTGTTGCTCCTGGGGCTTGAACTCAGGGCCTAGATCCTGGCCCTGAGCTCTGGTGCTCAGGTTAGGTTCTATCACTTGTGCCACAGCCCCACTCCTGAGTTTTGATGGTTAATTGGAGATAAGAGTATGTCCCCCATGCTGTCTTTGAACCTCAATCCTCAAATCTCAGCCTCCTAAGTAGCTAGCATTGTAGAGTTGAGCCATCAGTGCATGGCTGAGAACTTCCAGCTTTTTACTTAAGCCCTTTATGGCTTCTCTGGAACAACCCAGTCATCAGCCTCACTATTCTTGCATTGCAGGGCTATTGTTAAGTGAAATAAGGGCTTCTCAGTCAGAAGCAGTGAGATATCAGAAAAGTCAAAGATTTGCTCCTCTGGATCTCCTGACCGGCTGGCAGGCGCTTAGTAGGCCCTGCATGGTGGATACCTTGGACAAAGGGAGGATTTGCGCCCTGGGTGGCAGGAAGCACATAAAACTACCCAGAATGCTGTGCAAGTTAAAACTCTGGAAATATTCATTTCTGGAATTTTCACATAACACCTACAGACTGTGGCTGGCTGCAAATAACTAAAGCCACTGGACTTAAGACTAAACTCAAAGCTGAAGAATGGACCCCCAATCCTCACCTCGTCCCTTAGTGTTTCTATTTTGTCCTGTTAGTTTATTTTTCCCTCCTGAGTCACTACGTCCTGCAGGGACCTGGAATTACAGGCATCACAGGGCTAATCAATAAAATTCCTTATAGCATGGGATCAAAATTATCCCCAGTAACAGTGAGCCTTACAAAACAGATCAGTAAGGCGAGCTCACACCTCAACTAGGAACAGGGAAGCTTGAACTCAGGGCCTGAGCACTGCGCCTGGCTTCTTTTCACTCAAGGCTGGCACTCTACTACTTGGCCTTTTCTATATATGTGTCGCTGAGGAATCGAACCCAGGGCTTCATGTATACAAGGCAAGCATTCTTGCCTCTAGGCCATATTCCCAGCCCACTTGGATACTCTTGTAGATCAGATCTGAGCTACTGTCCTGACCAAAATGGTCTGCTCTCCTAGCTATCTGCAGCCTACCCTCACCCTCCTTTGTTTTCTTCCTCAATAAAACCCCAAAGTTCCTTGACGGCCCCTGAAGAGACACTTTGGACAGAGGAGCCCCTTTATCTGTTATCTGTGTTCATCGACATCATCATGTTGATTGAAACTCCCTTCTTAGCCTTTCCCCACAGCTCATCTCTGGACCCCTGGAGTTGGAGTTTCTTCCCTACAGTAAAAATCTGGTAACAAAGCTACCTCCATGACCTTGGCACCTCCTGTGTACACATGAGGTATACAGGTTATTAATCTTTAATTTGTTTTTTTCTCGTCTAATCTGTCTTTTATTCCAGAGGTCTGTTCCAGTTAAAAACTATAAAAAGGAGAGACAGAATTATTTTCTCCCACTAGGATGCTGCTTAGGAAGGGAACACTACCTTCATGTAGACAGTGTACCCGACCATAAGCGTATACGCACATATATACCACATCCATGCACGGAGATGGTGTACACAACCCTAAGCATATAGACACACACATACCACATATATACATGCTCCGGACAAATACGGCAGGGGCAGTATTATGTATTAACATGCGCCAGAGTATAAAATACTAATAAAGGAGTCAGGCGTGATGGTCCACGCCTATAATGTAGGCACTCAGGTCGCAGAAGCAGGAGTTAAGATGAAGAATTCCAGTGCGGGTTGGGTTACATAGCAAGTTTCAAAGCCAGCTTAAGTAACATGGTAAGATACTAACTTTAAAAACAAACAAAAACAAAAGCAAATAAACAACAACAAAACCACAAGGGCTCAGAAGGTAGCTCAGAACACTTGCCGCACATGCATAAAGCTATAAATTCTCTCCCAACATTAGAGGGAAAAACAACGGAAAGTTAAAGAATAAAAATAGTCATTTTCAATATATTTACATTCTTTTTTTTTTTTTTTTTTTTTTGGCCGTCCTGGGCTTGGACTCAGGGCCTGAGCACTGTCCCTGGCTTCTTTTTGCTCAAGGCTAGCACTCTGCCACCTGAGCCACAGCGCCACCTCTGGCCGTTTTCTATATATGTGGTGCTGGGGAATTGAACCCAGGAATTCATGTATATGAAGCAAGCACTCTTGCCACTAGGCCATATTCCCAGCCCCTATATTTACATTCTTTTCTTGCCTCAATAAATTAAAAAATATTAGTGTGATAACTGAAAAAAGTATACAAAGAGACCTTAAGAAACTACTTCTAGTTAAATGGTAAGTTAAAAATACACACAAATGTAATATGCCATTAACTTTACTTGACTTTTGGCTAATATAGCTTTCCTTTTTACTTTCTTCAACTGTTTTTTCCCCTTTGGACTTTGTAAGGTGGTATTTCAAATTATTCACTGGTTACAAATGGCATAGAAGGGCTCAGAAATCTTGTTTCTGGTTCCAATCTGACACCACAATCGCTTTCCCTTAGAATCTCTTACCAGTTATAAGGCACAATGTTCTGTTTTTTTGTTTTTTTGCCAGTCGTGGGGCTTGGACTCAGGGCCTGAGCACTGTCTCTGGATTCTTTTTGCTCAAGCTGTGCTTGAGCCACAGTGCCACTTCGGGCTGTTTTCTATATATGTGGTGCTGGGGAATCGAACCCAAGGCTTCATGTATACAGGGCAAGTGCTCTTGCCACTAGGCCATATCCCCAGCCCCAGGCACAATGTTCAACTGACTGCTTTAATGTCAATTACTGAGCCTGGCACTGGGGGCTCACACCTGTAACCCCAGCTACTCAAGAGGCTGAGATCTGAGGATCCAGTTCTAAGCCAGCTGGGGCAGAAAAGTCATGATGAAACTTTTATCTCCAATTAACCACTCAAAAGCCAGTAGAGGTTCTGTGGCTCAAGTGGTAGAATACTAGCCTTGAGTAAAAAGAAAAAGAAAAACAAAACAAAGACAGCACTGCCCAAGACCCAGGACCGGCAAAACAATAAGAGCAACAACAACCTTCTAAGAAGAGTAACAGGGTTATCGTATCTAAACTCAAACTAAATAATAAGGCCTCTACAAGTGAACATAAACTACAATCGCATTTCCTGGAATCTTTAATTTCCTAACAGTAATCGCTACTCCAGGGAGATCTGGATTTGCAGTACGCTCTAAGCTGCCAGCTACTCGTGTTTTCTCAACGGAGACACATGGCTGCGGAAAAATCCCTGCACCCACTTCGACAAGCAGCGACCACTGACAGAGTTCCAGAGGAACATGCTCTCTTGATCTTCTCTGCTTCTCTGTGACCTCCACTACAGAACTTATCTCCTGCATTGCTTATTCACCTCGTTTTTCACATTTGCCCATTATGGAAACACAAAAACCAAATACTTACTCTAGCTTTTCTTCAAATTACATTGAAATATTACATTCATTGAAAAATTACATGTTTAAGGCTATGCTTAAGTTGGCTTTTGCCAAGATTATGAAACAGAGGTTACTCCTAGCCACGTCTGCTGATGGGTACAATTATTCGGTGGTTCAAGACGGATGTGTCAAAAATGCAACTTTCATAAAAAAGTGCTTGGTGCAATCTGTCATATCAGTAATAATTCCAAAGGGAGCATTATTAAAAAGATAGGAGCAAAGGAAGAGAAAAACTGATTAGTCTGATAAGTTAACATTCCAGAACAACGTCCTGAGCCCTGTAGACTACATCTCCCTGTAAATGTAGTTTAGGTTAAACTGTCCTCCTCGTGTATCTCAAGGGTTAATTTTTAGTTTTGCTCTTTTTTTTCTGGTCCTGGGGCTTTAACTCAGTGTGGCGTTGCCCTTGAGCCTGCTTTGCTCACGGCTAGCGCTCTACCACTTGAGCCACACCACCTCTTCTGGATTTCTCTGAGTATTTTTTTGGAGATAGTCTCATGGACTTTCCCGTCCAGACTGGCTTCAAACAGTGACCCTCAGATGGCAGCCTCCTGAGTAGCTAGAATTAGAGGCGCGAGCCACCAACTCCCAGCGGCAGTTTTCTTTCTAAATTCTTTCTCTCACAGAAACTTTGCTGGCTACCTAGATCCTACCTATAAATTGTGGACCTCCAAAAATGTAAATGTGTTCCTGCCGTTTCCTAAAACCATCTCCAGTGAACCTTGACATTGAGTAAAGGGCTTTCTGCCAAGGATCTGTTTGAGACGTTCTGTTTTAAATTTTTAGCAGTGAAAGCAGTAGGGGACCTTTCTTTTAGAATTCAGGAGTGAGAAATGTATGGAGGTGGTACAAAGCAAAGCCTTCAGGTGGCAGTGACTTTAGATCTCACATGCTTGTTCATTCTCCATCGATAAGTTCATAATTTGCTTCCATTTCTCTTCTCTTGGTGGACTGTGGAGGGGAGTCCAGGAGCCTGAATTCAGGGCAGGAGCACTGTCCCTGAGCTTTTATGCTCAAGGCGAGGGCTCTGCCACTTGAACCACAGTGCCACTTTCAGCTTTGGGGTGGTTAATTGAAGACAAATGTCTCACAGACATTCCTGCCCTGGCTGGGTGGCTTAAACCATGGGTCCTCAGATCTCAGCCTCGTGATGCTAGGAAAAAACCACGAGTGCCCCACTGACCCTTCTCATTTTTTATGGAATATTAAAATTCACAGCTAAATCAGTTTAGTTCCTGATAACTAAAAGACAGGAAAGTTACGGTACTTTCCAGAGACATTATACAATCTGGCCCACAGCACATGTATTTCACAGGTTAAGATGCTAAACTAAAAGCGATCACACAATAATCTGGATGCCTGTCTCTTTCAGGCAGCCTTTATGGCTTCAGGAGGAAATCTTTTAAAATTCAGGATTGTCCCTTGGGAACTTGGTTTATGGTAAAAGCATTTCTGACCAAAGAAACTTAACATCCATCGAAAGCACCACTCTATCGGGTAGTGACTAAAATGCATTTTAAAAGCAACCCGCAAACATTTTCCAATTAATTTATTTACAAATGTTGGTAAAGATAAAAATAAATTAATCGAATGAGGCATAATGAAGAAAAGTTTACCTTGTGCAAAGAGAACAGGATGAATTTTAAATCCCCCGCCATTTTTCAACCTCGGGGGTAGTTGTTCAAAAAGATAACTATCTAGGTAGAAGTAAACTTTCAGAGCTTGCCGGCTTCCTTCTGCTTGATATGTCAGAGGAACATCTGAAATGATATTGAATGTTAGGTCACTCCGAATAATAATCAGGAAACCTTTGCATGCATTGTATTGGTTACAAATAAATGATTCGTTTTAGGGGATGCTGATATAAATAACAGTGTTTTAAATTTTATATTCCACATGTTCACTGTTGATAGATAGGAAAAGTAATTGCCTTGGAGATATAGTAACTTTATTTGCTGGTTAGTTCCAAGAGTATTTTTAGATTTTCCACAAAGATGATCATCTTGCTTTGTCTTTGTTCATCTTGCCTATGGACAAAGATAGTTTTATTTCTTCCTTGTCAATCTTGTTACATCCTATTCTCTTTTCTTCTCTTATTGTATTAGCAAGGACTTCTAGCACAGTGCTGAATCTTTGCTTGTTCCTGATAATGAGAAATCTTATAGTTTCTCAGCATTAAATATGATAATAGATGGAGATTATGCAAGTGTTCTTTATCAAGCTGATTAAGTTGTCTTGTGTTTCTATTTTATTGAAAGCTCTTATGATGAGTAAATGTTAGATTTTATCAATTTTTTATTGTATCTCCTGATGTGATTTCTACTTTTAGCCAATCATGTGTTTTCTTACTTGATTTTCAGTGTTGAATCAGAATCACATATCTAGGATAAATCCCACTTGATTGTAGAATGTAATTCTTTGTATACTTTGTTATATTTGGGAGTTTGGGTACCTATGTTCATAAGAATTATAACCAGTACAAGATGGTCTTTGATGGAAATGGTATCTGCGCTTTCCTGTAGTATTCTTAGCTTTAACTCCATTACGGATGGGTGCCCTTTAGCAATTGTTAGCCCCTTGGTTCCTAGCATATGTTCATTTAGTCTACAAAAGTCACATAACATGAGAGTCCTTGGATGCATCATCCTTTTCCTATCAATAGCATCATCCATTTAATAAAGAGCTTGTTTACACAGATGCCAGAGTTAAAGAATTTTCAAAAAGTTAAAATACAAGTGACTTTATGTGAAAAGGAAACTACAAAGTACAAATATTAAGTCCGCATAAAATTGTATTTGATTAGTGTTCATACATCTATTTTTCTTCATTTTAGGAACCAGAAGTAAAGATTTATACAATCCCTAAAATGCTGATTTGCAACCTTTGATAATCTTATTATGTCTCTTTCATAACGTCTCTTAAAACTGTAGTAACAAAATAAAATAAGCACTATTAGATGGCATAAAAGATGTTTTAAATGTTAATGGGACATGTCCTTTATTGATATGCAGAAGTAAATGGATGAAATAAATAAAAAGTCTGTCATCTGCAATCACAAATGTCGTTTGACCTCGATCTCTACTTTTATATCCATCTTGTTCCAAGAAAGAGGTTTAAAGTAAAAGATGCTGAATTAAGAACATGTATTAAATGCCTACTATGACTTGGTCTTGATTTTTAACTACTTAGTGTGAATATTCAAGTTTTATAGGAAGACTGACTGTACATGTTATAGTGAGGTGAGAATATTTGTCGGGGTTAAAGATCATAAAAAGGAGACAATTTATGATAGCACCATGAAATACTCCTACAGCATTTTAGTTCTCAAGTTGGTTGATTTTCCTGTCATGATCACTAAGTTTTTGGACCTTAAAAAATAGCTACAAAAATTTGGAAAGATAATGTTTAATGACTGCAAGGCATGGCCAGAGGTTGATTCATTTTTGATCGGGTGTTTGGGAATCAAGTGTACAAAAACCCATGTTAATTTTGTTAACGGTTGCTATGTGCTCATTTTGTTAATTGTTGCTCTGTGCTCTGTGTCTCAAATGTACTTAGCAAGTGTGCCCTAAGGCCTCGTTTCAAATATGAACGAGGCAGCCTTCCTGGGGAAGAGTCTCAATCCACACCATGTACAGCCAACTTCTTATTCAGTCAAGCGGGACGTCTGTGATGTCATAACATAACAACATTTCTCCTTACAGGATTCCATATGCAGTGCTGTACTAAGTCTGTTGCTCTAGCTAATGAGAATCTGATGTAGTAGGCTTTCACTGAACAGCAGGTCATGCCCAATTTAACCTGATACATGCGAGCACGTTGAGTGCATTAGCTCTCGTCATCTACAGGATTTTTCATAAAGGTTAAAATTAATATTACTAAAAATGTACTAGGTAAAACTACAAAACTCTATGAAAGACAGCAGAATCAGAATTAAATAATTGGGGAGAAATGTTTACAGTTAGCAAATCCCCTTGTTATTAAAATGTCATGCATTCTCAAAGTAATGCACATACAGTTTTAATGCAATCCCGACCAAAATTCTGAACTATACAGATATAGACACATAGATGTGGACAAAGCGGTGCTAAAGTTTCTATGAAGAGGCAAAAGACTTAGAAGATTAAACACAATGTTGGCAAGATAAGGACATACTTGGAAGGCAGACATTACCTGAGGTCAAGCATTACCATAAAGCTACAGCAAGGTTGGAGTGTTGACCAAAGGATGGACAATCAATCATTGTAGTCTAGAAATACCTTAGAAGTAGCCTCACGCAAATACAGTCCACCTGCCCTTGACAAGTGAACAAAGGCAATATAATAGAGGAAAGACAGCCATTTCAACAAACAGTTCCAAAACTGGACACCCACAAGCAATCACATTTAATCTAAGCACTGAACTCACATCCCTAAAAAATTAACTCAAAGTGAGTCAAAGGCCTAAATGCGAACTGTGAAACTAGATGCATCCTAGAAGATAACATAAGAGAAAAACCTAGATGATCTCAGATGACTTCTTAGAAATAACACCAAAGTTATGATCAAGAAAAGGAGAATTTATAAGCTGGGCTTCATTAAAATTTAAAACTTCTGCTCTGTGGAAAACACTGTAAAAACTGAGAAGAGGAGCAACCGATGAGGCACTTCTGATACAGACAGTCACACAAGATAAACAAAACACTCCCAAATCTCAACAAGTAAACTTTTAAAAAGTGTTGAAAATGTGCGTAGTATTGTGGAACTGAGAATTGTTGGGTTTTACTTGTAGAACTGTAACTTCAATGAAAAACAAATGTCACTATTAGTACTACCTACGGATGAAGAACGCTATGAGCCATTGATACCTAGCTCAGAAAATCATTCTCTTTACTGCAACACAAGGTTACCAGTGGTGCTACAGATACAGGTTTCTGAAAAACGCAATGTAATAAAGCATGGGTCATGTTACACCTGCTTCACTGAATATCAAGCCACACAGAACATTAATTTCAAATACATTATCTTTTCTTTTTTATTCAATGATTATTTTGAGGTCGGGTCTCACTTTCGGCCTGCACTTCTGCCAGATCACAAACTTCCCATGTTTCACACTTTCCACCTCATCTGAGATGACGGACGTAAGCCACCGCACGCAAGTTGG
Organism: Perognathus longimembris pacificus; assembly: GCF_023159225.1. Classification (NCBI taxonomy): domain Eukaryota; kingdom Metazoa; phylum Chordata; class Mammalia; order Rodentia; family Heteromyidae; genus Perognathus; species Perognathus longimembris. The sequence continues at coordinate 67,138,658 of NC_063172.1, read as the reverse complement.
TTGAGATGGAGTCTGGCAAACGATTTTGCCTCAGCTGGCTGAGAACTGCCATCCTAACTGATTCCAGCCTCCACAGTAGCTAGGACGGGGCTGAGCCGCTACTGCAGAGTCAAATATATTATCCTATGAAAGTCTCTTAGGTTAGAGAAAACTACTGTCTTCATATTTGCAGGTGAGAATGGGCCCAGGATTTGAACTCAGGTTTCTTGAGGTCAAAGTCATGGGGTCTCTTTCACCACGTGCTTCTTCCTCCCTTCTCCTCTCACCGACAGATTCCAACAAATCTCCATTCCCGTGCCGAGGACTTTGTAAGTCAATCTAACTCCTCTTATTCTACAGGTGTGGAAAGATGAACCTACCTGTGATAAATAATAACAAGTTTCTCGTTTTCTTCTGTCATTTAAAGGAGACATAATGACCCTTGGGGACTGACTAATTCTCTTCTTTCATGAGTTCACTAATCATGTGAACTGTATTTCATTTTTTTGTCAGTCTGGCAATTGAACATAGGGGCCTCGTACTCTCAATCAACTTTCTTGTTCCTGGATGGTGCTCTACTGCTTAAACCACACCGCCGGTCTGCTGTTAATTTGCTGGCGAATTGGCAATAAAGTCTCGAGGACATTTCCTCCTGAGCTGGCTTTGGACCAGGTTTTCCAGGTCTCAGCCTCCTGTGTAGCGAGGATTACCGGCACGAGTCATGGGCACCTGGATTATTACTGTTTTCACTTAGGAAAACACAGGAGACATATAGTAATAATTTTAAAAGTTGTTGAAGGCTTTTTGGTCTGGCAGACAGCTTTGTTTTCAACCTATTCTGGACATTATTGAAAGAGTCAATAAATAATGATAACTTGCAGGACATAAAAGACCTGGCAAGCTGATGGCCCTGACCACGCCGGTAACCCACGCTCCAGGGGGGGCTGGGGGCTGAGAGTGCGAGGGAGAAACCTTGCAACTCTCCCTCCAGACGATCACCAGACGCCAGAGGCGAAGGCACCGCTCCGGCGGCAGAGTGCCAAGCTCCTAAGCTACCGCCTCTGCTGGGTTTAATGACGGAAAACATCTTTCAATGCACAGAACACACACACAGATAAATACATAAAGATGGCAACATTAAAGTTATATCATATGTTTAATAGGGAAGAAGTTAGGTAAACATGTAACTACTTACTTGCAACCAGTGGTTCCTCTTCTGACGGTCTGAAGTAAAAGGAAACCTTCTCTAAATCAAACAGTGCAACCAGGGTGTCTTCCAGCATGGCTTGTTCATCCGTCTACAAAGAACAAAATCAGTAGCATATAACATAAGGCGCTATAATGTGATGTAAGAGTTTCCTGCTCAAAAGGAAATTAACAAGTTCCAGAAATTTCCAAGTCCATTATTTGTTTTCCTTTCCTTATCATTTTATTTGTTTAATTAGATATTTACATTCAAGGTCTCCCCTTTGTCAGCCCTCCTGCTTTAGTTACTGTTCACATAAAGTCTGGTGCTTTCTCTCCAGGATGCTGGATGCTCCTAATCTCTACTCCCTGAAGAGCTGGAATTACAAGCACGAGCAACCATGCCGGGCCCTTGTATGCTGCTGTAGATTTCTTTTAGTACCTTGCTTAATCGGTTATACATAAAACTGCGCCGCCTATTTGGCAGCTAGATTATATCCATATTGATTTAATTTGCACATAATGCATGAAGAGCACATCATTTGCCCTGTAGTAACGTCATATAAAAAAAAAAAACACCTAAAGAGCAAAAACATCATTTTTTGTAAAAGCCACATTATATAACAGCTATTAGTTTTTACACTAAGATAATTTATTAAGATAATTTATGGTTCAATCTGCTGTTACTATAACTGTGATAAAACCATCTCCGTGTGTGTGTGTGTGTATATATATATATATATATACATATAAATTTTTCATTATATATGTGTGTACATATATGTGTATATATACATATGAGCATATATGTGTATATATATGTACACACATATATACACACACGGGGGGAGATAGATCAACTGTTGGATCCAATTGTTTTACTTCTTTGCCTATTCTTACCACATACACTTTTCCAGGGATGAATGTCGGGTGCATCTCAGCAGGGACCCCTTTCTGGCATTGGATTCTTCCTCTATTAGCAGTTAATGCATTCTCCACAAGAGTACTGACTTGTTCCATCATGAAAGTAGGGGTTTCCCATATACTGATTTACTTGTAAAGGTGAGATTTGTTTCCTAATAATGTGATTGATCTTTTCAGATCACCAATTCAACAAAATGCCTTAACAAGGTGCTATACAGACTTGCACCATGGTTTAGCCGCGGCACTGTCCATGGTGGATTCTCACGGGGTGCGAAACAGCCAGCAAGGAACGCAACCCAAAAGAAAGACAGCATGGAGGGGAAAAAGGTGAAGAAAATTGTCATTTTTGCACTGTGGTGCAATACTTAAAACGTGGAGATATAGATATACACACATATATACATATATATCTGTCACATGTATACACACATATACACACACGTGTGTAGACTTATAACTCATTGCTAGATAAATGACTATTAGACTTTTTTGTTTTTTCAGTGAGAGTACCAGGCTGAACTCAAGGGGACTGCGCTCTCAACTGACTTCTCAAACATGACTGGTGCTACGATTTAAGTCATGCCTGCAGTCCAACATTTTGCTAGTTGATGGGAGATAGATTTAGCACTTTGGGGGGGCTGATATTAAACCTTGATCCTCCAGCCCTCAGCCTCCTATCAATTAAGATTATAGGTATGAGCCACTGGCACATAACTTGAATGTTATGTTTAAAAATCATTCAGATGCAGCAGAAACATCCAGCAGTCTCTTTTCTGTCTATAAGGTTTAGCAATTTAGCAAGCTCCATAACCATGAAATCAAACCATGCCTAGTCCTAATCGCCTTTTTACAATGCTTCCGTGTTTGGCTATTTTGTAGCACTTCCTCTCTTTTGCGACTAATAATCTACTGTATAGAAACAGCATTTTGCTTATCCAGACATCAGTTAATATTTATTTATTTATTTGTTTGTTTGTTTGTTTGTTTATTTATTTATTTATTTTGCCAGTCCTGGGGCTTGAACTCAGGGCCTGGGCACCATCCCTGAGTTGAACCACAGCCCCACTTCTGGCTTTTTCTGTTTATGTGGTGCTGAGGAATCGAACCCAGGGCTTCACGCATGCTGGGCAAGCACTCTACCACTAAGCCACATTCCCAGCCCCCAGACATCAGTTAATAGACATTTATGTTGCTAATACTTTTCAAGTTATGAGTTTTCAGTGTCTTTGCTTTAACAGTACTGGAGTTTGCACTCAAGAATTTGATGCTATGCTTGGGAGTTAGGTGTTCTACCATTTGAGTCATACCACCTGTGGGTTTTGGTTATTTTTCAGGTAGGGTCTCTGATCCATTTTGGAGGGTAGCCTCAGACTGCTAGCCTCCTGTCTATGGCCTATTGCAGAGCTGGGACCACATCACAGTTGCCCAGCTTACTGTTGAGATTGCATCTCAGCAAACTTATTGCCTGGTTCCATGATCCTCACAATCTTTTTCTCCAGAGTAGCTGAGATTATCTGTGTGAGCCACTGTGGCCTCTTATGAATAATTTTTCTGGAAATATCTGTGCACACATTTTTGTGTAAATGAAATTTTGGGTTTCACTTAGGTATTAGGTAGGTGTGGAATTTCTGGGTAATATGGGAACTTCAAGTGCCAAACTGATTTCCAAAATATTTGCACTATCATACATAATTTACATTTGATAAGTAACAATTCATTTTAATCGTTTTTAAATACCTTTGCAAAAGTGATTTACTTAAAATTATTCAGAAAAGAAGTGAAGCACACACATGGGCTGCACTGAGCCTTTCAAAAGAACCAATTTCTTTTTCCATAAAGTACACTGAGATAGAATCTCTTACCTTAACACTCCAGAAACTTCCACAGTCGTACAATGCAACAACTACCTCCCTCCCACCAACATCACTGAAGGAAAGTACTAGTCTGATGTATGAACTAATATATTTGCTTTAAAACTCCGCTATGTTGCTTGGCAGGTCCGTTTTCTACCTGTACAATGATAAGACGTGTTCTTCCGCTTATGATCTCAGTTCTAGTCAACGAGCACCTGAACCGTAATACAAGAATGAACAGGTGTGCCTGCCAGAACCACAGAAAGTATACAGAAATAAGCTCTAAGTTCACCGTCGTTTTCTTGTTAAACTCTTCCCATAAGCTTTCTTCTTATCCACTGTGGATACATAAATAGAGCATACTCTTCTTCTTCTATTAGCTCCATGTTCTTAGGGTCAACAGGATAAACAGACTCACCTAGGAAAGGACTAAAACTATTGCACACATGCAAATTTCAAATCACTGGCCAGCCAGCCGAGCGCGCAAATTCATCCGAGTTTCTCCATCAGGCGCAACCCAGACTATCAACCACAGTGGAAGCCTGGAGTTTTCTGGGCTGTTCCTCCAGGCCAGACAATGAAAGTGCATCCTCAAGGATCCTCAAATTAGTCATGAATGGAGGCTTCTCCGCTCTTCACAACCACAGAAAACGGATAAAAATTCAGGAAAGAACAGCTATGCCGGACCTATTTATTAAAACTTGAAAGGTCACTACAAGCCTAAGTAGCCAAAGGCCTCTGGAGACGATCACGAGGGCAATCGGGAGGGGGAGAACCGCCAATCCCTCCGCAGGGCAGGGCGGGAGATGAGGCAAACCCCACAGATGACATGGGCGGAAGGCAACCGGGAGTGCTTACCAGGTTTGGTGACAGGAGTGACTGAAAGTGGAACAGGACGCCTGCGTTGGCTATCTGGTCCAGCCACCTCCGGCTGGCCTCCCAGGTCTCCATCTCACTGTCCTTGCTGTTATCAAACATCTGGTTTAAGGCGGCCATGAGCTGCTCTGAGAAGGCGCAGACAGTGGCCACCAGGCTCTGGCAGAACACCATGTCCCTTCGAAGCTGCGTGTCACCGGCTGCAGTCGGAGAGAACAGAGAGGCAGGGTTCAGCGCGGGGCGCGCCGCAGAAAACCCATTCACACAGCACTGACAGGCGGGGGCGTCTGAACCTCCCTCCGACGCACACCAACTCGACACTGTAAATCGGAGCTTTATTTATAGGTTCACACATTTCAGCAAATAGGTTTCTTTAGATCAACCCTTCATCACCATAAATATATGATGTATTAAAATAATTTCCCAGTAAATTGTTTTGTTAGATCTGAAGGAAAAAAATACATTCATTTATATTTTCCTACCTGGTGGAACACAAGTTGCATATACGGAAGAGTCAGTCCAATAATTTAGTTTGTGCTGACAAATTATAGTAGTATTGTCTTTTAAACAGTTGCTAAACATACTGAAATATTATTGTGAAATGCACACGAAAAATGTATGTTCCTATATTGCTCTGACCAAGTAACGGATTTATAGCTTTGCCACACTGGTCTTTCCGTATGTTTTATCCTTCGATTGACTGGAGTTAGGGGTGTGCCACTGTAAAGGTATGTTTGGCCTGTGACGAGCCATTCCTGACTCAGAGCTTTTCTAAATGAAAAGAAGCTAACATCCCGACTTACTTCTGTGGGTGGCTGGCTAAATGCAAACAAAAAAATCTACATAAACATCAAGGGACACATTCTGCACAGAGTCAAATCACACGAACTACAAAATACCCTCTCACCAAAATCCATGAGGTATTTTGAGGGCTTACAGGTACTTTCCGGAATGAAGGAGAATTATCAACTATAGTGCATACCTCAGAGAGAAATGCTATCTTTATTCAGTTGACTTTCTCTTTCATTGACCAAGAGGCATAATTTTAAGATGTGGATCAAGAATATGAAACACACATTTTTAATAACAAAAAGCACATGAACACATGATGGAGTCTGTATATTAGTTTCACCACTAAAAACACTTTCACTTGAATATTTTATTAGAAAATAGATTTCAGTGTAAAATAGCATTTCAGTTGAAGTATTTAAATTAGATTAAATTTTCATTTATTAGGATGAACTATATAAAGTCACTGCTTTGAAGTTTCACAATGGTTGAATATGGCAATGCCAAACAGTTAAACTTACTAAATTAATCAATGTATGTCAGATATTTTCTTTAAATAATCCTATACTGTATGCCACTCACCCTACTTGGTGTAGAAAGGTATTTTACAGGGCACTACAAGATGTTAAAAACTACAGAAGGAGTGACATTGTCAAGAAGCATTGTACTTACAACGTGACTTATGGAGTTGTAACCCATGTATGTATGACTACTTACTAATAGTGATAAGATGGAAAAGAAGATGATTCAGATAATTTAAATATGCAGCTAGAGTACTGAGGTTTAAGACAGAATCTAAAGAAAAAAATGGCACCCTCTCACACTTTAAATTTATACTTTTCTTTTTACTTGTTCTAAAATGAAACAAAAATCCAGTGAACTTTCAGAAATACGTTAAACCTTCACCAGGAATACTCCCACTCATAGCTTGACAATCACTTAAGGAAAAATCAAATTTGTAAGAAATTTCGGATACCACATTCAAAAGTGGAAAGCGAAGATGTAACAAAGGGAGGTTCTAGCTCCAGAGGGAACTTGAGAGAGATCACAAAAGCTAGTAGCTGGGCCACCGGTGGAAATATTTTTTTTTTTCCAAATTGCTTTGAAAAGAAATTCTCAAGTATATTCTCATTTTTAAATCCTAAAAGAGTACTCAACGGTTTAATCGACTCTCTGCTACTATATTCTTTATATATTTAAACCATTTTTAGGTTTCCATTAAACTTAACTATCAAATCAGATGGATGACAATTAACATTCACTAGTTGGTTAAGGACTCATTCATTCAATTGTAGCTGGAAATTTTCTTGTGTGTTAGATTGTAAAGAGATCACAAATCACACACCCCCATTTGAGTACTTGAAATGTAATGTTGAGAGTACCAGAGAGTACCAGAGAGTACTGGCAATGTGCCTGTAGTCCCAGCTACCAAGGACACGGGGGCAGAAGGGTGGCTTGAGGCCATGAATTTGAGGCTATCCCAGGCAACAAAGAGAGACTTCTCTCCAAAGAATACATGTAGCAGCCGGGACTCTATTTCTACCCTTGCATTTGAGTCTTCCAGTCATATACTGCGGCCAACAGAAGACTGGGGGCGCTTGCTTTCTCCTGAGCTTGTCATTTTTATTTATGTACACTTTTTACCTTTTAAATTTTTGCTGTAAAGATGATGCACAGAGTGGTTACAGTTACAGAAGTCAGAGAACATGTCATTTTCAACAGTTGTCACCCCTTCCCTTGTTTTCTCCCAGTTTTTTTCCCCCTCCTAATCCCCTCCCCAACCCCCTCGCGGACAAGCTGTATGCTAGGCTATCAAGGATGGTGATAAGCCAATAGGCAGCCATTGTCATAGAGATCAGCAACGCCACCCCAGCCAAACGACCACCTGGTGGCAGACACATGTAAATCAAGATCCATAAAACCTGGTACAGATCAGAATAGCCCACAAAACACCAAATGCGTGAGACAAAATGGTTGCCGCGTTAAGCCATAAACATTGAGACTTTTTTTTAACATAACAAAAGCTAGCATGTAACTGGTAATTGTTTAGCTGTATCTCCAGTTAAAGTCCTATCAAAATATCAACTTAAGGATAATGATGTGCTTGTATACACACATCTAATGGCAATTAAAATAAAAATCATAAAAAAATCAATCCACACAACTATGTTTCTCTATATCCACAAAGGGAAAGACATATAGGTTAGTGTTACATATAGGTTAGTATTACACTCTCATTGAATGGCACATCCAATCTTTAGGATCCCTATACTTCTATTTGGAGTAAAATATTATGCTCAATATTTCATTTTCCACTTAGTTTTGCTGTGCACATTTTTTGAGCACCATGTACAAAGAACTACTTTAGGATTTTTTTTTTGATGATCAGAATGTGTCCAATGGCCTTTATGCAATTAACAGCTTGTCATTTAATCATTTAAATTTTGATCAAATTTTTAATTTCCTTTAGGGTCACTTTCCAGGGTAAGTATTTCTAGCTTTCACTCAGGACTACAAATGTTCAATACAAGTAGCTCTGTAAAATAATTAACATGTGTCCTCACTCACAAACAAGGTACCCATTGTTGCACAAGCAAATCTGTTTGAACAATGAACTTTCTCACATGCTACTTCTCCTCAGGAAGGGGGAGGGAAGAGTGGGGACTTAATGTTACAAAGTAGTCAAGGTTGGCCTGGAATTGACAATCCTGCCTCTACCTGGGAGTGTGCTGGGACTATACACGGTATCCCCATGCCAGGCTTCTTTCTCCATTTACTGGCATATTTGAGATATATATGTATGTATGTACACACGTACACACACACGTACACACACACACACATACACAATGGTTTTACCTGTAACAAAAAAATGAGCATAGTCTTGCACGTTTTTATTTATTTATGTTATTGTTTTATTTATCTAAGTTTCTGCAAGTACTTTTCTTTAACTCTAAGTAAGGCTTTAGAGAAAGAGGGATCATATTCCATTTATCTTTCAAAATGGTTCGAGATATTCAGTTTATGTTTTATTTTGTTGTCAGCCTTAGGGCCTGGGTGCCGTCTGTGAGCTCTTTTGCTCAAGTCTACTGCTCTATCACTTTGAGTTAGAGCACCACTTTTGGTTTTCTGGGGTTAATTAGAGATAAGAGTCTCATGGACTTTCCTTCCCAGGCCTGCTTTGAACCAGGATCCTCAAACTCTGCCTCCTGAGTAGCTAGGATTACAGGTGTGAGCCAGCAACTTTATTATTTATATTTTTCTTTTTTAAGTATTTTTCTTTCTTTCTTTTTGTTTGCCAGTCCTGGGCCTTGGTCTCAGGGCCTGAGCACTGTCCCTGGCTTCTTTTTGCTCAAGGCTAGCACTCTGCCACTTGAGCCACAGCGCCACTTCTGGCTTTTTCTATATATGTGGTGCTGGGGAATCGAACCCAGGGCCTCATGTATACAAGGGAAGTGCTCTACCACTAGGCCACATTCCTAGCCCTTAAGTATTTCTTTCCTTCTTTTTTATTTCAAATTTTTATTATCAAACTGATGTACAGAGAGGTTACAGTTTCATACGTTAGGCATTGGATACATTACTTGTACTGTTTGTTACCTCGTCCCTCATACCCCTTTCTTTTTAAAAACTCTCCTTAAGTAGTTGTACTATGGAGCTTCATTCAACATGGCAGCTTGTGAGAACAAGGCATTTGGATCAAGTTCACTCCTTTCTTTATTTTCCTCCATCCTTCCCACTTTCTCCTGCAAGACTTCTAAGATCTTCAGCCACAATTGCTTCAGATAGTAAAGATAATGCAAAAAGTAATACCTGAATACTCAAGAAGAGTCCAGAGCATCCTACACTTCGCCTCTGCAGAGAGAAAACACATCAGTTAGTTGCTTGTTCTTCTTCAGCTACAACACATGTTAACTGGGTAGCAAAAGATTAGCGAAATCTTATTATATTAAATGACAAAAGTTCCATTTGCCTGACAGATTACTCTTTCCCATCTGCTTAGAAAAATCCCATCCATTGCTTAAGACTGAAATGTCTTCACGTTCTGCATTATAGGGTAGGAGGACAAACCTTTCAGACCCTGCCAACTCTGTAGGTTATCCTCAGCTGTTTGAGCCTGTATTGCATTCTCTAAATTCATAGCTCCACTTCCAGTTTTTAGATGGTTAATTGGAGACGAGTCTCATAGCCTTTCCCATTGGAACTGGCTTGAAACCACCATCCACAGATCTCAGCCCCCTGAGTAGCTAGCATTACAGGAGTGAGCCATCAATGCCTGGCTTATTTAAACATTTAAAGAGAAAGGTGTGTAGGTGTATCTTCCTTTCCATCCCACGTGAGCCAGTCAGGTACTTGATAAGTGTATTAACTCCATACTTACTGCTGTTTGTCCAATGACTGATTTGTCTTTCTACTTTCAACTAGTATTTCAATAGGTAAAATTTAAAACTTACAAAGTTCTTTTCCAGGGCACAATATTATGGGATGAAAAAAAGAATAAGAAATGTCCTTTTCTAGAAGGTCCAGAATACTGACAAAGAAACAGGATTAACTGATTCAAAATGCAGGAAATACTTCAAAGAGCATACATTTCATAAGCAAAGCTTCAAGAATAAAAGGATTTCAGAGGCAAGATAGCGGATTTAAGTCACTGTCAGAAAAATTACTGCATCTAGTTTGGCACTATGGCATTAGAAAATTGCTAAATGACTTTGAGTTTTAACAACTTCAGTTGTAAATCATAAAACCTACCTTATCTATTGTATAGGTGTTAGGTAGGAAAAAAATATATGGAATGTGTACTAAAAGTCTTTGAAAGTTACTTAAAGTACTATATACACATGAAGATTTATTATTCTAATCTAGACCTAGTTGAAGCTGGCATAGAATTCTAAGTACTTCATAAAACATTTAAAATTTGAACTCTCAGGGGAGAGGTAGGTATGGAAAAAGTGGGAAGTAGCCTTAGTAAATGAACATAGTAAAGAATCAAGAGCAAATACCCACCTATCCAGCATCAAGAGATTTCACTGTATCATTAAGAGACTGACACCAGGGGCCATGACCTCACACCTATAATCCCAGCTACTCAGGAGGCTGAGAGCTGAGGATCAAAGTTTGAAGCCAGCCCATGCAGAAAAGTCCATGAGACAATGAGACTCTCCAATAAATTGCTCAGAAAAAACAGAACTGGAGCTGTGGCTCAAGTGGTGGAGTGCTAGCTTTGAGATCAAAGGCTCAAGGACAGTGTGCAGACCCTGAGTTCAAGCCCCAGGACCAGGAGAGAGAGAGAGAGAGAGAGAGAGAGAGAGAGAGAGAGAGAGAGAGAGAGAGAGAGAGAGAGAGAGAGCAGGCAGACAGACAGACAGACAGATAGACAGACAGACAGACAGAGGAGAGAGAATATGAAGTACCCTGAAAATGGCTTCTAACACCAGATGAGTGTAGATTTCTCTAACACAAAATCACCACACCGTGTGTGTGTGTGTGTGTGTGTGTGAATTTAGATATATAGGAGTTTAGAGAACACAATACAGGCTAAAGCAGCTGAGGATAACCTACAGAATTGGCAAGATTTGAAAGGTTTTTCCTCCTCCCCATATGCTATTTTAAGAAAACGAATCTGGTAATGGTTTAGGTGAATTAGAAGAGAAGAAGCCTGAAAGCTATGACCTTGGGGTATGATGCAGAAAGGAAAGAAATGTGCATTAGGACAAATGTAGAGGAAAAAAGAAAGAAAAGGAGTGGTAGGCTGATGGTGACTTTGGAAATAACCACAATTCTTGGAGAAGGGAAAGAGTTGTAAAGCTGTTCACTCGATGATGATGAAAGGCCGCTCAAGTAGAAACGGTTGGCAGGTAATCCAAGTCTGTTCCTCAGCTGAGACGCTAAGTGAGAGCCAAGGACCATCTCAGCGACAGCTCGTAACCGGACGCCGTGGTGCCGGCTACTGTCTCTCTTCTCTTTTGCTCCTAATTTTTGCAAGCTATAAATGTACGAGTGATTAATGCTACAACTTTCAAAGAGTATTGTAACAATCCTTCCTTAAGAAAGGACACAGATTTGTGATATTTTCTATCACATTTGGAATATACTTCATGGGATATTTTGAAATCAGAGACTTGGAAATATCAGAAATAAGGTTATTCCATCTGCCTAGGTAAACCATGAAATACTGGCCTGGGGGCAGGACATCACGTTTCCAGCCAAGACTGAACTACGTATGAAGCAACTCACTACATGAAGACAACTCTGGAAGAAGAATGAAAAATAGCACAAAACTGGGCAAAGCCCAGGTTACCTGCGGGCACTTCCACACAACAAACAACTGGTTTCAAGGACTGTAATGCTGCTGTTTTCATATCATATAAGAGACCACGAAATGGCAGTTTTCTCTCTCCCTTAGGTTGTACGCTGGACTAAAGCAGTGAGGGTAAGCCGATCATTTTAAATGACGCATTCAACGTGGTTACAATGAGAATTCTCACCCAGAGATTTAATTTGTCTTAAAAAAAAATCCTTTTATCATTTTTGCTACTCACTATCTGGGAAGTTCTAAACTCAGTCTGAATGTGATGTTACCAAGTGTCACAAGTAATCAGGAAAAAAATATACTAATAATATTATCCTATATAAACATCGTCAAATATAAATAATAATACCATATAGTAAAATACAGCCAAGAAATTCTGTTGGGAAAAATAATAACATTGTATCACACAATAGAATTACTGTGACTTATTTTGGGGAGAGTTCCCTATCTAGCCAAACTTCTTCTTTGATCTTAAATGATCTCTAAGTGGCAGAATTTGAGTGCATTTCTATGCAGAAGACTTTGGAATCACAGAATGTTTCATCTGTGTCTCATTTCGTCAGCGAGGAGGCTGAGGCATAAAGGAGGTGGGTAACCAGGTAGACTCCATTATGTATAAGGAGCTGGACTTTGTCAGTAAAGTATGCAACTCTTCCTAATTTACCCAGAAAATTATTGTAATTGGGGTTATGCTAGTTTCCCGCTGGATACTGCTCATCATATCTAAATGCATATGGAGTACTGAGAAACCAGGAGGAAAGCTCAAATTATATATGTTTCCCAGCCTTAGCACTGTCAACATTTTGGGCCAAATAGCAACATCCCTGGTGTCTTCTCTCTAGGGGCCAGCAACTTACCCACTGGGACAACACAGGTATCTCCAGACACCCCCCCCCCCCAACACACACCCCACGAACCTAATGATGGAAAAGACAATTGCTGAGCTGGAAAACTTCAAAACTGCAAACACTCTCATGTCACGTTTACTATCCTAATTACTTTAGAAACTCTCAGACTTTTCTACTAATCAGTCTAACCTCGGACAACATTCAGTCAGGCTCAGTGGGGTTGTCTGTATGGCCTTGGTTGGGTTGTCTGTATGGCCTTGGTTGGGTTGTCTGTATGGGCTTGGTGGGGTTGTCTGTATGGCCTTGGTTGGGTTGTCTGTATGGGCTCGGTGGGGTTGTCTCTGCCTCATATCTCCCGTTTACAGACTATACCAATGGCAGGGTATCATGTGGACAATGCCATGAGAGTGAATCACCATCAAAAGAGATAAGCACTTCTGAAACCTATAAACCTATAAACTAATAATGCAACCTAGGTAATTGTTTTGTGATAGATTCACAAATGATTTTTTGTCTTCCTATAGCATTCATTACATGCTTTATGAATCTCGTTTTGATACTGTTTCAAATTAAAAATCTATTGAACCTCGCCATGTTCCACCTGTCTTTCTAAGTGTGAGACTTTATTCATTCAGAATATTGTTCACGACAAACCCCCCAAGGCCTAGGTTCTTGTGACAGTGCTTATTCCTCCTAAATCTCCTCTTTCTTGTACTCATTTCACTCTTGGTCTTCTGCACAATGAAACACCGCACAAAGAAATGAGGCATGATGGGATTTCTGGTGTGAACGGTTTTTCAACGATTATGACTGAGACACGATGCTGTTTTCTTTTCATTCTGACCTTCCACAAACTTTCTGATGCTCTGAGCGAGAGTTCGGACACTACTGGGGAGATTCCAAGGGTCTTGCTTGATGTGAAGCCTCAGCCTTTTGGGACAGCTCAGCTTTGCTTCCATTTCCTGTTGAAATTCTAAATAAAGACAGAATGAGGGAGGAGGTAACAAGTTATACAAGAAATGTACCCACTGCTTTTCATATGAAACTGTAACCCCTCTGCACATCACTTTGACAATGAATAAATAATTAAAAAAAGAAAATCATTCCTAAGAATCACTGATTCCCACAGAGTTGAGCCCATAAGCTTCAGGATTGTTTCTTTGCCACTGTTATCTTAAAGTAATATCATGAGGACAAATTTTGGAGCTAAATCAGAACAGAAAATTTCTTAAACATAAAGTCAAACCTCATTGTTGTTTTTCGTTAAAATGTTCCAACAAAGAAGCAACTTTAGATGAAAGAAGTTGTCTTTTAAATCCTAAATTGGAAGTGAGACTATGACGGCTCTTGAGTGCCCGTCTTGCCAGTTCTCATTCCCAATCATTTCTTCCACCCCAGACATAAGCAGGTAAGCATTACGCTTGACGGAAGCAACAGCAACTCAGTAGAGACCTCTGATTAGAACATCTGTCTCGGCCAGGCCCCTGCAGGTACCGGACCTTTTAGCTTTCACCATACCTTCAGAGTGACATTTTAAAAACGATTATAAGTTTAACGTATCCATACATGACCAAAACAGAGGTAGAACTGGGTGAATTATGGAGCCACGATTTTCCTTCTTGTATGTTTTTGTTTCGTGACTCTTTTGTCTATTGCCTTTTGTTTCCTGCTATCTTCCACTAGCTGTTTTTCAAGCATTACCTTGTAATCCTCGACCCGGAGTGAGACACTTGGTTTGTTCAAAGGCCCTCACCACGGCTTGTCCTTTCAAGAGGTTGGTAATTGAATCCACCTGCCAAGAGCAGATTCCTAAGCATTACACACTTTTCCTAATGCACGAGTATATATTTGCTAATCTATGAAGCATTCTGTTCTTCAAGAAATAATTGGCCTGTGTAGCTGGAGGCTCATGCCTATAATCCTGGCTACTCAGGAGTGTGAGATCTGGGGATCGAGGTTCAAAGCCAGCCCAGGCAGGTAAGTCTGTGGGACTCTTATCTCCAATAAGCGACTCAGAAAAAGCTGGAAATAGCACCATGGCTCAGGTGGTAGAGTGCTTCCTTGAGCAGAAAGAAGCTCAGAGACAGCACACAGGCCCAGAGTCCAAGCTCCAGGACTGGCATGCGTGCACACACGTGTGAGCTCTCTCTCTCTCTCTCACACACACACACACACACAGAGAGAAGAAGAAATAATTGCATCTGAAATCCCAGAATGTTTATAAAGCCTATTTTTAAATATTATAATCAACTCAATTGCTCACCCAATAACATTCCCAATGATTTCTCTTATTATATAATATGGTAATACAAATACACGCTTATTTCATTAAGGTATGTGAAAGTTCAAAACATCTTTATGAGCCTAAAAGCTATTGAAATCTTTCTCAATGTGGTAAGACCTTCTACATGACAAAATTTAATAGTATATATATATATATATTTTTAAGAATGTAAATAGAAATCAGTATCAAGATACTTTTACTTTTGGAAATGTGGAATATGGTTGAGCAAGCAATTTCCTAATGCATTCACAAAAGCTTCAAAAATCACCAAAAGGCTAACACTTATCTTCACAGTGACTTTTCCAAAGACTATCAAATACTTCCTATTCACAACAGTCCTTTCAGTTAATTGTGAAAGAAAGCTCTATCCCTCTCTTAAACTAAAAAATAAAAGTGGAAGAACAAAGAGAGGCTTTCTCATTCTAGTATCAAACCTTTACACACACACTTGGGAGACATCGGACACTGTAGTCTGCAGGCAAATCCGTAAGGGCTCCATCATACCTGACTGAAAAGCTGCTCAAGGCAACTGTGTATCTTGTCCTGTTTATCACGAGAAATGCGGACACCGAGGGGAAGTTCATCGCCTAGACGGGAAACACAACAAGCAAGAAACCAAAATCTTCAGCCCCACGGATTCTCGCGTTAGATAAAAGGCCGACAATTCCAAGCCGGTTCTCGACCCACATCAGTTCTCATGTGCAAAGAGGGGTTCTGAACGCTCGAACGGGGTCTGAGATGTCAGCCCGTACCTCCCTACACAGTGAACGTGACCCACGAAACCAACACTGCATCGCCTCACGTAAATGGTGCTTTCAGAGGGCCTGTTGTTCTAACGGCTAGCACTGAAATAAGCTGAGGGAGATCTTCATTGGATCAAAGTCTTCTTCACACATCAAAAGCAGGCATTTATAAGCTGCTGGGGCAACCACCATTCTTCCTCACAACCACTCTTCCGTCTTCCACATACAAGGAGAGCTCAGATACTCTTGCTGCAAAAACACCTTCCCTGCTCCTCTCCTCCCCGACCTGACCCCAATCAACTATGCCTGGTGCTTTAGGAAAACCAATTTCCTGTGTAGCTTCACAGTGACCCCTAAAGATCAGAACTTAGAAGGCAAAAACGGGTTTGCTCGTTGGCTTTTTCTTTTTAACCCACGCTCCACGTATTTGAGCACGGGAACTTGACTTTAGGGAGCACATGAATGCTGAAATGCATCTTGGGTGCTGACCAAGAAGGAAGAAAGACTACATGGATCCAAGAAACCATTTCTACAGGGATGTCCAGCAGCACTGCCTGCAGAGAGCACAGCCACCGTGGTCCCCCACACACCTGAGTCCATTTCGTCACTGTGGAAATAGGAGCTGCACCGGCTGCTGCAGATACTGTGGAAGGAGGCGGTGGAGTTCCTGTTGCTGTTGCAGTCACTGGAAGAACGAGAGACAGTTACAGTGTGCTTGCCCACACCATCTTCACGCCGCCTACCCTACAACCCCCACCCGCTGTACGTACTGATAGGTTCCATACAAATGGTGGAAAAGTTGGACCTTCTGCACACTGATTTAAAATTTAAAAGAACTTTATCGTAAATAAAGATGGGCCTTTAAAGAGCTTATTGTAAATAAGATGTGGTTCGCTTTTCCTAGGTGATAGAATGGAATCGCTAGTGAATTTTTTTTCATGTGTTGTAAAACTAGGGCTCAGACCACACATAAATTTTGCATCATTTATTTCACAACTGTGGTTAGATCATTTTCTAATAGACATGAAGCCCTGTGTGTGGTTTCTCCCACCCGTCTCTGGTTGCGTGGGTTATAAATTACGGGTACCTTGTCTGCCTCGTCTGCCTCCACACACAGCAGAACACAAGCAGGTCCCCAGGAATGCTAAATGCCCAGGGAAGTATGCTTTAAATGACTGTGACCAAAAACACAATCCAGATTCAGAAATACTGGAGGAGATGAACTATTTCTACCTCTCAGACTAAGTACAGAGGGCTTATTTAACTTTAAATTTACATTTAGAATTTCTGTCCTAGCCTAGTGGGAGAGTGGGAGAATAATTTTAATTATCTGATAATGAGAACATAAGGTAAAAAGCATTTTCAGATGTAATTTCCCACTGGAGGGAAAAACCATGGATTTCTATTTAACAGCATGCTGGTATTTTTAGAAGCTAAAAGTAAATGAAATGGTAAAGGTGATTCATCTGTGTGATTTTATTAAATCTTTAGGAATAATTAAAATCCTTCAGTGACAAAAAAAAAAAAAGCTAGGGTAGAAATCTGATTTCAAAAGAAGCCATAAAGTCATACCACCTACTCTCCGAGGTAAATTATGTTAACTCTAGTGGACTGCAGTGTCCCTTTATATAAAATGCAGTTACACTCCAAACCAGCCACAGAGGTGCTGGGGATTAGTGAAAATACATCTTTAATGTTACTTATTAGTTTAATTAAAAATGAGGATAACGTATCGAATACATGCTAGCATGCTATCTTTTCATTGTACAATAAGCAACGAATTGAAGCTCTTGCCTATGGCCTTAACTACTCAGGTGGCTGAGGTCTGGAGACTGCTATTCTAAGCCAGCCTAGACAGGAAAGTCCACGAGACTCTTATTTTCAACTAATCAGCAAAGAGCTGCGCGTAGAGGTATGGCTCAAGTGTTAGAGCACTAGCGTTGAGCAAAAAAAGCTCAGAAACGGTGCCTAGGCGTTCAGTTCCAGCCCAAGGACTGGCGTACACACGAAAATATACTTCTCAAGACCTCTGTCTTAAATGCAGAATCCATTTGGTCTAGTTGCTGAAATGAGGTGGAGAAACCCATCGGTTACCTGTAGGAGTCTCTGTTGCTGATGGTGTCATGACCCGAGTCTTCCTGCTCATCCCCGACCACGGTGAAACAGACCCGCTTGCTGTTTCTTTCTCCTCTCTCGTTGTCGCTGTCTGTTGGTATTACGCACTCTGAGGTCTTCCGTTCCAATTTAGGAGAATATGTTATTGAAGACATAAGACTGTAATGTGATATTAAAAAAAGTAAGTACAGGTGTTCAAATTTCACTGCCATGGATAGCTACCTTATTTATTTAATATCAGGAGCTTACACACATTTCTACAATGTTTCCAGGGCTCACACTGTTTAGTCTCTTGTGTGAAAAACTTGACAGAGAAAGTTTATTATTTTCATAGCCAGACTCTAGTGGCTTACATCTGTAATCCTCCTAGCAAGGAAGCTGAGATCAGAGAATGGAAGTTCAAAGCCAACCTCAGCAGAAAAGTGACACTTTGATCCCTATTTAACCAGCACAACGCCTGAAGCACAAGTATGGCTCTAGCCTGAGCCGGAAAAGAAAAACAGACATGAAAGAGCAGGAGGCCCAGAGTTCAACGTCCATTTCCAGCACCAAAACACAACAAAAGGTGACTGGCCAAAGATGATCCCTGTTTGTTTGTTTGTTTGTTGTTCAAAATAAGCAATAGAAGTAGCACAGGGTGTAGTCAGAAATTCAACAGTATTCAAGCCCCCTTCTAGCCCTGTAATTAGGACAAAGTTACGGTAGTCTCGCGGCAGACATGAAAAGCAAGCACTCCGTGTGCTGCAGGGCCCTCCAGGCTAGCCCTCACGGCTCAGAAAGCCAGGGACCCTTCTCTCCCCGTTTTACAGGGGGAATCTCTCATCCTCAATCTTCTGACCGTCCTGAGGATGGCAAGAGGCTAAAGCAGGGTCACGGCAACCTGAGGATGGGAAAAGCAAGGGCCATTCCCAACTCACGGGCCATCCAGTCAGAACCAAGGAGCCTATCAGTCCGTCCAATTTAGCGGCAGGCCACCTGCGGGCTGAACGGCTGTCAGGCCTGCGGCAGCTCGGGAGGAACTGTGGATTCCACTACCCCAAGGCTCCAGGCTTTCCGTGGTGGGCGTTCCAGGCAGCTCATGCCTGTAATCCTGGGCCACTCGAGGGGCTATGGCGTGACCTGGGGATTGCAGTCTGAAGTCAGCCTGGGCAGGAAAGTCTTACTTCCAATTAACAACAGAAAGCCAGAAGTGAAGCCACTCGAGTGGTGAGAGTACCAGCCTTGAGCAAAACCACTCAGGGACACTTCCCAGGGCCTGAGTTCCAGCCCCGATGTTGGAAAGCATGTACACACACACACACACACACACACACACACACACACACACACGAAAAACTAAAAGAAAGAAAAAGAAAAGAACTAGGTAACATTAAAATCAATTTCGATGACTTCATTATCAAAACGCAGACGACACGACTTGGGAGATGAATGAAACCCTACTGAAGCCAAGAGCTTTACTAAATGACCCCAGCATTCCACCGTAACCACTGGCACGTACCTTTACACTCATCTCCCATAGCAATGGAACACTTTTTTATGTTTAAGGTTACTAAAGCAGCTTCTATCTCTTAAACATATCCCTGACCATCAAACCCAGTGCTGAATGTAAAGTAACTATCTGTTAAGTAAGTTCACTCTTAAACACATTAGTAAATGTACCATGTGTTGTCCTTGGTACCGTGAATGTAGTCGTTTACAAAGCACATAAAAGTTTCAGAATTCATGAAGCATAAATTCCACTGGGAGGAGACAAACAACTAAACTTTACAGTGTATTAGGTGGTAACAGATGTAAAGAATAAAAGCAAAGGAGGAAAAAGACAAAGGATGGAGGAGGACTGGGCCGGGGAAATGGCTGAGTGGTGAAAGTCTTGTCTAACGTGTGCAAGGCCCCAGCACCAAAAGAGAAGAGATGGAAAAAAATAAATCACAGTTTGTAATTTCAAACAGTCAAGTCAGGGAAGGTCTCTCTTTGCGGTGATGTTTGAATAAAATTTTAGCATTTTATAATATCTAGACATCAGTGAAAATTAAAGGAGCTATGTTACATTGCTCAAAACTCTGTGAACATCTCTGGTAACCGAAACTATGAATTATTTGAAACTGTTTTCTCTCCTGAAGAAATACTTCCATGTCTTGTAGGATAGACTGTAATATTTATTCACTCCTTGTACCCAAAACATTAAAACAGGCTAGCTCCAATTACCCAGGAGGTAGACTGCAGATGAACTCTGAATATCAAGGATACACAGGTATTCTACTTAGGCAAGAAGTCCGTGGTGCTAATACATATTTTAAATGAGAAGATTTATACAGTCTGTTCAGAGTTACACATATTGCATCCTCATAGTTGCTTTTCTTTTTAAACAGACTCAGTCATGCTTGCACTGACCCTAGGGGAACAAGCTGTTAAGTTTACAAATAAATGATAGGGAACTTTGTTTGCCACACCATGCTGCTCGTTTATGAAGTTTCTAGACCAGAAAACATCAAGGCATGTAATATGCCTTGTGCATGCAAAAATATTCTCTTTTGCTTTGGCTCACCTACAGCATCCGCTACTTACTATTAATCTATTAATTAAAACCCCATTCCAGGTCAGTTTCCTCATGAAGTCGCTGCTTAGTATTTTTGTGCACAGTATATTTTATCTACTGTTTATTTTTAGATATATCATCATCGTAGCTATTAATCATTAAACTCCTTTGCTAGTCATGACAGTACGGCATAGATATAAGTTCTACATACTTCACAGAGAGTAATTTATTATGATTATGGTGATAAAATATATTATTAGTATCCCCATTTATGAAGTGGGATGAAGGAACGCACTGTTACATACATTTGGAACAGTAAGCAGACCCTTTTTCGTGTCTTTTATATCTGTATATAGAGACCGATGATAGATTTATAGATGTAGGTATAAACATAGATCTCTCTTACATACTGGGGGGATTAGGGTGGTCTCACTGTGGTAAAATCCTGGGAGGGATTTCTCTGACCTTTGAGCATCCATTATTCAACACAAGGTGAGTGGACTTAATGGGGGTCACTTTTAGGCAGAAGCCCGTAGGTTATTGCAAAGATTTCCCTAGGCCTTCCTCATAGTTTGACAATCAGAGCTGTTTCAGCTCCAAGAACACCTACCTGCAATTCTGAGGATAATGCAGAACAAAGACCCAGTGGCCCAAAATGGGCATGGAGAATGAGCAAGAAAAGAAACCCTTTGTTGTTTGCATCTGTGAGACCTTCAGAGTTTTCTAAACAATGAAGGAAGTCAAAGTACAAGTGGTGCATAGAAACTAGAGGTCTAGAGAAGACAATCTTGATAACTGGCGTGCAAGAATGTCTACTTGAATACGGGGACTGGGCAAAACCTCTCCACAGATTCGCCTGACTCTCGAGTTCCCAGGAGGCTGGTAACAAACACCTTGGGAACACCAGGCAGGGCGCCCTTGGGTGGGACTAAACTGGTAACTGTCCAGGAAGAGAAGGTGTCTAGTGAAGCTGGTCCTCAGTGAGATGAGTCTGGAAAGATGGACAAAAGCCGAGCGGAGGAACTGCAGGTCACAATACCATATTTAATACTACAATTGGCCCTCTGTATCCATGAGTTCAATATCCATGGAGTCCATCAATCATGGATCAAAAATATTCAGAAATTCCACCTGCTGCATAGGTGTATTTCCTTGTCATTAGTACTTAAATAATACAACAGTCTCTCACATAGAATATTCATTTTGTTACAGATTATAAGTAATCTGGAGATGATTTAAGTGTACAGAAGGATGTTGGCACGTTATATGAATATAGTACTTCATTTTGTGGAAGGGAACGTCCTGGGATTTGGAATCTGAAGAGAGTCCTGGAGCCAATTTGTTGATACCAATGGACAGGGATGGTTTAACAGCAGTGTAGTTCTGTGGAATGCTCTTTACCGGGAACTGGCCCCATTTGCCTTTAGGGACTCTGGTGGCACATGCTAAATGCAGAAATGTACCAAAGAAACAAAGGCACCATCTGGCAATTCCCATGGTAGCACTAGCAAGGGAGATGGTGGCTCGGTCTAGAGTAAAAGATAGGGACGGATGGTGAGGAGAAGGGTAACCTCCGCAACCTGAAGGGGCACGGGGAAGGAAGGGCAGGAATGAGAAGAAGCAAAGATGACTTCTGAATTCTGGCTTGAAGAGCTGAAGAAGTGAGAAACATCCGCTGAGCAGGAAAGGCCCTAGGTAAGAAAGGATGCAGACAGGCTTGAAGCTAGCGAACTGGAGTTCAGTATTGTAACTGCAGTACGTGTGAGGTACCTGAATCATTGCAGTGTTGATCTCATGGTCAGACCTCAGAGCAACTGTGATAAGGAAAGAAGGAAATGTGTGCACTATGTGAATGCATGTAATAATATAACCCTAGCCAGCGCAGCAGTACCTGTGGTAGATACTGATTCTCACAAATCTGTGCCTACATTTTTCACATTTACCAGAAAAGAAAAGCTTGAGGAAACTCCAAAAGTAACTCTACCACCAATCACACCACTCCTGTCCAGAGCCCCCAGGGTGTCTGAGGAGCACAGCTTACCCTCCACTCAATCCCGGAGCCTCCGGTCCCGCAAAGAAAGCCTGTCCCCGAATCTCCTCTCTTACTGAGCCTCGAACCCTCCACGTGAGTTTCTTTCCAAGGAAAACTGACAGAGCCTCTATTTGAAAATCCCATCAAAGGTTTAGAACTACTCCTGAATTATTTCCCCGCTTACTCATTTCCAGTATCTTCCTGTCATTACCAGGTAATAGTCCACTTAGGGAGAAAAAGTACTCAGCTTCCCAAAAGGGAAATAAAAAATCATAAGGCCTTAGCAAAATCCATCACATGACCTGATCTCACATTACTAGACAGAAAATTCATCTCTAATTCCACAGGCGGATCTGAAGCTAAGTAGGAGGATTTAGCAAACACCTACGGTAAAGGAAAATTCTATATCTACAAGGATTCCCAAGCGACAAGGTAGCCAGACCTCAGGATAAGATAAATCCCACACCAGGCCCTTCGTAAGAGAAACCAATTTCCAGAAAGGCGAGCAATGAAATCTTAGGAGGCAATTTCTCTTCAAACCTGGAAAAGCACCTGAGATCTGCTTCTATGCCCTGACTAAGAATAATTACTACATGGTGAGAAAATTGTCTCCTAACTGGCCTTTTAAATAATTTGTTAAGCTCAACCGCACTGCAGAACCTATGAATACAAAAAGCCATGGAGAATGCGGATCCCGGAACAACTGGACTGCTTTAACACGATTATATTGTAGATTGAATTAGGTGGAACAATTTTATATTTGGAATTAAATTTTACGGTCTACACGGAGAATACGAATATTATTTCTCCCACCTTTTGTTTATTTCACATCACTTTCTAATACACATGCAGAGCTGGGCAATAGCTTTTAGAATGAGAGAAAATTTGAGTGAAAACAAATACAATTTGCAGGAGCTTCAGTTAATAAAAATCAAACTCCATTGAGCAATTAACTATTTAAATATAATATTTTAAACCAAGTAAACAACCCTCTATGGTTCAAGATTGCCTTTAAATTTATCTAAGATATCTAAATCTTAAAGAAAAAATCAGAAATTTAGCAATGTTTGGATGAAAGCCAGGCGATGCGCCATGTGGATGTATCAGAGACTTGTTCTCTGACTCAGTTTCCGAAAACCCATCAGTAACCCTGCCACTGACTAAAGACAAGTGGGGATAATAGCTCTTGGCCTAACCGGAAGTGTGAGATGGGTCGGACTTCTAAAGTTCCTTTGAGAGCTGGGAACTGTGACTCAGTGCCCTATAATAAACACTCTTTTTCTACACACTTCCCAAGTATCTTCAGGAAAGAACTACTTTCTAAAATAGAAAGAACCCATGTCATGAATGCCCATGTATTAAATAAAACAAATGCAATACCCTAAAAGGTGAACTTCTGCCACCAGGGTTCTAAGACAATTCACAGTTATTCAATTGCTTTAAAATAGTCTGTTGTCTTGCTCCCTCAGAGTGCTTACTTCAGCTCTACATGGAGAAGTTGCCATTTAACATTTTAGAATGACTAACTTCTAAAAACTAGTTCCTTAGGCATGGGCAAATGACATTCGAATTCTAAACCTCTTACAAGGCTTCATAAAGGCACAGTAAGTATAGATTTGAAGATAATTTTTTAAAGTGTGTATCCAAAAATATGCACCAATGATTTCTTTAATAGTCCTGAAATTCTCAATTCATGAGTTTATTTATTTATTTAATGTCAGTACTGGGGCTTGAACTCAGGGTCTCATGCTCTTTCTTGGCTTATTTTTTTCAAGGTCTGTGCTGAGAAGTATATTTCAAAAATATGTAAAAGAAAAGAAGTAGTAAGCCAAGTATGACTGTACCAGGTTAGGATGTAAGGAGCACGGATGGTGAACGGCATATGTATGAGGAACACACACCGCACCTGTGCCAGCAATGTAAATCAGCCCCTTTATAAAGACGGTGCAATGGAAATAGACTGTGGGTGTGTATATCACTTTCAGAAATCAACTGATTTCCTTTATAGTCAATAACTTCTGCCTCCTGAACGGATGAGCAGTCCCGATGCCGGGCGTGACGTTAATTGCTTTCGGTATTCATTCCTTCAACGTTCACGAGCTTGGATTTATTCTTCTGCTTCTACTTGGCACAGATGAGAAGCTGAGCCATCTCTAAAGCCACACACACGTCTGCCCATCCTGAGACGCCTTCGCTAGGTGGGAAGCACCACCGTGGAGAAGCGGGGCAGATGGCTCTCCAGAGCTCACGCGGTTCTTCAACCACCTCACTCCTCAACACCGATCAGTTTATCCACTTCAGAACACGCTTACTACCTCTCCCCGTCTGTCTACGTGAAAGCCTCTGCCATTAATTCAACTAGAACAGAGATCCGGTCCTGCAGATAAACACTTTTTGCACTCGCTTATTTAACAAGAATGTGAAGCAATTATTATACTTGGTAAGGTCCATCAATATCTCTTTAGTACATGTACATCAAATAGTATGCCCTCAACTTCACTGAGAACAAGGAAACCTCCACAGTTAGTACACAATCAAAGACTATTTTCAATGCAATATTTTTTTTCACACAGACATTTAGCGTTCTTCTCGTAAGACAGAACTTGATCACCCGCGTCCCTGGTACTCAGTGTTTAAGATATCCTATTTTAAGGTGCTGGAATAAAAATACATCTCTAGGATTAGTACCAAAGTCTGAGAATGAATTGAGAGGTTGCAGGGGTTTGTCAAACGTCATGTTCTACATCTGTTTTCATTGCATAAGCGTGTGCAGATGACAGAAAGTACTTACTCATCTATTTGACAAACACACAACTCCACCTCTTTCAGCGCGGCATGGAGTTTCCCCAGCAGCTTCTGATAGATATCCTGCGTTTCTAAATCTTCTTCTCTCAACAGGTCCCGGAGACCGTGGCCGCCTGGCTGTCCCAGGGACAGTCCCGACGGTGCGGCCATCGTTGTGATCGTGTGCTGAATGTAGACCATCGGGCTCAGTTTCCCTGAGGAGTTCAAATCATTTCAAGGCGATACTGGTTACCTTCGGCGCACGTGGTTCAGTGATCCAAACAACATAAATACAATGTCAAGCCAATGTGGAACTGAGTCCGGGAATTAAAGCTAGTTGTAATTAAAAGCTACTCAGTTCAACCCTTCAGCCGAAAGGGCAGTGGTATGGAGTAGCCTTATAGATCACGAGCCTCGGCTGTTTTTTCTCCAAGTCACAAAAGTCAGTGCAGACTAGTGACTGTAATCCGAAATCACACAACTGAGGAGGGCAGGAGCATTCACCCTTCTTGAAAGGAAATAATCTAGATGCCATCGAATTAGGTAAAATAAGATGGGTTCAGAAAGGCCACAGGTTTTCTATCATATGTAGATACTAGACCTAAACGATAAACATATATGTAAACAAAACCAGGAATGCATCCATCTATGGTTCTACCGATGATCATGATGATTAACGTGAACTCTAGGCAAGATACGATAGCAGGGCGGGTGAAGCCTGTTTGAGCAATTAACAGGCACTTTATCAAAAATGAATATTAAGAAGTTAAACTAGGTCCTGTCTGAAATGTGGGTACTAATGAGAAAGAGGTAAGTGGCTGGAGTCAGGGATGGATGACAAACGTTGTCAGAATATTTCATGTGCATGCATGAAAGTGGAAGAATCATGTTTGCTCCATTTAGCATGGGAAGGGGGAGAGGGGGAGGGAGAAGGACGGAGGATTATGATGAAGATGCATTGCATGCATAAATGATTGGATTATATTAACAACTCCAGTACAAATAATTCAAGCTAATAAAAACAACTCTAGGGGCTGGGGATATGGCCTAGTGGCAAGAGAGCTTGCCTCGTATACATGAGGCCCTGGGTTAAATTCCCCAGCACCACATATACAGAAAATGTCCAGAAGTGGCGCTGTGGCTCAAGTGGCAGAGTGCTAGCCTTGAGCAAAAAGAAGCCAGGGACAGTGCTCAGGCCCTGAGTCCAAGACCCAGGACTGGCAAAAAAAAAAAAACTCTAAGCAAAAGGAAATGGCAGAAGTAATGGTTTCCATTTTCATCCTCTAGATACTTACTTGTAATTATCTGAATGACTATAGTAAGAAATGTGTTCTTTATAGAAGTTACTTTTCATGACTTAATAAACTTCCCAAAGCTGACCTACCTTGTTCAGATTTACTTTCTTTACCATGAGAACTGTGCTTCCAATTATCCAGTTGAACACCAAATGCACTCCCCAGAGAGGTTGATGTTTTGGGATAAGAAACTTCCATCACATTGACATGGCAGTTGGTAGGGCAGAAGTCACTGCTGTGCAGTGGAGAGATTTTAGATTTGGCCTGTTTAAAGGTGGGCCAGGCTCTATTCTTCAACACTCTAGAGAACTACAAATTAAAGGACAGAAATTAAAATCAGTTGAGCACATAGAATTAAGTCAGGTATATTTCACTTGTGCCATCCATAACCAAAATCACAAGAAAATTAAGTCATGCCAACTGGAACAAGGGAAATCAATTACAAGTTTTTAGAAATTAAATGGTTACCTCATCATAGCCCCAAGGTTCTTAATAAAGCAAAGCCATACAGATCGCAAACATATAAAACTGCTTTGCAATTCCGATTACAGTTTAGATGTTGAAGGAAATGAATCCCAGCGATCAACACCGCTGCCTAGCACTCAGTTCCGCAGGCTGCCAGAAGCTGAAACCACTGAATAGAGAAACTGACAAACAGGGACACTAGGGCAAGAAGCCGATCACTAAAGCAAGGAAAGAGGGGAAAAATAGGAGAGCTGTCAGGTGAAGGGAAGATGAAAAGTGGGGTTCTATCAGGCATCATCAGAAAGCCAACCAGAGCAAATGTGATGGTTCAGACCATGTGAAAGCAAGAGATGGCGATGCGGACCTAGAATCACCGGGGGACTATACTTGGCTAATAACCACTGCTGAGCTCTGGGATCAGAACCAGTATGGCTGTCTGCACTCTGCTTTTCTGTCAGTGGGAGGAAAGTGACACTTAAATGATGGACGGCTTCCACGGTCGGCCGCCCTACTGCTTCAAAGCCTGCGGTGGTTTTCCATCTGCTCCTTTCCTAGCTCATAGAACTTCCCTCAATCTGACCTTTCCTCATCTTAGTTTCTCCCTGAACTTTCTTTCCTTTGCTCCTTACACTCTGGCTTTCATGCAGTTCCAGTCACGCTCGTTTTACTCACTCTCGGCCTGTGTGTGTTTTTAGGGTGTGTTCTAGAAATTTTCTGCCAAACTTCATCTCTTCATCTTCAGATTCTGGCAAATAATTCAGATCCTTTCCTGTGTCCAAGATGAGGTTTCCTGGTCATTCACTAAGTTATATCACAGTGCAATCCTCCTTAAAAACCATATTTTAAGGGAGACCTCTCAGAACCACACAAAAACCTGTGTGAAGACAGTATGTCCCCGTCTTTGAACACTTGGGAGGAGAGTTTGGTCACCACCTCTCTACATGTTTCTGAAGTAGTTCAACAGTAAGACTCAAGGAGAAACCTTCCCTACCAAGAGCCTCTCCTGAGACAAGGGCCTTGAGAAAGCAGCCCTGTGTCCTGGGTGTCTCCTACGGTTTGAGTGTGCCCCTCAGGTCCACGTGTGACAGTTTTCACTCGTGCTATGATTTGGCTATGGTTGGAGCATCTACCAAGGGGCTGTGTGATGAAAGGCTTCATCTCTAGGTGACCCTCTCCCCAAGTGGAGGAATCTTTTGGCAGTGGAGCAGACCTGGTGGAAGGTCTTTATGTCACTGGGTGTACTTTGGAGGTGATCACGGAACACAAGCCTTTATCTCCGTTTCCTGTTGGGCGATATAAACGCTTTCACCTCACTCACGGATTAATGGGCTAATGGGGTCTCGAGGAAATGGCTCTGCTGTAAAATCAGGCCTCTTCTCCTGCACAATGGCTCACACACAAAAGCCCTTTCCCATTTCATGACAAAGCAGGCAGGTCAGCAGAGAGTGACTAGATGCAGTCACCTAGTCTTTAACTTCCCAGTCTCCAGAATCATGAGATGAAGGCACGGGCTCACAAATTACCCAGTCAGTGTCGCTTAGTTATACCACCAGAGCCCAGACGAAGGCAAGTATCCTCAGGAGAGGAGAAGAAAGCAAGCGTGCTCCCTCAGCCAGATACTACCAACGTGCTGGATACGTTCTGAAGACCAAAGCTGTGCTCCAAACCAGCACGCTCTGGTACTCAGTTTGTAAGAACTTCCTGTAATGAAATCTTAAAACAAAAATCGTACAGCTTGTGTGTGGAGATATTAGAGAGCATCAAATGAAACGCCAAATTCACTAATAGGCTTTGGGAACATTCCCTCAGAGAAGTAGAAATAGGAGTTCCTCTTCCCAAATGCAAATTGCAGTTTTGCAATGAAGACATGGTTAGGGTGAATGGTCAGGTGAACTGAAAGGAACAAGCTTTGGACTTACTATGGAATAGCCTAGCGTCAGCTTACTACCATTTCTTCCTCCTGATTAGTTCCGGCTGTCCCTCAGAACCCGCAGGGGACAGCTTCTAGACATCGCAGGGAGGCCAAAAACCAAGGATGCTCACAAGCCTAAAAGGTGGCAGTATTTGCAGAGAACCTATCTCTACCTGTCTGCCTGTCCAATATGCATACGCTCTGCAAGTACTTTTACATCATTGTTTTTACTCTTTTCTTTCAGATTTTTAAAATCTGCAGTTGACTGACCCTGTGGGTGCAGAACCCACAGATACAGAGCTACAACTCTAGTTAACAAGTGACCGCAGTGTACAACACTTAGGCAGGTGGAGAAACATCAGGGGAAGCAGGTGGGTTCGGGGTCATGGGCACACAGATAGAATGCTTTCCTGACAGGCAGGAGGCCCTGGGTGTACTGAGCCCCCAGAACAGTCAAACACCACATCCTAGAGATGGAAGTTCAAGTGTTCAATGCACTAGGAGTACACTGACCTTAGAAATACATTTAAACCTAGTTGTAGTCACTTGATTAAAAGCCAGAAATAACACAAAAGCAAGATGACTGTGCAGATGATCTCTCACTGAAATTAAATGCAAAACTCTTCGGCATGGACTTACAAAAGTTTTGTATTAGATTATCCTCTTGGGAGAGGAGACATCGTGGGGAATTCCGCACATAATTTTCCAGGCCCATGTAATAATCTAAGGTCTATATAGAATTAAAAAGTAACGTCACTGGGAATATTCAAAGTCAGTCTCCCAAAGTTCCCACTTAACATGTTTCTCTTGGGTGCTTACCTGTGATTCCTAATATCAAATTAAACCAAATCATGAAATAACTATAAGTCAGAGAGATGATTCTAGAATGAAGAAATGTTCCCAGGGCAATGTCAGGGAAGGATGTTATCCAAAACAAGGCACAGTGTCACATTCAAACCAACCCTCCATCCTGCTCAGCAGAGAATAAATATTTGCTTAGGATTCAGCTAAGTCTCCAGAGAAGTCTGCCTAGCCTCCAACATTGAGCCAAACATACCTGTGGTCTGTGTAACTGGGCAGGAAATCCATTGTGATAAATATTACAATAGTATGCATGTAGAAACTACAGAGATCAACTCATTCCTGTTTTTAAAACCTCACATTTGAGAGTCAAAATAAAACAAAGCCAGCGTAGCCTCTCTCAGAGTGTAGTCTCTATGGATACATTTTATTGCACAGAGAGGAGTGTTAGAGCTTTCCTTGGGAAGGGAACTATGTTGCTAATAATTGGCTAAAAAAATAAATATGTGGAAACCTAAAAAATCTATGTGCACAAATGCTATGGTTTCTGTTGACATGCTATTTGACATAGAAATTGAGATAAGCTTATAAACCTCTTATAGCTTTAGGTAGTTACATCTTACTGATGCTAAAAAGATCCCTGAAATCTTTTCCTGATAACCTTCTCTATTGAGTGGAAGATTGTCAACTATTTTAGGTATATTTATGGGTAAGTGAAATAGTGACAAAGATAGCTTTTTAAATTAAATTTTATTGACAAGGTGATGTGCAGAGGGGGTACAGTTACACAATAAGGTGGTGAGTACATTTCTTGTCTTATTTGTTACACCGTCCCTCATTTTCAAGGACAGATTTTAAAGCACCTTGGGTTCTAACTGGCTACAGGATTTTTAAAATTTCTAAATTAAAAATATAAAGAAGTAAGAAAGCAACACCTAGTCCATTTGCCAGCTGTTTGCCCTGAGGCGATGCCTAACCTAGGGGCAGAATCAGAGGAACGCGGAGATATACAGCTGTTTGAGACTCAAATCATGTAAAAACATACACAAAAGAGCTATCTGCTATTTGTATTGTTATTTTTATCCTCTAAAATTATGAAATTATGACCCATTAGCCTGTCCACCTTTGTTCAAGCCTTCCAAGATCTCAGTTCCTTGTGAGAAGATAGAACGTACTTCTCACTCATGGGTCATGTTTTTGAAAAATCTCAAAATTTGGCACAAACCATGTACATTAAATACATACTTCTAATCTCCTGCATTTATACTTCCTAGATTATTATATATTAAAATAATCTAATATATATCTATATAGGTATCTATATATCTATTATATAGATATATCTATTGTATAGCTGTATCTATTATATATCTATATATAGATATCTACATATTATAGATATTGTTATTATAGATATCTATATTATATATATGGTAGAAACTATAAAATGATGGTGTCTCTATCCACCTTAACCAAGTCATCGCATTGCTGCAGATGTATATGGCTCTAATTTATGGTGCTTTCCCAGAGCTTCTACATTAGTCCAATTCACCACCAGTTTGTGCCCTCCAACAGAATTACCTGTTAACCTCTGCACAATGACTCTCTCCTCATCTGAACTTTATACTAGTGCCCTACGTGGCTCCAAAGTATCACTAGGAAAATGTTATGTCATTGGTTTTCTTTTTTAATTACATCCAATTTAAAGCTTCCTTCCTAATCCAGGCACTACGCCAATTTATCATCAGTAAGATCCATTTTATTTCTACTATTTTCCTAAATTTAAGATATCTCTTGTGGGCTGGGGATATAGCCTAGTGGCAAGAGTGCCTGCCTCGGATACACGAGGCCCTAGGTTCGATTCCCCAGCACCACATATGCAGAAAACGGCCAGAAGCGGCGCTGTGGCTCAGGTGGCAGAGTGCTAGCCTTGAGTGGGAAGAAGCCAGGGACAGTGCTCAGGCCCTGAGTCCAAGCCACAGGACTGGCCACAAAAAAAAAAAAAAAAAGATATCTCTTGTTCACCTGAATTCCTCTCTCCTTTCCTTCACTCTGTGAAAGTTTCTCTGAAAAAGATACCATTTGGTGACTGCACAACCAACAGTGCTTTTTCCCTTTTGCGAAATCCTACTGCTACTAGAGTCATCCTGTCCAGCTGGCTATCACAATGCCAAAAGTAGTTAAACACTTGTTGTATTAGACTACAAAGAAGGAAGGTTAAAATTCCGCTGCTGTTGCCAGCTGTATGCCATTGGGCAAATAACGTGACTACTCTTTTTTGTAGGTCCAAGATCAGTACTCAAACCCAGCACCTGCCACTTTGACTCACTGGCTAGCGCTCTACCAACGGAGCCACACCTCCAACCCCAACCTGACCACTCTGACCTTTAGATGCTTTATCAATAAAACGTGCAATGTTCCTTTATTTCACTCTTCAGATAAAATTCTACCCTATGTCATGTAATGCTTCATGACTGGCTGTAGAGCACCGTAAGTGTGTGTGCTACCTGACTCTCAGAAGGGCCAAGCTATGGCTCAGGATACTCAGTCATTCGCGGCACATCTTATCTTATCTTTTGTATTTCCCTGCTCTTCCTGCTCCCATCCTGCAACAAGTATGCTCTTGTGAAACTGAATCTATGATCCATCCAACTGACTTGCATGAAAAATAACATTTAAAATATCTGTTACATAAAACAAATTCATATTTTGAAAATGTGGGATAATAACATAGTATATAGGTTTGCAAAGACCAAACTAGGTAATAGATTAAAATAGAACAACAACAAAACATTTTAGCAAAGCACTCCTGATTCACTCCTAGCTACTCAAGTGGCTAAAATCTGAGGGTCACAACTCAAACAGCCTATGCAAGAAAGTCTTTGAGATCCTCATTCCTCACTGACCAGTAGAAAACCAGACGTGACGTTGTGGCTTAAGTCGTACAGAGCTAGTCTTCTTCCCCCATTTTATACTTTAATAATTAACTATTTTGCATTATTGTTATTATAGAGGTGGTCTACAGAGGGATTACAATGACATGAATCAGGTAATGAGTACATTTCCTTTTGTACAGTGTCTTCTGTTCCCTCATTCTCTCCCTGTCCCTCCCTCCAATCTCATAGTTGACTTTCATCTGTGTCCAATCAGCTCCACTGCTACAATTTTCCACTGCCACCACCCCATCCCAAAGGTATAGTTTTGAAAGGAAAAGGTAACGGACAGCACCAAGACTCTAATTTCAATACCAATATTGAAAGAAAGAAAAGAAAGGAAGAAAGAGAGAGGGAGAGGGAGGGAGGGAAGGAGGAAGAGGAAAGAAGGATTGATTTTTAGTTTGATGCAATCCCATCTGTCAATCTGTGCTCTTATTTGCTGAGCTACTTGGTTTCTTTTCAGGAAGTTACTGGCTATGGCAAATGTTCTAGTGTTTTCCCTACTATTTCCTGTAGTCATGTTTCAGTTCTTCCGTTTAGATCCTTGATCCACTATGAATGGATATTAGTACAGGGCAAGAGATAGGGATTTTGTTTCCATTTTCTGCATTTGGACATACAGTTTTCCCAGTAGCATTTGTGAGACTCTCTTTCCTCCAGTGTACATTTTGGCTTCTTTCTCAAAAACCACATGATGGTAGGTAGCTCCATGGATTTATGTCTGGGCATTTTACTCTGTTCCACTGGTCTTTGTGCCAATATCATATGGCTTTGGTTACCATGACTCTGTAGTACTATTTGAAGTCCAATATCTTGATATTTTAACTCATGGTAGACCTTCTACCTCTTGAGCCATGTCCCCATCCATAGCAAAAGCTGACTACCTGGAAATAAAAGCCTGATTTTTCTGTCCTGACTGGCTTTGAACATCAACTCTCAGATTTCATTCTTCTATGTAGTTCATCGCCAGTGGTTCTTATTTTCTTCAAGACTGCTTTGGCTGTTTGGGGTCTTTGGTGCTGACGCATGAATTTTATGATTTTTTTTTTTAATTTGAGAAGATAACATTGGGATTTTTATGAGAATTACAATGAATCTATAGATGACTTTCATAATATTAGTTCTGGCAATCCATGAGTGGGGGGGGGGGGTGGAATTCTTTGTCTCATGGCATAGTTTTCAATTTCTTTTTTCAATGTTTTACTGTTTTCATTATAGAGGCTTTTCATCTCCTTAGATTAATTTACTCCTGGGTATTTTTTAGGCTATTGTGAATGGAGCTCTCCTAGTTTTCTTCTCAGCCTGTTCATTGTTGGTATACAGAAAAGCTACTGAATTTTATATCTTGATTTTATATCTTGCTATGTTGCTTGAGATGTTAAACAGATTTAGAAGTTTTGAGGTGAAATCTTTAGGGTCTTTGAAGCATAGGATCATATTCTTGGAAATGGGGATAACTTGAATTCTTCCTGTCCTATACCTGGTCAGTGGAGAGACTGAACACCATTGCATTATTTCTGACTTTTGAAGAAAGCATGTCAGTTGTTTTCTCTGTAAGTGTGCCATGCCATCTTTATTATGTTGAACTACATTCCTTATATTACTAGCTTCTTCAGAGATTTTAGCAGAAAAGGATGTTGAATTTTGTTAAAAGCTTTTTCTAGGGCTGGGGATATGGCCTAGTGGCAAGAGTGCTTGCCTCGTATACATGAAGCCCTGGGTTCAATTCCCCAGCACAGCGTATATAGAAAACGGCCAGAAGGGGTGATGTGGCTCAGGTGACAGAGTGCTAGCCTTGAGCAAAGAGAAGCCAGGGACAGTGCTCAGGCCCCGAGTCCAAGGCTCAGAACTGGCAAAAAAAGAAAAGGAAAGAAAAGAAAAGCTTTTTCTACATCAACTTAGATGATCATATGTTTCTTGTCTTTGATTGTAGTTATATGGTTAAAAAGAAAGTACATAATACATATATATATATTTGTGAAATATGTAATACCCCTTTGAACTATTAGCATATGCTTAAGAAAAAGATAATGTAAAACAGGTCCTGTCTTGGGTGTGGTTACTAGTAGGGGAGAGGAGGGTGAATGGAGAGTGAAGCAAGGTGAAGGTGGTTGAAATGCTTTGTGGACATGAATGAAATGAAACATTTCTTACAATTAGTTTGGGGAGAACCAAGGGGAAAGAAAAAGAATGATAGAGAAAGTGAGTCTGATCGAGATACACTGCATGTCTATATGGACAGGACAGAACGAAACCCCTTACGACTGACCAATGCTAACACACAATGTGGGGGAAAAAAGGTCCAGATCTCAAGTAGTTGGTTAGAGCAACAGAATACTCACTACAACAGTTGTATACGTTTTATAATTATTTCCACAAATTGGTCCACAGCAAGTACGTGAAAAGAATCAAGATTTCATTTCCTCATTTCGTTACTCGGTAATTTCATTAATAATTACAGATAAAACGGATGCAACGTTACCTTCTTATAATTGGATATTCTCCGGCATACGTGCTCAATTCTTCCACTGCACGCGGCACCAAATGTACTCTGCAGGTCAGCCGGAATCACTTCATTTAGGGAACTGAGGCTGGTGCAGTTTTGTACAAAATGATCATCACTTTTAGCGAGGGCTTCAAGAATCTACAGTGATAAGCACAGACAGGACAACAAGAGAAAATACCTTCAAAAGCAGTCCCCTGATAAGCCGACGGCGGCACAGGGTAACTTTCCGGCATCGCTATTCCCTTAGCAGTCTCCCAGGACTGCCCTGTAGGGTGAGGCACTGTCTCTAAGGGAGCCAGACTTGTCCGCGTGGTATCCCAGGCTTCCCTTCTGCTGGGCGGAAGGCCAGCGGACGCCACGCTGGATAAACCAGTCTGGCCCAAGAGCACACGTCCTGTGTTTTAGTCTGTGACCCCCATGAGTTCGTGGCAGAACGAAAACCTCGGGAAAAGCAACTGGATCCTCACTGGCCATTGAGAGCCCAGCACAGACAGTCGGAAGAACAAATGTCTTGAGGAAGGAAGGAATAAATGAAGGAGTTATTTTAGTAAAGCATAACTTGACATTGGTGCCGTGTGAGAAGATGAAAAGCTTCCTCCACGTGGCGGGGCGCAAGGCGGAGGCCTGCCAGGCCGGCACTGGGGAGACCCAGGCAGGGGGATCCGTACGTCAGGGTCAGCCTGGGCCATCCTAGGCCAGCTCAGGCTATCAGATAAGACCCCATTTCAAAGAAAACCATACAGGGGCTGGGAATGTGGCTTAGCGGTGGAAGGCTTGCCTAGCATGCGTGAAGCCCTGGTTCGATTCCTCAGCACCACGTACACAGAAAAGGCCGGAAGTGGCGCTGTGGCTCAAGTGGTGGAGCGCTAGCCTGGAGCACAGAGAGGCTCGGGGACCGTGCCCAGGCCCTGAGTTCAAGCCCCAGGACCAGCAAAAAAAAAAAAAAAAAAAAAATCATACATACAGTGTTTTCAATGAACAGCTCTCTTTTCTATTTAATCAACTGTAAGGATGTGTGTGTCTGTCTGTGTGTATCTGTGTGTCTGTGTGTGCCTAAACAGCTTGAATCACAGAGGATTTCAAATGAATTGTGACTTATGTGATAGAGGTAACACTTATGATTATTCAGAGAACATATGGTTATCATACTCTGTAAGACAGACAGTATATCAGTGATATATTTATTTCATCTTAACTTCACTGCTATGTTGAATGTGAACTGAGATTTTTCTCTCCTCACTAAGTCTAAAAATTAGAGCTGGATTTATCATTAGTTGTATACTTCTGGGTATGTTTCTTAACTTTCCTCCTGTGTAAAATGGTATGAGTGTGTCTAACTTACATAGTAATATATAAAATTATCTGAGGTATTTTACAAATTTGAAAGAGCAGGAATTAATATAAAATGATTATAATGATATCGTTCCAGACCGACTAGGAATTCATTAGTCGTACAACATAGCTGGGAAGGGATTTCAGGTTGAAAAAAATTTATATCTATCTATTTATCTACCTACCTATTTTTCTATCTATCTATCTGGGTAGAGTACCATCAGAACAATATGGTTTTAATTGACTTTCAAAATATAAAACAAAAATAAAATAATTACTTGCAAATAGCTTGCTTATACTCAAAACATTGTACTTCTAACCCGACTTAGGGAATTGTAACCCCCTTTCCAGCTACTTAGCCCGCAGGAAGAACGCAGAATTAAAATTGCTCATCAGAATGCTGTATTGTTTTCTCCTACTTATTTTTAGTCCATATTCTAAGTGGTAACGATCCCAAGTAAATATTTGAAATAGAAATTAAAATGAGCAAGGAAAGAGCAAAGAAGCTTCGTCTCCTTCTTCTCACTTGTGCTGTCTGAATTCTCACAGGATGACATGAAAAGCGACATGACACAGGGAAGCGCAGACATCTGAAGGACACGGTGAAAGTCGCACTGACTTAGAGCTTAGAAGGGCACGCAAAGGAGGCAAAGTCACCACTTGCTTTCCGATCACATTATTTTTTCCCTTGTGATATGAACTCCCCAAACACCTCGCTCTCCCGTAAAGACTCTATGATATCATTCTCAAACAACAATTATTCAAACGCCTAGAGATGTATGAACTCACGAAGCTCTAAGCTTCTAGAAATTTTCGATACTGGTAAAATTGGAAATTTCCCATCACGTCTTTCAGGACTTCAAACCTTGGTCAGAGGACGATGTACA
This sequence comes from Perognathus longimembris pacificus, assembly GCF_023159225.1. Lineage (NCBI taxonomy): Eukaryota > Metazoa > Chordata > Mammalia > Rodentia > Heteromyidae > Perognathus > Perognathus longimembris. The sequence goes on along the minus strand of NC_063172.1, from coordinate 67,101,263 downwards.
TTTGAATGCAAACATTTAAAAACAATATAAACATTTTAAAATAACAAGTATTCGAGAGCGCTAATGTCATGAAATGTACCTGAAAACCGTCTATGATCTTGAGTTAACGGATACAAACTTACGGATGCTGTGCAACACAATTCTAGATACCCACATACCGGGAGAGCGGGAGGATGCGCTTAGCAGAGATTCGCACAGGTGCCACACCCAAGCACCGCTTCATCTGCACACAAAGTAACACACATTCTGGAGCAAACTCCCAAGACGTGGAAACAAAAGGCTTTCGTCTTCATTTCTCCTCCGTTTTGGACGACTCTGTTCCTAACCCTGTGCACAACAGTGTACGCGCAGGAGTGTGCAGTGAAGGCACAGAATCAGAGGAAAGCCGGGGAAAGGGCGTAAGCCACGGAGCGCATCCACTGCACCGGTGAGGGACGTGAACTACACACCACGCATGGGCGGAGGGGGGAGGGAGGGGGGGAAGGGGCGGGAGGGGGGGAGGGAGGGAGGGGGTGGGAGGGAGGGGATGGGAGAGACGGAGGGAGCGGGGGACACCGTGTGCAGTGCTGACCCCATTGCACGGCGCCTCTAACAGCAACAATAAAGCAAATGTTTACAAGTCTTTGTTGTATCAAAATCCCTGCTTAGGCCAGAGGCCCATTTCTGTCTCACATAACGAACACAGTGTCCGGAACAGTCATGAAAGGAAGACGGTGCACACATAATGGAAACAAGGGCTGGACACGCACACACGCACGCACACACACACACACACACACACGTGCGAAGGTGAGCCGGGGAAGGAGACGTGTTGCCGCGTCTTGGGAACCACCCTGCGGCTCTCTGCCGCCGCCCGCGTACCTTGGCGGTCAGGCTGAAGAAGCCCTTGGGCTCGACCATCTTCTCCACCACGTTGCACTTGATGCCGGCGGTGCTGTCGTACTCGTACACAACCCCATACTCCAGGTGCACGTTGTCCACCGTCAGGCTCACGTGCTCTTGCTTCCCGTCGATGATGGCCATGGTATTGAACTTGTCCATCACCTCTGAAATCAAGACCGCCCATCCGGTCAGCAAGCTCACGACGGGGCCAAACGGCTCTTCAAACACTGTCGGGCCCCGGCATAGTTTGTTGAGTTCCTTCAAGGGCAGCTAAGCCAGACGGACTCAACGAAGCCACGGCTCTGTTATCACGTTGGAAAATCAAAGCCTTTGCTGCTACTGGGAGAATAGGAGCTCCAGATTCCCCATCTCAATGCAGTCGCCCTCATCTGTATATCCACTGTGGCCTGTGACCCAACGTCAACACTGTAGTAGTACTCGCTTCTTTTTCTTTTATTATTAAAAGCATACCTGATGGGCTGGGGATATAGCCTAGTGGCAAGAGTGCCTGCCTCGGTATACCCGAGGCCCTAGGTTCGATTCCCCAGCACCACATACACAGAAAACGGCCAGAAGCGGCGCTGTGGCTCAAGTGGCAGAGTGCTAGCCTTGAGCGGGAAGAAGCCAGGGACAGTGCTCAGACCCTGAGTCCAAGGCCCAGGACTGGCCAAAAAAAAAAAAAAAAAAGCATACCTGAAAACAGGTGCCAGTGTCTCCTGTCTGTAATCTTAGATACTTGGGAGGCTGAGGATCAAAGCTGGAGGCCAGCGAAGGGAGGAAAGTTCAAGAGACCTTTCTCAACACACAGGCGGTGTCACAATCACACACACACACACACACACACACACATACACACACTCTCCTCTGTGTGTTTACATATAAGTTCATCTTTCAGGAATCATGGATCCTCAAGACCAGGGTTTTTCAAAGTTTAATGAGCAAACAAAGCAGATTTTGTCAAAATGGGGATTGTAACGTGGCAGGTTGGGATTCAAATCCTCCCTCCGCCTTTGGACTAGCTTGAGCAAGGCCCTGCCCTTATCTAGGCCTCAATTTGTTCTCCTTCCCACACGAATGCTGATCATCACACCTGCTTGGTGAAATTTTCGATTTCGAAGAATAAATTAAACAATTCCACGTTAAAAAAAAAATCTTAAAAGGATATGGCTTACACGTTAGCTTACTAGTTCTTACGACTTACGTGTCTGAAATGACATCTACTTGAATCAGTGGCATTAAAATCATCGTGGCCCGCGGATCTACCCACGATCCTCAGTGTTTGGAAGTGGGCACAGACCCAGAGCAAATGAGGAGAAAGAGACACCCACCTTCTACCTTGCAGTCAAAGGCATGCCCCGCCTCGTCCCCTGGGGTCCTGGAGCTGGACTTGTGGATATCCTCTTGAGCGCTCTCAATGCTGTTATAAACCCATTGGATGGCATCTTGCTGGAAAAGAAACCTTTGAGTGATTAGTGTCTCCTGCAGTATGTCCGCGTGAGAAACCTGCGTTAGGAGAAGGGCGGGCCAGTGTGTTTACTCCTCCAGTTCTTTAAAGATATTAAATTTAAAAGAGAAAGAAAATTAACAACAGACTGGAAAGTCAATCACAACCCACCAAACTTTGCTTTTGCATTCTAGCTTAAGTGAGTTTCCAAGGGTAAGTTTCATGTAAATGGATCTTCCAGCGATCCATGACTTAATAAATAGGATATACTTCTAAAATGTCTTATTTAAATGCCTCAAATACACTTTCAAATAAGTTCTAAATTACATCTTAAAATAAGCAAATGTTAATGGATTTTTTTTGGTGAGTGTATGATCTACAATTCTACAAACTTTTTGTTGTTGTTGTTTGCCAGTCCTGGGCCTTGAACTCAGGGCCTGAGCACTGTCCCTGGCTTCTTCTTGCTCTAGGTGAGCCACAGTGCCACTTCTGGCCATTTTCTGTATATGTGGTGCTGAGGAATCGAGCCTAGGACCTCATGAATACGAGGCAAGCACTCTTGCCACTAGGCCATAGCCCCAGCCCTCTACAAACTTTTTAAGGGCCCTGCCAACACTAACATATGTTTCGCATTTACTGGTGCTTTGAACCAAACTAATAAGCAAATTAGAAGAACATCTAACTGAGGATCCAAGTCATGTAACTATCTTTGAATCCTCCTATGTCATAAATCATCTTATATTTTAATTAAATGGACAGTTCAATTTTATCAGGAGAAGCGAGGGAGATGAAATGACTACCAAATAAGTGCTGCATACTTTTTCTTCATAAGATGATAAATCAGATGGAACTGCATTGCTGAAGTATGATGCAACACATAGCATTCATCCTTCTGTTGCACCAGCTTTGCAACCGTGTAATTACACTCTTAGAAATCACTAACGTGACAGTTTAGGATCTGAGGATGGAGTGAAACCCAGAATCTAGACTGCTTAGGGACCATGTTTAACAAGTATGAGGTCCTGGGTTTAACCCTTAGAAACACAAACACACAGTGTTAGTTAACTTGTCACCTGTAGCAGCTGCCAATGCTCCTCACCCCCAGAAACCATATGGTGTGTAGCAGTCCCTTCTTACACTGACTCTGGGCTTGGACCTGTGATTTTATTTGTCCAACGGGATGCTACAAGTGCCTACCCCAGTAGAAGGCTTGTTTCTGGAATTATTCTCTCTTGAAATCCAAACATCATGACAGAAAGTATGATCCTGCCATAGACTAGACAAAGAAGCCTTAGCAGCTCTGAAGGAGAGCCAGCCACGGGGAGGGGCAGACCAGGAAGAAGAGGCCCAAGGAGCAGGTGAGGTCCCAGGGAGGGAAGCCCCAAGAGCAGCCTCGCCGCCATAACCACCCAGTCAGACCCAGAGATCAACGCCAACACTATTGTCTTAAGCTACTCAATTTTGGGGTCCATTTTGTGAGGATGGGATACCCAAGCAAGCATGTTACTCAGGGAACGTTTCTATCCATTTCTTGCTTCTCTGAGTCATTTTCATGGATGAACACTTCTCCAAAATTGCAGGAGGGGAAGGGGAATGGAATAAAACTAAAATCAATTCACGCAGTGATCAACATTCTGATAGAAGCAGGAAGGTTTAGACAATCTCAGAAAACTTGAAAAGTGCATTCAGTCTTATTGACAAACAAATACTCACGGAGCTACTATCAACCAGGGCAGGCTTTGAGTCCCAGTGTAAATTCCAGTTTCTGTGCTTGTTCTGATCTTAAGCGTTAACAAAGTTCCTCAGCTTTCCTTTCTTTTTCTTTTTTGGTACCGGGTATTGAACCCAGGATATTGCACTTGCTAGGCCAGCGCTTTGTCCCTGAGCTGCCCACAGCTTTCTTTCATGAGGGGCCAGTGCCTCTGAGGGTCACCAGGCCTGGCTAGTGACAAGGCAGACGTTCATCCGCCCAGGTGGAACAGAAGGCATTCCTCTCACATTCAGAATGTAACAGGAAAAACACACATTTCACTTCTAAACGCTTTCTGATAACACTGAATTTTCTCCCGTAGGCCAATATTCACTTTCTCATCATAAGATTAAAAAAACAACAACAAACTTTCCTCATAAACCACGATGACAATTTTATCTTTCTGAAGCACAGGTGGATCCAAGGACAGCGATGAAAAATTTAAATAACATCAAGACCATACTGTATTTCTTAAGGCTAAATCCAGTTACTTGAATGAATGTATCCAAGAGTTAACCACCAATCCATAAAACCCCACACGTGTTACTCTTCCACAATAGGTGAGTAATGAACAGTACATTTATAATTCATGGGTATGGACAGACATAAAACGGTCACGGCATCACAAAGCAATCACAAGTAAACAGCCCAAACTGTGATCAGCTTAGCAAAAGTGGAGTGCAGGGCTGCCAATGTAGCTTAAAGGGAGGACATTACCCTAAGCCCATTGCTGGTGGCTCATGCTTGTAATCCTAGATACTCAGGAGGCTGAGAGCTGAGGATGACAGTTCGAAGCCAGCCCAGGCAGAAAAGACCACGTGAGAGACTCTTATCTCCAATAAACTACTCAAAAACCAGAAGTGGAGCTGTGGCTCAAGTGGTAGAGCACCAGCATTGAGCACAAAGAGGCTCTAGGACTGTCTCCAGGCTCTGAGTTCAAGCCCCAAGAAAGGAGATTTGGAGGGAAGGGAGGGAGGGAGGGAGGGAGGGAGGGAGGGAGGGAGGGAGGGAGGGAGATACTCTAGCGTAATTTTTATAGTAATACTATAATAATGAGATGCAGCCACTTAGTCAATTCTAATTAATTATGCAGCTAAAAGTCATTATGAGATTGTTACATAGCATAAAGGGGTTTACATTTGAATTTAGACCTGGAAACCACAGAATCCCCATCACTAAAGGCGGCTCTTTCCCGCAAGTTTCCCATCCGAGGCGGGCGAGCTTGGGCTTACCTTCATGGGTCGCCTGTACTTCCGGCAGGCTGTCACGTGGGCGATTACACTGGCGTGGGTCTCTTTGCTGACGTTTATCCCGTTGACTTTGATAATGCACTGTCCGGGGTGGAGGCCCGCTGCTGCAGCCACAGTGCCTTTAAAGCCGGGAGAGAAAATGGCGACAGCAAGGCAGGAATAAGATCCATCTCCACCGGACAATGTTAACACGTACGGTCCTTCTGGCCCCTATGGTCCTGATGGACTTGGTTCTGATGGTATTGCCCTCTACTACTTTCTGATCTTTAACTCACCCTCAAACTGTGATTCAAAGAATCTTATTTACCACGTTGGAAGGAATTAATTTCAGGAAGAAGCACAGTGACCTTTATAATGCTAATCAACTATTCTTCCTTTCAAATGCCTAGTCAAGAAGTTTCTAAGTATTCTCATGTAGTCGAAAGCACATGCTTTCTTTCTTTGTTCACAAAATCCTTAAATACTGAAATAGTATTCATCTTTGTTCTTCTAAGGCCAACAATTTAATATTTCTCTAAAATATACTTGTTAATAAAAATATAGTAACTATGTACTAGACTGGTACTCAAAGGAAAATAAGAGTTCGAGTCTTGAGAATTTGTGGAGCGTGGACAGGAATCCTACATCACCTTTCCAGTCACTGTATTTGCCTAGATACAGATCTAAATACAGAAGCAGCACATTCTGACCAGTAACTTAAGCTTTTTCTCGACATTCCAATCATTGATCCTGGATATTCTAAATCAATCAACATTAATAGAGCACCATTAATAAATATATCATATGTAATATTATGTTTTATAAATACATATTATATAAATTATATATAATTATATGTAAGCCCTACCAATAGTTAGAAACTGAGCATATACATTGAAAAGAGTTACATTATAAGCATTTTCTCACACAAAGGAATAATTAAACAGCTTTCAGAAAGTTTATATTGAAGAATATGACTTGTCAGGGGGCATGGCAGTTCCTGCATGTCATCCTAGCTACTCAGGAAGCTGAGATCTGAGGATCGTGGTTTGAAGCCCGCCCAGGCAGGCAAGTCAGTGAGACCCCCAGAAAGTCAAAAGTGGAGAGGTGGCTCAAGAGCACTCAGACCCTGAGTTCAAGTCCTAGGACTGGAAAAAGAAAAAAAGAAGAAAAAGAATATGTTTTTCCATTGCATGGCAGGATACAACAAAGACACCTGCACGCTGCGTCCTATCAGGCCTTTCACCAAGACCAGCTGCTTACCGGGTCAGGCAACGTGGGATCTTAGTACACTCTCCAGTTATTACTACTGTACGCACAGAAGAAAATACACATCACCAGAGATGTCAATAACCAATCTGCCTTCCAAGGAGAATACAAACAGGCTTTTAAGTCACTAAAATTATTTAATTTAAAATGAATTATATGGTGAGATTTATCCAAGTACTCCTGAGAACTCTTCTTGAAGAAACTATATCACAACAAGTTATAAAGCCCACAGAGCACTTGGAAGCCTGAAGATACACCTTTACATTTTTGAAGTGCCATTTTAAGTTAAATTTTTAGCACCAATAAATGCATTAGAAAAAAATTAATGCATTGGAATTTTAAAGTTGTTTTTTTTTTTAAAGAAAAATCTTACCAGAATGTCATTAAATCAGCAGAGTGAAAGAAGAGGAATAAGGAGAAAATCTATACCTACATGGTCAGACATATTTTAAGCATACTCATGTTGTACAAGGAATAACCGAAGCCTGGTGCGGAGCTGTTTAGCACGCAATGAACTTCTTACCTCTCCCTACCGCATGCACAACAGAAGGGCCAAACCCTCGAATCTGGAATCCAAGCCCATCGGCTGAATCTGGAATTTTCACTGTCCTAAAAATCAATCCGAAAATAAGGCAAGATGAACTGTACCTGCTTCAGTTGATTGAAAGGCCAGTCTTCTACACTTTGGGTCATTCTTTTAATCAACATACGATAAAGATCTTACTGTGTGAAAGGCACTGGGTTAGAAGCCCTTGAAAACAAACATGGTCTTTACGTTCCCAAGAGCAACTGAAAGGCATCAATGAATGTTTTAAAATTAAACCCGGTTGAACCACAGTATATTCTGGAAAAGGAACAGGCTTTGGGAGGGAGAAGGAATAGGCAAGCCTGGCTTTGAATTCTCATTCTGTAACTTCATCCTTGGGTTCACGGATACAGAAAGCCTCATGGAGCACACACAGGGCAACCGATGCCATGCAGCCGGGCCTCCCGGGCCGCGCCTGTAATCCTAGCCACTCAGGAGGCTGGGCACAGAAGATGCTTTGAAACCAGCCGGGTAGGAAAATCCATGAAACTCATTTTCTGATTAGTGACTGCCCCCCCCCCAAAAAAAACCCCCAAAAACCTGGAAATGGAGCTGTGGCTCAAGTGGCAGAGCATAAGCCTTGAACACCAAATGTTGGTGTCCTGGGGCACCAAGAATAACTAAGTGAATACAAAGAAGGGCAATGTTGTTGGAATGTGTTTTGCAGTATGCTGAGATCTGGGTGGCGCACTGAATGGCGACTCCTCTGTACAACCACCGAAAGCTGTGCTTTAAGAGAGAGAAAGGAAACGAGAGCGCCCCCAGAAGTACACGAGCAATCAGAGAGCAGCGGGGAACATCCGAAAGGATGTCACCGCACAGCTGGGCGCCGCCCCTGCAGCCTGCACCCAGCTACTCAGGAGGGTGACAGCTGATGATTGTGGGTCCAAGCCAGACCAGGCAGGAAGGCCTTCTATGAGACTCTTATTTCCAGTTAACACCCAAATCCCAGAGACGGAGCTGTGGCTCCGGCTGTAGAACTCCAGCCTTGAGCAAAAAGGACAAGCTGGGCCCTGAGTTCAAGCCCCGGCTACTGGCCGGCGCACAGACACACATCTCATTTTAACAATAAAAATGATTATAATAAATTGCACTTGAAAGAACAACAAAATGAATTAAATGTCAGCAATTCTTCAAGGGTAAATTGGCCAATCTGAAGTTGGAACGGCTGTTGGAAGAGATTGGACAATGTCCATACGAACACATAAGATGATGCTAAGCAAAATGAACCCCAAGTTATGGAAATAAGTGGTTTATCACTGTTGCTGTTATTTTCAACATACTGTATGAAGCCAGGCCTCTTTCTCTTGTTTTTCTTCCCTATGGTTTTACTCCTGATGTCACTGTAACTTACTGGGGTACCCTGGGAATGTTATATACGTTTATCAAAACTAGGGAAGGGAAGGGGAACAAAAAAAGATTGAGCAAGACCAGGCCTGGGGCTAGGCAAGTACTCGCCGATTACAAACTCAAAAATACACACTAGAAGTAATCTGTTCTTATGTAGGGCAGAGGTCAGAGAATTAATACATTCTTTTTCCTTCATTAGATCCTTCCTGGTACACAGGGCCACATCCGTTTCCTGCGAGTAACGCAAAGTGCTTGTCAAAGCTACACAGTGGATTTTCACTTCACTGAAAATACAAGATAGGTGAAAAGAAAAAGAATAAACACACCCTGGTGAGAATGCTCAAAAACGAGCAGTTCTATACATTAAGAAAGGGAGTTCCAATTTGCTGAACTAACTTAGAACTTGGAGGCATGGTGAGTTCCTGTTGCTTTTGCGACTCACAGGGCCCTCTCAATGGTCTTCTCTCTTTCCAGTTTCCTTCTCCTTTTCCTATGTGTGGTTGACCTCCTGAAATCCTCAAGATTTTTCTTAACAAAAATGATACAGTGGCATCAGTATAGGGCGAAATGTCAGAACTCCCTAATAAAATGATCCTTAAAGCATATGTTTTCCTGGTGGAAAAGGAGAATTAAGTGTATACGATGTACCTGCTACGTGGGAAGCTGAGATGGGGTGAGCGGCAGTATCAGAAGACTGCCTAGGCAAAAGCATCCACGAGACTACAGTAGTGCTTGTAAAACCCAACTAATACACGAGGGCCATTAATGGGTAATACGGTTACAGGAAAAAAATATCTTCCTTTTGAAAATGTTGTATGATCTAAATTGTCTATAATGAAGATGAGCATGTTCTCGCGTCACAAGCAGCTAGATCAAGAAACAGATTAGATTAAGAATGTTTTTACAAGAACAGTCATATAATTAAGGACATATAAGCATAGCGTATTTTCAGGCTTGATCTTACGGTTTATGACCTGAATTGTAAATGGTATCTAATTACCTCGTAGCATGAGAAATACCATAGCACAACATGCAGTTCTTTATGCTCAAGTCTTTCCCTGGTTTTCTCAGTCGAAGTTAACCTCATCCGGAGCAAGAAAATGTTGGCAACCAAAGGAAAGTGTTATTCCAATGACTTTGCCCATCAAGCATCAAGCACTTACCACCCAAAGAAATGGAATTCTTCCCATGGCTTAGAGTCTTAGTGGTGGAAGCGATAGTTAAGTGCTCTCTAAGCTGTGAGGATGACTTTCAACATTTATTCTGCTATACTTCCACCCCCTCCGTCCCTGTCTCGTTCTTGTAATTCCACAAACATCATAGCAACTTACTCCCTTGGCTTTGTGCTCACAAGAACTCTTAGAGGCTTTCTGCTGTTTAAGCATGACTTCAGGAAACAGTCCACTTCATGGAAAGGTCTCATGAAAACAAGGTCACCATTAATAGTGAAAATCTTCTTCCCAACTTCCATGCCGGCCATCTAAGAAAGAAAGGGAAAAGATAATTCCAATAAACTAGTAAAGGCTTTCGGGTTTTACAAGGCTGGTTTTGAACTGGGGTCCTCTGGGTCTCAGCCTCCCCAATAGCTGGGATTACCAGCATAAGCTACCAACTTCCTGTCTGAGATACTCTTCTAATCAGCCCTACCTCCAGGCTCGTTTGCCAGCTAAACGACGGACACCAGGGAGAGGCTATTTTTATCAGAAGTGTGGTCTCATGAAGCTATGCTCTAACGTGTGCTCTTAAAAAAGCCTGAAATGTCTTCTCATAGGAAATTAGCAAATACAGTCAACTTGTTCTCCAGATTCACTAATAGTGTAAGAGACTCAACCCGAGTTGCTTGGCGTGGAGTTAGTGTGTCCTATACATCAAGTTTTGCTTTATATGCATGTGTGGTTTATTAAAAAAAGACCATTAGCAGGTGGTGACAAGTTACCACAGACTATAAATACACTCACAGTTAAAAGTTTCATGTTGTTATTACACACAGTTGTTATTAGGGATCTGAGTATTGGGCTATGTCCATGAGCATTACATATTTTATAAGTCAAGCAGCAAGGTAACCATCTTTCAACCAGACATTTGGGACATAAAACTGGAAAGAAGGCAGAAAATTCTGTTTTGCTTATTACTGTAGTCGCAGAACCTAGAATACTACCCGTATCACCTGCTAACTAACTATTTCTGAATAAAGGAATCCATGCTTATTAGGAGATTCCTCTGTGTAAAAACGCGGTCAAGTAAAAGAATGTCAGTCATAATCCAATGAGGGGGAAAAAAAACCCAAGGCATGTCCTTCACCGATGGGATTTAGGTCCATAGAAAAGACAAGACATGGCGGGAAAACACATCTTCGATGTATTTCCATACACTCCTCGCGTGAACCAACGCAGCGTGTGACAGACATAGCAGAGCTGTCACCGCTGCATTAGGCGCTAGGCAGTCGGTCCCCACGGGGCGACCGCAGGTACACAGAAGCGGCCAAGGACAGTTCCGAGCTGCAGGACCCGCAGGGACCCCGCTCTGGGCGCCCAGGCGGAGTCCCGGAGCCTCCCAGAGCCACCGATCCCAGAGAAAGCCTACTTCTGTCAACATACAATCAGTAATTTCAATTCACTTTAGAATGGTCATACTTGTATATCAAAGCAACAAAGCTGAATGAAAACACTGACTTGCATTACCTCAGCGATCGATCCCTTTTCTACCAACTTGATGATGGGAACTTTATTTTTGTCTTCTAGCCCAAATCCATAGCTGCCTTCATCAGATTTAATCTGAAATGTAAAATGTTAACGTTGTGGATTAAGCGACTATGAGGAAAGTTACAAACAAAGTTGGATGATGTAACAGGTATTACTATGAGACACGTTATTAACACAGTTCCCTGCTAATAGATAACCAACCTAAAAAAAAATGTTTTGTAATGTATTCATCTACCTACCAACAGTGATTTAGCTATAACATTTTCCACAACTTTTAGATCGTGTTTCATAAGTCGATGTTTCATATTTGATCCTTCCATTTCCTCATCCGCAAAAAAACGGAAAAGCAGGGGCTCATCTTTGAACTCACTTTTTTCAAGGACTACAGAAATAGAGAATCAATATTATTTCACTTCATTCAAAGAAGCACATACCAGTAAGACATTCAGAAAGCATCTATCTGCCTACAAACTAAGTTTCATACTCCCAGACAATTCACAGTTTTAAAAATCTGTGATTTTTTTTCTGTTGACATAATCTCAAGCCCATACTTCCTTCCAGCTGACTGTTTCCTAAAGGGCTTCAATTACAGGAGGGTTTTTCTAGTATCAGTTCTTTCTATTCAAATCAACTCTATCATTATCTCGATTCAAATCCAGATTTAAGTAAAAGGATCTAAGAATCCCAAAGTGCATACAATCTAAATGTAGAAACTTCAACTTTCAGTAAGCATTTCAGTCCAATTTTTAATATCCCTGGGCCAATATGGGAAAATGCAAATGGTCTGAGGTTCATCTTTCTATGTGTGGCAATTCCCATCAGGGATACTTTTGTTTCAAAACTTCACACCAGAAATGTCTTCCAGATGAAATGTGATTTTAGTTTCCATGAACTTCTAATTATTTGCTGTTTTAAAACAATTTTCTCAAACAAACCCTTTTCTTTTCTCCCCCCCCCCCACCTTCCTTCCTTCCTTTTTTTTGTGAAGGAACTGAGGGGCTTGAACTCAGGGTCTGGGCTCTGTCCTTTAGTTTCTTCACTCAAGGCTGGTGCACTACCACTGAAGCCCCCACTCCCTAGCTTCCAAGAACCCTATTTCTACAAAGGCAGCTCTCTCCCCCTTACCTTTATGTCCTCCCAAGATCCGAAGATGCCTAGATTCTACTCACAACATAAAGTTTATCTTTGGGCAGACTTTGTTTCAACTAAGGCTAAACACTGAGAGGAAGAGTTTGCATTGAATCAGAATGTGACAGCTATCAAAAAGGCTTTGAAAGAAGAAATGCATTTCGAATTCATCTGCCTTTAGCACCTGGAAAGCTTACTCTTAGATGCAGGAGCTGAAAGGAACGTATTAAGAGAGTTAGGCTTTGTGAAGAGTCAGTCCAAGTTTGGGACTGGTTCTGAGTATGACCGTATGAAAGTTTCTTGAACACTCTGAACTTCAATTTTCTCATGTTCAAAACGAAGGCAATTAAAATCTTCCTAATGTGACATTAGACTAGGATGAGGTAATGTATGCAAATAACTTGGCATATTGCAAGCAATTCCAAAAGAACCTTTTATTTCATTATTTTTGTTCAGAGTGCCGACAAATAATTATTGACCAGGTGGATGGAATATATAATGGATAGAGGAGTAGCTGCAACATGAATTAAATGAATCCATCAACCAAAAAGTAAATGGCAGCACAAGCTACAGAGGACTACAGAAAGGAGAATTTATTTCTGACTGGGTCAAGCCTGGCCTGAATGATCTAAGCAAGTTTCCCAGAATTTACAGGGTGTTTCTGCTATAGCTGTTTTCCTCCACCAAAATCCCATAAAAAAAAAAAAAAAGGGATTGGGGAAAGACAGGAATGAGTCAAACTTGTGCTTTAGTGATGGACTTTTTATAGAGACAACTTGTGTTGTAACTCAATATTCTATAAAGCTTAGGTTCAATACTTTATATATGTTGATCAAATTATTGTTGCTATTGTTGCTGTTACTTTAGGGTAAAGATATGAGTGCTATCAAATATGTTTACTGGTAACTGAAAATATGATGTTTAAGTTTATGGGCTCTATGAGATGCTATGATCTGGAGAAGTAAAATGGAAGTTGCTAAGCAAGAAAGACACTCAATTCCTAATAATAAAAAGGAACATTTCCCCAGAGATCTATACTTTAATTCTCTACGGTAATATTGAAAATATTTTCCTGAAAAGAACAACAAATACGTAAGCACATTTTCTCTCAGTGAGTTGTACATTGTGACTCAAAAATAAGCCAGGAGTCTGTCACTTGAGATCAGTGTGAAGAGGTGTTTGAGCTTTGTGAAAGCGGAACCAAACCCCTCGGCCAACCCACGGCTCCGGGGACAGCAGGAAAGTCTGGAGGGAGGGGAGCGGCGTCCTGGCGGCTGGTAAGGACGGCATCTGACGGCCACCGCCCCAGTGGTAAGATGGATTGTACCCCGTGGGGCAAGTCAACCTGAACCCGGAGCCAGACTCAGGTGGCCTTGCAGGTCCCCATGGACCTCGCCGGAACCCTGAGACAAGAACCCCAACACTGAGCTCCATCTGCGAACCTCTCCTCACCGTGGTGCATGAATCCATTGTCACAGAGCGCGACGCCGAAGATCATCGCCTCTTCTCTGCTGCGGCAGTCCCCCTGTGGAGCGAAGAAGCACCGAGCGTGTTACGAGGCGACCAAAGGCTTGGCGGGGTCTTAGTAAATCCCATAATCCGTAGTCCACACGGCATTCAGATGCAGCGTGCACGCAGGGCGCCATCCGGGGCTTTCCGAAGGCAGGTGCATCTGCTCAAGGCTGCCCCGCCGCCCTTGGACCACAGCTCCACTTCTGGCTTCGTGGTGATCCACGAGACATAAGAATCTCATGGATGGGGGGGGGGGGGAGGGGGGGCGGAGAACGAAGGAGGAGGTAACAGCTTTGAGAAGAAACGTACTCACTGCCTTACGTATGTAACTGCAACCCCTCTGTACATTACGTTGACAATTAAAAACAAAAAGAATCTCAGGGACTTTCCTGCCCAGCCTGGCTTTGAACTGTGATCCTCAGATCTCAGCCAAAAAGAGTTAATATTTCCGGAGGAAGAAAAGGTTATTTAAATATGAAAATGATATAAGTAGAAAATGTTCGCTGCTCTTATGAATTATCCCTTTCCATAAACTGTCATTCTCCCTTCTTAAAGGCGATCTCCCAAGTATGCGTTAGAGAAACAGCCTATGAAATGACAAGGAAAAGCCATTGTACATGAGCTCAGGATTCAGTCCTCCCTCCCCGCAAATATGTCTGCCCCTGAAGGGCCCCTTAGGCAACCCAGCGGTGGGGAACATCCGGCCCACAGGTGGCCGCCGAAGGCCCATGAAGTCATTCTGTACGGATGGGCCAGAAACACGTGCTTCCTGTCAGCGCTCACCGGCTGCCCTGGCCCGACTTCCTGCGTGATTTCGTGTGGCCTGAAAGTGATGTTCTAATATCAAAATGGCCCTGGCAGGGAAAAGGCTCTCTAGTCGGGGACTTGCAAGACTGTAAGAGAAAACTATTCACTAAGCCGGCAAATGCAAACTTCTCTTGCACAACCTTGCCAAGAAAATAATCAGCACAGGACACAACCCAACAACATAATAGCCCAAAGCCAACTCGCAGTTTTCATCTAGAAAACGGCCACCCACTGTTGATATGACACTGGAATCCTGAGTCGACATGAATACGTAGGCCTCTGTGTGTGCTCACACCTCACGATTATGTAGCTCATTGGGGAAGAAGCTTTTCCTCACACAATAATTTCTTTCCCAGTTCTACTTTTTTAGCATGTAGGCACGCTATCAAATCTAGTCTTTCTTGCTCCTATTCATCTTCTATCGTCATTTTCACCTAAATTGCCATCACTTTTAGACTTTCTCTAAAACTGAGGTCAACTGCTGTTGAATTCAATTCGTGTGTTTACGTGTGCGTGTGCGCGTGGGATGTGTGCGTGTGCACGCACACGTGCACACCAGTAATGAGGCTTGAACTCATAGCCTTACGCTCTTTTCTAGCTTTCTCCACTCAAGGCTGAGCCACACCTCTATTTCCTGCTTTTTGCTGGTTAACTGGAGATTAGCATCTCTGCGGTGGCTTCTTCAGATCTCCGCTTCCACAGCAGCTGGAATTATAGGCATGAGTCACCAGCACAGCTAAGAGATTTAAAAAAAACATAGAATCGTAGCTATCCGCGTTCCATGTTGAACATTCGGGACCCTGTGGGTCCTGTTTCTTTTTAAAATATTGCTATTATCTTTAAGTAGTTATACCCAGGAACTGCCATTCCCCAAAGCAGATGATGACTCTGTGCATCCTGACCACTGTCACCCTTTTCGGCATCCTCATGCGTCTCTCCCGACTCACCCCTCCCTTGCTCATCTTCACTTTAGGTTATGTGTTGATGCTTTTGCACTGCACAAAGCAGCTATGTAGACAATGGGTCCTGATCTGTGTCACCACTTCCACGGGTTCCTCTCTCTCTGACCTGCCTCTTCCTGTTTGTTTCTCAATTCTGTCTCACACACACACACACACACACACACACACACACACACACACACACACAATGAACTCTTGCCTGCATTCTCTATCTCCTGTCTCCCACCCCCTACCCCCCCTTGGCCCCATCCTCCCCCTCTTGCAAGCACTCATTTCCTGGTACTTATTCAACATAGATTGCACGGTCTCCCCTCATTTGTGGTAGCTAGAATGTGCCCAGAAACACACAGGTAAACATAGTTCATGCTAAGCCAGGGGTTACTGATTAGGTAACTGAAGCGTGGCCGTCTCCTCCGTAGAGAGCTCAGATAATAGAATTCCTTAAAAAGACTCCATCAAAGCCATGCCCTGGTTTTATTCTCCCTCTTGCCTTCACTTCCCCAAGCTTCTCGCTCCAGGTAGTTGGGCCTCCCTCCCTCCCTCCCACGCTGACTTGTCCTCGCCATGCCTTGTCACCCTCCCCACGTGTAAACTCGTCCTGTCTCTCTGTGAAGAGCCCTTCTGTGAAGAGTTCTGCCTCTGCCGGGACGGCCGCGACCCTGCCAGCCACCAAGCTTTCCGATCCAGGGGCTCGAGACTCCGTGTCAGGGGCTCTTTGAAAATCTCTTACGTAAACTTCTTCTGTGTACTCTGGGAGTGTTAAAGATCAGATAGGAGAACACCCAAACATAAAACACTGCCTGCCTTCTCGTAACTCAACCATTCAAGCCTCGTGAGTGCGCGGGCAAGTTCCAAAGGGGTGCAGGGTCGGTACCACCGTCCGCCAGTACAGTACACGATCCCAACCAAGCCAACACACCCAGGGAATGAGGACCACACAAGACTCTGGAATGGGCTGGGAGGACCCGGTCAAACTGAGGAGAGAAATGATATTGCAACAGAGTTTTACACAGCTTATGAAATTCAGTCCAAAAAAAAAAAATTCCACTTACTGTTTTATTAGTCTGTTGTCTTTTAAATGCTTATTTAAATGTTAAGCTTTCAGAAAAAAAAGCTTTATTGATACAAACTTTGATTGCTTTATGTGATTAATGATTCAAATGCTTTACTGGTCAGGTTAATGTCATATTAGCATTACAGTGTAATAATATGTAAGAATAACTGTTTTGGTGTCTCTATGGTTTTGAAAATCCTATTCGTGCTCTGTAGATCTGGCAAGCATGAAAGGCAAAGGAAAACTGCTGATGTGTGGTGAAGCAGGGCATTCCTCAGTTATAGAATTTCAGTGGCATATCCACAGGTCACAACTTAAACAAATGTGTTATGCACCTGTCCACCAGTAAAATGTGTTAAGAAAGCAATCGCTACGATTTCCAAGATGACACTACTTAAGGTAATGCAGACACCTTTTGCATCGGACTCCACTTGACAACAATGTACAGACTATCGTCCTGCCGCCAGCTCTTTGCTCTGGCCTGCAACACGGTCCAAACCATTCAATAAATACTAGTCAATACCGGAAATGAAGTCCTAGATGAGGGTCTCAGTGGAAACAAACCTTTCCTAAACTAAAATCTTTGCTTCCTATTAGAGCAGGCACTTTACTTTGCTCTCTTGTCGGTCAATTGCTAGGTCTTCTTATTGTAGAGCAGGCCAGGCTATTCTGATAGGAAGCTTAGCCATAAGAAATGAGTATGTATGGCACGTAAATTTGCATATATTTTACAACGTCAGAATCATAAAGCTCCAGTGACAAATAACTAGGGTGTGCGTGGCTGTAAGTGGAAAATACTCGAAAAACCGGGGTCCTGAAAGATGAAGGGACTGGCTCAAGTGTTCCTATGAGTTCCTAGCCAAGCTGGCATCAGAGCTCAGTCCACTGCGGTAGCTCCGAGAGCGATTTCTAAAAGACGCTGCCATGACAGACCATTTCGGAAAGCCGAAGGAGTATTTCAGCTTGGTCCAGACTTATTTTAAAATTTAGTCTATTTTTGTAGTGTCTTACAAAAGTATCCCATTTTATTTTTTTTTTTATTTTTTTTTTTTTTGGCCAGTCCTGGGGCTTGGACTCAGGGCCTGAGCACTGTCCCTGGCTTCTTTTTGCTCAAGGCTAGCACTCTGCCACTTGAGCCACAGTGCCATTTCTGGCCGTTTTCTATATATGTGGTGCTGGGGAATCGAACCCAGGGCCTCATGTATACGAGTCAAGCACTCTTGCCACTAGGCCATATCCCCAGCCCCAAAAGTATCCCATTTTAAAGGTGATAACTGATTTCCTAAGTTAAGTAAAACCTGAAGCCTTTTCTTTCTTTTGCAGTGAAGTTTGGTTATTTGTAGGAAAATGGATGAAACGAGGATCTGAATGTTGAGTGAGGTAAGCCGAGCTCAGAAAGACAAGTAGCCCAAGTTCTCATTTGTTTGTGGAGGACACACCAAGAAGATGACGATAATGGTGACGATGATGATTGTAATAGTAGTGGGATGTAAAAGTGAGAGCAGAATCATCTAGAAGGGGATCAGAAGGAGTAGGGTAGGAATGGAAGAGACGCTGCGGGGTGAAGAGGATCAAAAGCATATAAATATTTACTGAGTGCCCGATGTTACTGCAAACACAGTTTCTCAGAGAATCTGTGTATTCTACACGAAGTTCACCTGAGTGCTGCAACAGCGTGAACTGTGAAATTCCACCCCAGACGCGGAACGCAGAGCCCATTCCAGCCAAGCTGACCCCCGGGTCAACAATGTGTCCAATACAGTGCCGCCATGGACACACAAATAACGGGTTTATCCCAAAGCGATTGTGGGCTTTCATCCAAAACGTTAACATCTAAATGGAGAAATTGTGCCATAAAGTTCAATTATAGTTACGTTGAAACGTCTGGCGATTTATATTAACAAAACCGCGATGGTGTCATCACTCTCTCTCTCTCTCCTTCTGCTTCTGTGGTGCTGTGTATCGAACCCAGGGCTCTGTGCCCGGCAGGCAAGCGCTCTACCACGGAGCTCTAGCTCCAGTCCTACTCATCCTCAATGTCAGCTGCCAGAACCCAAAGCCTGAGACCCACACATCAAGACCCCTAATAAAATGTGTACTTTCCTGTTTCAAATGCATGCACACACGTTAAAGCTCGTATTGTCAACGTAGAATTGTTATCTCAGAGAGGGAAAGGCCAAGGGAACATCATACACATTTGCTTGGACTCATCAAGTGACACTTTAAAAGAAATCTGGGGGGAAAAATGCCAAGTATTTTCAAAATCTAAACAGTTATTCTTCCATGATACTCAAATTTTGCTTCACGCTTTCTGATGGCTCTCAGCTGTTATTTTAAAAATAGGAATATATGCATCGTTGAAAGACAAGATAGCATGGGTGGTGTGCTTTAGAGCTCTAAAGTTGAGCTGAGCGCCAGTGACACACACACTTGTAATCCTAGCCACTCAGGAAGCTGAGATCTGAGGATTCTGGTTTAAAGTTTGCCAAGGCAGAAAAGACCGTGAGACTTTTGTCTCCAACAAACCACCAAACAGCCAGAAGTGGAGCTACGGCTCAAGTGGAAGAGGAAATGCCTTGAGCACCAAAGCTCAGGGGTAGCAGCCAAGTCCTAAGTTCAAGGCCCAGGACTAGCACACAAACAAACACCAGAATTCTGTGGTTTAATACTAGCTGTCTAAACTTGTGCAAATTAGTTCACACTGCTTTGTCTATAGGCAGTTTGGGTTTTGTAAGTCTCTAACACACATGATCAAAGTTTAAAGCAGCAATAATTAGTACTCAACAATTCCCATTTGTCTACTTACCTGTGCAATTAACCAGTCTATCAATTTGTTGGCCATCACCACAGATTTATAGGTCCTTAAATGGTAATCTTTATCTCTACAAAGGAAAAGTAAACCAAAAGCATTAATCAAGGAGCTAAGTGCGCACAGACGAACGCTCTCAGATAATATCCGTGGAGAGCGGGAAAGTTGACCCATGTAATCTGAATGACTTGCACGTAGGGAAAGCCTGCCATGTACAGCACCTGAAACAAGGGAAACACAAGCCCACAACAGCACCAGAGCAGGAGCGTCTCTTCTTGAAAATATTCTTTTTTTTTTACCCTCTCATATATTTAAATTTTTTTATTGTTATAATGAAGTTGATGTACAGAGGGCTTACCGTTTCACGAGTAAGGTAACGAGTGCATTTCTCCTTGGACAACACCACCCCTTCCTTCACCGATTTCCCTCCCGATTTCGCCGGCCCATTGCCCACACGAAGACTTCATTTTCAGTAGTGTCTAGAGAGGCCTGCTGCCTTTGCCCCCCTTTGTCCCTCCACGTCTGCTTGTACATATTCTCACACGCACGCAGGTTACTATTGCTCTACCTGGTAATAATTTAGTTAGAAACCCAACATCTCAGTCACAAAGGGATCACAGAAACGAATTTCTCCCTGTAAATAATGGTAGATTCTACTAAAAGCTGTCCTCAGATAATACATAAATAAAGAAAATAAACTTCATTCCCGCTGTTGCTTTCTCCAGGGAGACGGCATTTTCTTCTAGGACTATTCTTGCAGCTCTGCTCTCCCGAAATACCCTGTCTATACCAACACCAGGACACTGTGGAGTCACGCTCCTGGAGAACACAGAGCCCAGCTGGCTCTCCACACGCTGGCCCCTGATCTGCACCCTTCCCAGAACTAAAAGAAAAATCTCCCGAGTTTAGGTACCAAACAAATCTCACGATCAGATCTGAGCCTAAGGGCGGAAATCTATAACGGGTTCGTTTTGCTGGATCAAAAGGGAATGAGGAAATGACAGGCCTTTAAATTGTCCAAAAAGTACAAAATGCAAGCTTGTATAGCACAATAATTAGTAGTTATATTAACTGTCCTCTAGTCTCTGTCGGTAAGCTATAATTAATATTTACGTCCTTTTACTCACTTGCTTGAAAATGTTCCCTGAAGTAAGGTTGATTTTCCTGAGATTTTACTAATATAAGTGAACAATAATACTCAGTAAATATCAGGGCTATTTTTTTTCTTTTGAATCTATGGCCGTATTTCTGATAACACATACCTAATTTCATGTGGGTTTTATAAGCATCAAGAAAGAAAAATGATAATGTAATACAGAACACAGACTTTTATATCAAATAAATTTTCTGGGTAAACATTTAATATGTGTCAACACATATTAAAAACATAGACATCATACATTTTAATGTTTTCTTTTTAATCCCATAAAATTTTCCTTGCCAACACGTAAACAAGTGCAATCACCAGCAAAAGTACAATTCTTTCTTATCAGCTCATGAGGAGTTATACCTCTTGAAGAGATCTCATATGATAAAACCATATTTGAAGATCATGTTTTCATGCATATAAAGTCTATACATATATAAGTGACACAGAGAATAAGCTACAACGGTTTTCTCTCCTTTTAGCAAGGAAAAAGCAGCATACTCAGTCGTGATTATTTAGTATTACGTTATCCAAAACATTTCAGTGTTATCGGCGTGAGTGGGTGTGCGTGCGTGCACGCACACAGAGGCTAAAATCAAGGCTTCTCACTGTCACTTGGGTTTTTCATTCGAGGCTGGTGCTCTACCACTTGAGCTACATCTACATGAAAAGGATCTCATGGACGCTCCTGTCCAGGCTGGATTTGAACCACAATCCTCAGATCGCGACCCCCTGAATAACTCTTAATTACAGGTGTGAGCCACCCGTACTCAGCTCCTAAGGTGACCTTGGTATGGTTAAAGTCAGTAAGTGCTCATTGTCCCCCTACTTCTTCAAACACGAGCCCACTAGTCAAGGATGTGGATGCTCGCATGGGGGCCGACTCAGACCCCGGGGCTCCCGCCAGGCCCTGCACGCAGTGTGTGTAACACGCAGGGCGAACGGACATTCCACGCTCGGAGACGGGGACTGCCTATCCTTCGTGAAAAACAGAGCGATAAACAGCAATGCCAAATACATCAACTATTCACATTCTTTTCAGAAATAATGCAGGCATTTTTTTTCTGAAAATGTATTAGTCAATAAACTACATAAAACATCTGGCCATTTGAAATCAGGGTAACATTCCACTCGTTAATGGATACATCTACATAGTACAAAAGTACATTATCCTCCTAGTAATAATAATTGCACAAAACTCAAAATTCTCTGTTGTTTTTCTAAATATAGAAACTGAAAGTGCCTATTCCTCTTTTTAAAAAAAAAAAATCTAGGGGCTGGGGATATGGCCTAGTGGCAAGAGTGCCTGCCTTGTACACACGAGGCCCTGGGTTCGATTCCCCAGCACCACATATACAGAAAACGGCCAGAAGTGGTGCTGTGGCTCAAGTGGCAGAGTGCTAGCCTTGAGCAAAAAGAAGCTAGGGACAGTGCTCAGGCCCTGAGTCCAAGGCCCAGGACTAGCCAAAAAAAAAAAAAAAAACAACTCTAATCCATGTAAATGAAAATATAAAAGTTCAGTAGAAAATAAAATTATATTTACTAAGTCCAAAGTAATTCTTAATTTTC
The DNA here is from genome assembly GCF_023159225.1 of Perognathus longimembris pacificus. NCBI lineage: Eukaryota > Metazoa > Chordata > Mammalia > Rodentia > Heteromyidae > Perognathus > Perognathus longimembris. The sequence goes on along the minus strand of NC_063172.1, from coordinate 67,079,063 downwards.
AGGCACAAAATATTATTCTTGAAAAAAAGCCTATTAGATGTAGTAGCATAAAGTACCTATCAAATATCTGATTATGTAGTTTAACTTTATGTTTTAATGTTAAATTATCTTTTTATTTGAAAATACCAAAGGGAAAGTAGGGGTAAATGAGACTAGCACATGACAAATAGTGTTAACATTTACAACGTTTTGTGAGTAAGCTGGTTTGTCAGGGTGATTCCTTCCACTCTGTTATGTCACGTGTTGCTGGGATGCTCACCCAGACGCAGCCAATGAGCAAAACGAAGAAAAGAGAGGAACGAACACTTCCTGAACCTTCCCCACAGCGCGGAACGTGAGCTCCGCGAGGCAACTGACTACAAAGGCGCTCTTCGGAAACTGTGGTGTGTTGTGAATGCTGTCCCGTTGGAGGATATGGATAAAATAGAAACGAGCTTAATATAATCCATGATAAAAGCTATTTATTCTATATTGTCTCAAGAAATAACTGCCTTGCCTTAATGTTGGGTGTTTAAATCACATTTCATGTAAGTTTCATTTTGTTGCCTCAACTCAGGGACTTGAAGAAGTTACTACATTCAGCCTGTGTTTGGGAGTTCACTATTCCTGAATTTCTCATAGTTTAATTTTTAAAAGTTAATAGAAATAAATCATAATGGTAAAAAAACCCCACTATTTATAAATCCTCTTCTAGTCAGTTAGCAATTACTTATTAAATACTGAGTATGGATTATTTTACTTTTGACTCTGTAATTTGCTGTGAATAGCAAAATAATTTTAGAAAGTATAGTAAAGAAATACAGGACATACTTCATAATTAGAAGTGTAGAGAAAATCACCCTTACAATAAAATCAAATTAACTTAAAAATATGAGAGGTACGTATATAAATAAATACATCATCAACAACAGAAAAATAAATTTGGGGATATTTTTTAATTAATTACTTAAAGTAATGTTTGAAAGTAAACTTGTCACTTTGAGAAGACAAATAAGACAAGACAAGCACTAACAAACAACATGAATAGATTCATTCATGAAGAGCTTAGACAGCACTCACCTTATCACTGGAGTAAAGAGACTATGCAGACGGCAATATAATCTTACACCCTGTGTAAAACCAAAACATATCAACAGCAAGTAAGATCACCCAAGGACGTGTCAACAATATTCGGAAATAACAGTAAATTTACTGTCTGCTTCCTAGCATCCTAACACCATATCAGTCAACTTAACAATTATTCAAATGCAATGATACATCATTACAAAATAAGATTAAGTTGTACATTTAGTTTGTCATGTACATAAAAAATACATATTTCAAAGCCCTTCTACATTATTTTCTTAAAACGTAAAATTATTTTTCTTGAAATGTAAAATTTCAAGACATCACATAGAAAAGATATAGCAATCTGTTCGTAGTGTTACGATATAACATAAAATTTAAGAGTAAAATTTAAGAAAACTTCATATTGCATCTATTTTTTGTATTTGTATATTTTAAATTTATTCACTGATAATAGCTTGCTACATGCAAAACAGTTCACACAAAGAACCTTCTGAATAAGGAAACGGAATTACTTCCTTTTAGAACAAAGAAATAATCTAACATTAGAGGTTTTTAAATACCAGAAAGAAATCCAAAGGCATGCTTGTATATGCGCCTCCCAAACTTCTTTACCAATAGAATGTTAACTTCAAGTCTCTCAGAGAGCTTGTGATTTTCCCAAGCAAGACAACAATGCTTCTGCTACAGAAGAGGTTGTGGGAGAGACTGTTACCTTCGAAATCACATCTTGCATCTCATTCCGCGGGTAAAAGGTACCATCATCGTAGCGAAATCTGTACAACATCTGTTCTGGCTTGAATTGATGTTTATCAGTAACTGTGAACACAGAAGTATATGAACACATCAACGGACACTCACAGTAGCAGTAAAAATGAAGCCATGGAATACGTATTCCTATTTAAACTTTTGTAACACAGCAATCCAATATTTTTATAGTAAAATTTGTAAGGTTTACACATTTAATATTCTTACAACATCTTTTTTATTTGCAGGGCTTGGGCATGGTCCCTGTACCTTTTTGTGCTCAGGGCTAGCAATCTACCGCTTGAGTAGTTTATAGTAAGTAGATACGAGTCTCCTTCCCGAGCTGGCTTTGAACCACGATCCTCAGATCTCGGCCTCCTGAGTAGCCAGGATGACAGGTATGAGCCACCGGTACCCAGGCTTTACAATTTCTTTATAATGATCTTTGAAAGAAGTTGATATTATTGATATTCAGATGATATCAGAGATACCATAGATAGGTGATAGATGGATAATACATATACTTGTATATTTTAATGTAGTTTCAATTTATATATTACATATAAAAATATACATAGTACACACTTCTATTTGTGTAAATATACAACTGTTTTACATTTTATCACAAAGTTGCAAAGCTGAGCACAGTGACCTTCTAAGAGCAGGTATGATTCTCACACTAATGATAAATGTGATTTGACTCACTCTTGGAAAGTGGATTTGGGCCTTTATCTATTCTATAACATAGTGATTATGCCAAGACCACACATATACAAACCCTGACCATTTATACTGCATTTAGGCCTCCAGAGTAGACTAAATAACTTCAAAATGTAACTGGTTTTAAAACTGTAATCATTCTAGTCTTGCGTGTCACTGGACCTCGTCTGTCAGTGGAAAATGGGAGGGGAACGGTCGTGCTTCACTAGACTCTTGGTGATGGGACGGTCAGGTTCTTCAAACTCCTCCTCCCAGGCCCTGATGGTTTCACAGGTGAACTCCAGCAAGCACAGAAAGAAGAACTAACGCAAATCCTTCTCAAACGCTTCTGGACATTTGAACAGAGCATTCCCAGACTTGCTTTACAAGGCCAGATGAGGACACTGAAGAAACAAAACGTTCAGGCGCGTATTCCCGAGAAGCCCAGATCCTCAACAAACACTGTGCCAACAGATATTATCCAAATTCATCAAGACATTAAGAGACTCAGACACTGTAATAAGTGGTATTTATCCTGAGAGCAAGAGGATTCAACACTGAACAAAGCCAATAAATATGATGCTCTACAGTAACAGATGAAGGATAAAACTCAGTGAGGAGCTCAACAGACTCAGGAAGGGCATGCTCCAAAATCCAACATTCCTTCTGGCTAGAAGTTCTCAACACGTTGCGTGTAGAAGGAAAACAAGGTAGCACGGTACAGGGAGCTAATATCTAGAAGATATTTGAAATGTATTCGACTGAATAGTAAAAATATGAACAAACCAGCCAGGGGCCAGCGGTGCGTGGCTATGCCGGAGGCAGAGCTCGGGAGGACATCTGCTTGGGGCCCAAGAGCTGGTGGGACCCCATCTCAGTAGAAAAGGCTGGGCGTGGCGCAGGCACCTGTCACCCTTGTGATGACAGAAAGCATCAAGAGGAGACCACAATCCAGGCTCCTCTGAGTAAAAAGTGAGGCCCTATCACCAAAAAAAGGGGGAGGTGGTCAGGAGGGTTGGCTCAAGCATCGGGATGCCTACCTAGAAACTACTAGTCTGGATTCAAATCCTGGTACACACACACACACACACACACACACACACACACGTAATGGATATGTTTATTCGGTTTGGTGATCTTCTGACAATTTATGGGCATATCAAAACGTGCTATACACCGTACATAGATACATCTATAGAGTTGTCAGTTATATCTTAATATAGCCGGGCTGAGAACACTCATTAAAATATCATATGCATTTTTTCCTCTGGGGTAAATTTTTTATATAGTAAATAAAAACTGGACTGTTCTAGAAAGAAAGAAAAACTATAAATAAAGCTCAGTTTGGGGCTGGGGATATGGTCTAGTGGCAAGAGTGCATGCCTCGTATACATGAAGCCCTGGGTTCGATTCCCCAGCACCACATATACAGAAAACGGCCAGAAGTGGCGCTGTGGCTCAAGTGGCAGAGTGCTAGCCTTGAGCAAAAGGAAGCCAGGGACAGTGCTCAGGCCCTGAGTGCAAGGCCCAGGACTGGCAAGAAAAACAAAAAAAAAAAAAAAAAAAAAAAGCTCAGTTTATTTATTTATTGTGGCCAGGGAATCTAACATGTAGATGAGAAAAATTTTTGCAAGGAGCTACACTTTCAAGGTTAGGTACATTACATCTTGCAAAAAAGGGAATTAAAAGCTATTAGAATTAACTACATTAACTGCATTTGGTGAATCCAAAAGAATGTCAAAAAACTTGCTAGAATACACACACGCCTATGCCCACAAGCACACACACAAAAACACACAAAACATGTTAAGTTTTAACTTATTTATCTAGACAACTTAAACTTTGTAAATGGCTAAAGGACCATAAATGGAGCCAACATTGTTGAGAATAAGAAACAGACAATATATTGTGTGACATCTTTTTATCCTAAGCCAAGCACTACACACAAAGCATATGAGAAAAATAAAATTAAGAGACACATTTTGAAATTTAAAGGTTTCAAGGTCAGTAATTTACTTCTTCTACACAATCTACGCATACCCATTTGTATCCACTAATATGCACTGAATTAAATTATCACCTCGATATTCAAAGATTCACGGAGATGCTTCTTCCTACAACAAAGCGAGCGGTAGCTGGATTTATTTAAAATAGAGTGAAAAACTGCAAGAGAAGTAAACTCGTGGGTTTGATCATTTACGAATGGGGCCAATCAACAAATCTAAATGGTTACCCTACAAATCAGCTAATGGAGAGGAATTCAAACCCACAGCTCAAGAGGTATTTGGGGGTGGAAAATGGATTTATGCACTAACCAGGGGTTCAGCGATCTCTGAAGAAAGGTTGCTCGGGGCAATCCTTCCCATAACTGTGAATGAGGGACGCAGCGGAACCAGGCCTGGGCCCAGAGGGGAGGCCGGCGGCTGGGAGGGGGAGGGCGCCCTGACTTGTTGCTGCTCCTTGCTGTGATGTCAGTACTTCCTCTCCAGCCAATGGCCACGGAGAGAACGGTGTCAGGACACACCATCGTGCTCTTCCCACCAAGCACCGATAACCAACGTCGTAGCTTCCAACAACACAGGGAAGAGTAAAATGTAGTGAAATAACCAGGAAAGGTCAGGTTTCACCGCTGGATTCGCTTAGGCGTGGGGCTGTGTCATTTCAGTGTTGATACCTCCAGTGCTTAGCTGCCAAGCAGCTCTCTGGAGCTGGTGCAAGCCAACTTCAGAACCCTACAGAACACAAGGAACGGGAGCTCTAGCTTGTCGTTTGAGCATCGACGCTGTAAACAGCCCGCCTGCCCTACGTCCCCAAGGGCAACAGTAACGGCATGCCATGAAGAAAGCTCGCGTCGGCACCCGAGAGAGTCCAGTAGCGAGGGGCCGCCACCAGGAACTCCTGTTTATTTCTTCTGCTTGCTCTCTTTCAAACAGATGGTTTGTCCAGCTTTACTTTAGAGATGCTACTTCCACTGGAACACAGCTGGAAGCACATATTTGGAAACAAACGCATTTGGCTCCTAATTCTTCATTCCAATGGAATTACTCTCCCACTGAGATTGTACAATGTGGACTCTTAACCTCCACTTGGGCAGGGTGGAGCTTGAATCCAGGGCCTGGGCCCTGCCATTTAGCGTGTCTGCTCAAAGCTGGTGCTTTACCACTTGAGCCGATACAGATTCACTTCCAGGTTTTTTTGGTGGATCACTGAGATAAGAGTCTCACAAACTTCCCTTCCCAGGCTGGCTTCGACGGTGGTCCTCAGATCCGAGCCTCCTGAGGAGTCAGGATTAAAGGGGTGAGCCGCTGGCGCCTGACGAGTCAGACTTCTTACAGTCTTGCTCAAGAGTGAAATTCTGCACACCCTCTGATATTACAACTCACCAGATTCTGATAACAGTAAAATCCCAGGTTTTCACAGAAACCAATTTGACAACAGATGGAAAAATATTAAAAAGAAAATAATTCAGTGCTACACTTCTAAGAAAAAGGTTTAATCAAGGTACAACTGTCACTGTTCAAAAATGTTCTCAAGTTTCATAATTTAATTCTTGGATTTGGAATGTCAAAATAAACTTTACTTGAAAATGTTTTTAATGGTTCTCTTTTCAAGCGGTATTATTCATGAATGTAGCACCAAAGGTTGACAGATAAACTAATTTGGGCTGAAAGTTTCCCCTTCATAAAATTCTTATACTTGCTTTGTTTTACTTTTGGAGGAAACTAAAATATTGTGAGGTGTGTGTGTGTGTGTGTGTGTGTGTGTGTGTGTGTGTGTGTGTGTGTGTTCTCTCTCTCTCTCTCTTTCTTTCTCTCTCTCTGCAACACTGGTCCCTTGCTGATGTCTCATCCATCATAAAATAAAACACAGGTCTACGAAGCTGGTGAATTTTCTTCTTCCAGTATTCGTGCTAGATATCAAGGCCTTGTTCTTGCTCATCGTACTGCTTGTCTGCTAGTCTGCTACGTGAGCCATTATTTGAGCTTCAATGTACCACAAAGAAATGATGAAGTTGTTTTTAATGGAATTGCTAATGACGCTGATTTGATTATTGCATAGTCATCACATTATCAATGTGCTCCTCACATATATATGATTATTTGTCAATTACAATTTTAATGAAAACAAAGAAAGCCCATTTTTGCCCATTTTCAAATATATATCCTTGAGCTTGCTGTTAAGGGAAAGAAAGGGGTGCCAAAGAAAAGAAAGCCACTTAGCTCAACATCATTTGCTGTTTTACTCTAAAATGTTAGAGGATGCCTTCTATCCTACCCAGTGCTAAAAGCATCTCCGTGGGGCTTTAGGTGCTTGAATGGTGCTAATAAATCAAGTCCAACATAGATTATAAACATTATCTGCATATTCAAAGTAAAAGAATCCCGTCTTCCTTCACTGGGTAGCTGCGATGACAGGCCTGAAGCGTGGGGCCCAGCCCGGAGCAAAGCTCTGGTGGTGCGTGGCGCCAGGCTGTCTCGGTAATAAGCGCACAGACCTCAGTGTAGCGGATTGGCTATGCCGTGGTCAGGCGTTAGGCCGCATCTGCTGTGGTAGGCTCTTCCTAAATCACGGATCCGGCACTTAGCACCGTCCCAAGACCGCACCTGTGTGCTAGCTAGCGTTTCCTCACAGCAGAACGCAGCTCTGCCCCGTCCCCTTCTGGCTTTCTGTTGGCTTTGCCTTGCCCAGCGGAGCAGGGAGCCAGCTCTCCTCCAGGGGCCCAGCACACAGCTCCAGGACCTTCAGCCCTGCTGTGGTTGCAGCTGCTCTCTTCCAGGTGGACAACCCTCCCTTAAGCCTTCGACCTCCCAAGCACTGTTCCATGTACGTTAGATACAGGAAAGGTTGGAAAGAGTCCTATAGTAGGGAGAACTATACACGCATCTGATCATTGGAAATCAGATATGGAAATTTGTGAACTCAGAGATTAAATGAATTACTTAAACATTTACCATGGTGGATGATTCCATTTTCTAATAAAGCTTGTCCCAAGTGCACACCTTCTTCGGGCCTGTGGATCTCTCCAATTTCCAACAGCCATGACACAAATTCACTGTGACACAAAGCCAATGAAACGATCATTAATTCTTCCCAGAAAGTCTAGGTTATATGTACTATGTCATCATGAAGCAACTACAAAAGGAGCCTCAGAAAAGATCATCTTTGCAATGCATCCCAGCAGATATTTTTTCACATATGAAAGGCCCAAGTCGAAGCAGCTCAACTCTTTTCTGAAGTTCATACACACCCGTATATTGAGGCTCTCGTAAATGACACTGAAATAAACAATTCAACTTGTTGAGACCGCTCATAAACCCAAAGAGAAAGTGTTACAGTTGCTTTTAATTATGAGGCTACCCACAGCAAGGCAAATAGTCATGTGTTTTATAAGGAAAATAATTAGTTCAGAGGCTGTTTACAAACAGAGTATTACCATACATTTAAAAATCTACATACGTTAAAAAAGCTAACACTCAAAATTTTATGTAAATGAATGGACTTTTTGCAGACTGGCTTGCTTGCTTTCGAAATCTCTTCTTTTCTTTTTTGTTTTGGTTTCTCATTTTTCCCTTGCTGTTTTTGCCTTAGAGGCCAGGAAAATCAACACCACGAAGCCTATCAGGAAATTACTTTTCCATTTATTTCAAATCAAAAAGCAACATAAAAAAAAAATCTAATGTCAAATAACCAAGGGACGCAAAACTCTAAAAGTGGATAGTCTGGCCTAAGAAATAGACATTAAAGCATGAGAGATTGGAAAAGGCCTTCTTATAACTTTATTAAACAAGAATCGTCCAAATGAAAGACTAAAACTATCAGAAAGAATAACAGCAAGAAACAATAAAATGTGAGGATATGAGATAGTGAAGACGAGGTCATGGTAATATACTTTTCAATCAGATAACACAGATCCAAATCTTGTTTTTTTCTTTCTCTGGCTGCATGACCACCCTGCCACCTGCAAGTGTCCATGGATAATGGAGAGGTAATAGCAAGAACATCCACGGCACAATGCCATCCATCGAGAGATGACAGGAGACGCCTGACACTCAGCACAGACCTGACACACCGTGTGCTAGCATGACACGTTAGTGATTGGCGTGCAGGTTGAGACGGTTGAGGTGCAGCTAAAGAATGTTTTTTTCCATTCTGTCACCAAATTTCTGAGGATGACAAATTTGAATTAGGAAAATAAGCAATTGAAATACAGCTATAAAATTATAGTGTTTCTTTTCTCCAACTTGGAGAAGAGGTAAGAAAGGAAGTGGACAAGCGCATGTATCCTTCAAGGAACAGGAAGAGTCCGACAACACAGCTAAGATGATAATCCACTCAGATTCCATCTTGGGCCATGATGCAGTCCCACAACGCCGCCGCTGACATTTCCTAGGTCTATTCTATGTGTCAGAAGTGCTGAGAACGTCCTATCACCACCCTTACCAAGTAACGCGACAACCATCTGAGCTCGTGTGAGCAGAAGGTTGGTGAACAACCCTTCAGCTGACAAAAGGACACGTTTGACCTGGGCTAAATCTCTAGCTTCGCTACCCCCCAAATAACTGATCACATGAAGAATCAGTGTGGCTAGAGTAAAAATGACCCCTAATATCACATGCCTATGAAAATGATCCCTATATTGCATGCCTATAAAATCTGGAGGAAGGCAGAGCTGGAAGAGAATCTCTTGCCCAATAGGCATCGCCTTTGGAGACCCCCTGATGGTGAGAACCCATAGAGGTAGCACAGAAGGCCCCGTCTCATTGACGCATGGGGATTGGGTGTCCTTCTCTTTGTATAAAAGCGACCCCTGGGGGGCCTGTGTCAGGCACGGCCACCGGGGCCTGTGCGATTGCTTTGGGCATCTGCGTGTGACCCCTGCTCTGAAGGAGAGCCAAGGCTCCCTTCCGCTAGGAATTCCATGGCTTCTGTTTCCCAGAGTTGGGGACGGAAGGCAGGTGTGGTCTACGGCTATAGTGTATATCCTCATGGCTAATTAAAAGGACATCCTGATGGGCCCTGCACCTGCACACAACAACCATACTTGTGTTACCAGAAGAAACCGAAATCCCTCCCCTCCCCACCCTGGTCCCATAACTAAGCAGAGGTTAGGGGATTTCTACTGGCATTTCCCTTACTGTGTAAATTTGCTAAGCTCCTTTATCCGATTTCTACATCTTAAAAGTGTAAATATAGGAAACTTGTATGCATTACAGCATTAGGAATTAGGTGCAGAAAGCAACCAGCAGAGCAGACCCTAGCCAAAGAAGAACAAGAAGAGACAGTAACCCTCCCTTTGGGTCTGCACTGGCCTAACTAGATAGGGAATCCCATTGAACACTTGCCTGTGGACACCAAATGACACCACAAGCCCGCCTTGCTTGCAGATATTTTTACACATGGTTTTGATCAAGCATGTTTAAAAAAATAATAATGGAAACAATTTGAAAGCAAAAATTTGAAATTCCAGCAAAATATATCACACAGCTCAGTGGATGCAGAAAGGCCCTCAGTCAGTCCCTGTTATCATCAGTCAAACTGAAATAATGTGTGACCTACTGTATATTTCCTTGCCCTTAATGTTGTGAATATCTGCCACCCAAAGGTAAAATGGTGTAATCTGTAATAACCTTCCCAAGCAAACAAAGGCATGTGATGTACTAAGCCTAATTGATAAAGTGAACATCTTTACATTTATTAACATGTACCATGTCTTTAGTGAAACTTAGGCAGGTTGAATTATGAGAAAAAAAATGAATCAAGTACCCCCTCCCCACAGTATAGTACTGGGCATGATATCCCGGGTATTTCTGTGTTTCCCACAGAAGTGATCTCCTTGGAACCAGGTTCTACTGTAGACAACGGTTCCTGGTCCTTACACGATCCAGGTTCTTAGTCTACAGCCCTACACTGTCATCCGGAACCCAGCGGTCTCAAGTTCTGAGTTCTTTGGGAGTTTCTAGTGCATGTCTTCAGCTCTCCTGGACCCTCTCCTTGCTCACCTGCGCACACCCTCAATGCCAAGCTCACACAGCACACTGGCTTTCCCATCATTCCCTGCTTGGGCCCAACTTCTGTTTTATCCTCAGAACCTACAATTGGAAGCCAAGGATAAATGACTGCATGCCTTAAGTTCTTTTATTATGACACTGGCTCTCTGTCCATTACCTTTTATCACTACAACCCAGAAAACATCAATCACAAAGAAGCACTCGAAACTACTTTACACTCCAGTGTGGGTGGCCCTTGATTATAATCCTAACTTAGGAGGCACAGACACTGAGAATTGTGGTCGAAAGCCAACCTACTAAGAAAAGTCCACTGGATTTCATCAACACAATAATCATCGAAAAGCAGGGCTGGCCTGGTCTTGGGTGGCGCGTGCCTATAATCCTGGCTATTCAGGAGGCTGAGATCTGAGGATCGCGGTTCAAAGCCAGTCTGGGCAAGAAAGTCCGTGAGACTCTGGTCTCTGATAACAACCAAAAAGCCAGAAGTGGATCTGTGGCTCAAGTGGTAGAGCCTTGATTCATGTAACTATAACCCCTCTATTTTTAGCATTTTCAAATAAAAGAAAGTTTTGCTGTGTGTGTGTTTTTTAAGGCAAGGCTGGAGGTGTAGACGGCAGGACATTAAGTAAGGGGAGCAAGGTCAAGGTTTTGAGTTCAACGCTTGATATTGGGGAAAAAATACTTGAAAATATTTCTGTAAAGAGAAATTAAAAAAATATAAAGGGAAAGTTAAATATGAGAGGGGAATGAAAACATAAATGAAATGTACACAGACAGATTCCAAAGCCTACCTTCCAAGAAAGCATTTGGGGAACGTGGTCAGTTTCCTTTTTCTGTCTTTGATTAGATTCCCTTGATTGCACATCATTTTATAAAGTTTCTCGCCCTGCTCAGAGATCATTACCCAGGTGTCTTGCTCCATTCCTAATTTTAAACCTACCAAAAAGGAGAAAAGAGAAAAAGAGATCATGGAACTCAACTAGATCCCCACTCATTTGCTCAAGAAACAACTTTGTTGGCTATCTGCAGAAGGCGGGAGGTTGTGTGGACAGTGTGGTCAGATGGGCCCCATTTTCCAGTTCCTCGTGTAATAAGGAGAGAATCAAGGCAACCTCCGGGGCAGAAGGCACTTGGCACCACGACGCCCCAGCGGTCCTCGGGTTCGCCAGTCAAGGAAGAGCAGCAGATGAGGCTGGGTAAGTGGGCAAGGCAGTCCTGGGAACAGCTTGGGGGCAAAGCATGAAACCAGAGAAGCCAATGCAGGACAATACAGAGATCTTTCACAGAAAACTGTGTTTAAACACACACGAACAAAGATGTTATTTCTAGAGAAAGGCAGACGTGTTCACAAGAGCCGCTGGTGTCAAGAGTGCAGAGGCAGCCCTGGATTTAGGTAAGAAGACAGGTGTGCTGGTGGGTTGGCCCGGAGTCCTGACAGTTTCTACTGACATCGTTCTTTGGGCATTGTTTTTTATTCAGGGGGTAGGAAAAGGCAAGGTCCTGAAAAAGAAAAGGTTCGGTTAATGTGGAGCAAATTGCAAGAGGGGGTTTAGCAAGAGGAAAGACACTAGGAGGAAACTCCACCCATCTAAGCAGGACGAGGCTACAGGATGAGGAGGAGGAGGACGGTGAGGAATAAGCAAGGAGAGGTATTGGCAGGTCACGGCAGCTGGGTAATGCAGGTGTGGAGGAGAGAAGTCAGAAGGCCTGACGGGGTCTGACGAGAACAACCGAGTGGGGCTAAGGGTGCTTACGGAGCACGGCTTCCAGGTGCACAGGAGTCAGTACGGAGAGCACTGAGCACCGTCCAGGGGGCAGAATGGCGTACGAGGATGAAGCAGAAGCAGAGAAGACAAGGTCAGACATGACGTTGGGAAAGTGGCAGGACAGAAGTAGGAGTTAATCTACTGTCACCAGATTAACCAAGCAAGGCGCCGGTCAGAGGGAGCTGGTGTCAAAGCTGAGATCTTGGGACGCGTCACACTCAGCCAAGAGCTAATGCAAATCTACTGAATTGTTTGTTACTCTCCCAAGCTACAAAGTCAACTACTCCACAGAACAGAGCCTGAAGAAATATCAGAACGAGTTTTGTAGAACTCCCTTTTGTTTTCTTTCACTTGTTTTGTCTTGGATAGAACATAGCCATCCTGGTGTGGGTAGAGGGCCGTCCATCTAACAAAAAAAATCCAATTTGCCTTTGATGCTATTTGCTTTGATACTTGAGTTGATGGCACATACCTATCATCCAGTTATGATCAGGTTCCTAGTCAGCTCAAAGAAAAATGTAGGCAAAACCCCATCACAATCAATAAACTGGATTAATCAGACGGACCGTAATCCCAGCTATTTAATAAGCAGAGATAGGAGGATCACAGTCTGAGCCAGGCCAGGCACAAACGTGAGACTTCACCAACAATAACTACAGCAAAGTGGGCTGCGGAGCCATTCCAGTAGCAGAACATCTGCCTAGAACGTGACAGACCACGAATGCAAACTCTAGAACTACCAAAAGGGAAAATGGCAGGAAAGAAGGGAGGAAGGAGGGAAAGAAGGAAGGAGTGAAGGAGGGAGGGAGGGAGGGAGGGAGGGAGGGAGGGAGGGAGGGAGGGAGGGAGGAAATACGTCTTTTTGCAAGTAAAGCCTATGAGCTGAATACGGCTATACCAAGGACATGTTGCAAACTTCCATAAAATCAAATCTTAACTAAGATTCCTATATGAACAAGTTACTTATGGGCTACATTACATTATATCCAATAACATTCTAATAATATTTAAAGTTTAAAATACATCTATTGTATATATGTAATATATATGTAAATAGCAGACAGGTATATGTACTTAACACACACACACACATACATACATACATATATATTACACCTACACACAAAGTGCTAATCCTAACTAGGAAGCTAACCTTATTGGGTCTGAAAGCACCGAAGTATGTCTTCTAAAGAAAAACTGAGAAAGTCTTAAAGAAAGACTTGAAAGGAGGGGAAATGATGTGCAAAAAGAAAAAAAAAGAAGAGAGAAAGCAAAGAAAAGCTGAAAAATTTTAAAGTGAAATTGGGCGGAAAGACTTTGTAAGCTATAGTATAATTACATTAAACTACTCAAGATTTTCCTATAATGACATGAGTGTGACTGCTAAAATACATGCTAATATGTAGCTTGGCTGACACAGTAAACCCATGTGAGCACCAAACGTCAAACCGTTTTTCCTGATTTGTTTCTAATATCTGCTCTCAAGCCAGAAAGAAGGAATGGCCCCCAGTCCACACACCAACCTTTCCGTCGCTCTCTTTCTTTCAAAATGGCTTCCAACCATTCATGCTTTTCTTCAGGTGTCTTCGCCATACAAACAAACCATTTATTTTTTGCTGTGTTGTGTATCTTCCACCCATTAACAACAATGTGCCCACTACTGTGAAAGTCAGCTGAAAAGTCAAAGAGGGAATCAATGAATAACATGTAATATATAATATTGCATCAACATAATAATTAAGTTCATGAAGCTCTATAGCCACTGAATTCTTCAAAATAATGTAACTCTACTATGTAAATTTAAATAAATATTTTAAATTAAGTTAAATTTTATATATTAATATGAATTATATTATAACATGTTATATTAATATATAACTATGTAAGTGTATATATGTGTATGCATGTATATATGTGTGTGTGTATGTGTGTGCGTGTATATGTGTGTAAGCAGAAGAGTCTGTGTAACTCCAATCCCAATACAACCAGCAAAAAGCTGTGCTGGAGGTGTAGGGCAAGTGATAGAATGTCAGCCATGAGCGAGCTGAGCAAAAGCAGAAGGTCCTGAGTTCAAATCTCAGTGCAGACACCAACAAGGAAGCAACCAAATAACCAAAAAACAAAGCCACCGTGACCACATGCATCTCGTGTGATTAACAACGCTGAGTTTACTAGAAACGAGCACTGCTAATTCCCCCCAATGGATACAGGGAAACACAAGGTCATGTCCCAAAGCCAACAGGACAATAACCTACGCTAGCATGTGCTTTTGGACCAGCCGGGCTCAGAACTCCCTTCTTTCACTAATGGAATTGGGCCCCTGTTCTCTTCACACCCTGCTGAATCATCTTTCGGTTAATTCCCATCAAGTCTCACTTTACTCAAAAAATGTTTGAGTGTCCCACAAATGAATTTGATAGAACATGTATTTTCTAATCTACACCCAAGCTAACAGATACAATTTTCCACTGCCTGCTAATGTGGGCTGCCTGGGCCGGCTGCTCTCCTTTTTTACCCCTATGACTACAAATATACTCTCCAGAGCTAGAATCGCATCGCGTGAGTTTACTTGCCTCTCTTCTGTTCAGAGCATTCCCACTTCTACGAAGCTCTGTCTGACCGCGCCAGTCTATGCATTCAAACCTCCTCTAGTGAGCATACAATTGAACCCCCAAAAGACATGAGAGCTCATAACTGACTGAGGTGACTCTAGCTGCAATGTACAGAAACTGAGATCATTAGCTAGCTATACAGGTGAAATACTCACTCATACTATTTGGGAGAAAAAAAACAGCTTATGTCACAAAAAAATTTTTAGATACCTGATGTCTTTATTTTTCCCATCACAGATACAACAAAGTATTCGTGGCTAAACAGTTATGAATCAGTACTTACAAAGCTCTTTGGGTACCTAGCCTAAAGGCTTAATAGAAATTATTACACTCAGTAGACACTATGTTGAAAATAAATTATACAACTTGTAGGCAGGGAAGGGAGGGAAAATCTGGGAGAGCATGAAGAAAGAACTGACATTGTCCAAAATGAAACATACCCATTACCAGACTTATGAAACAGTAACACCTCTGTATATCTCCTTTATAATAATAAAAATATTTAATAAAAATTACTTTATTGAGTATTGAGGAATATATCCAGGTTGCAGCTTAGTCTAAAGAAAGGAAAAGAAAAAAAATTTGTTTGAAAACACGTGTTCCTCATGTGTCACAGAGTTTTGAAGGAAGAAATAAGTTCATTTAAAAAAGTTTATATGATAGCTAGTTTTCTCCTATCAGTTTAAACATTCATAGGTAAACTGGGTATAATAGTGGGAGGTGCCTATAATCCAAGCTCTCCTAATGAAGCAGGAAGACCACAAGTCTAAGCCAAGTTGGTCAGCAAAATAGGACCTTGTATTAAAAAGTTATATGTAATTAGAAGTATATGTACATACCTATGATTATGTGTATATGTCTGGATACAAATATACTTACACAGATATACCTATGTATATACATATAACAGGCATGAAAATGTAGTATATATGCTTCATTACAAATGTTCTTCAAAGTTCAGAATTGTTTCTTACGTATTTCAAAACATATACTGAAAGTTGACTGTCAGTGGCTTATGCCTAATTACTCAGGAGGCTGATATCTCAGGATCAGTATTCTAAGCTAGCCTGGGCAGAAAAGTCCAAGAGATTCTATCTTGAATTAACCAGCAAAAACATCGGACTGAACACATACACACACACACACACACACACACACACACACACACACACACACGCACGCACGCACGCATACATTTCCATAAACTATCTTTTTAATAGAAAGCAAAGAATGCTTCCACACTTGTTCTACAAAGCCAAGATTGCTCTGACACTATAACCAAATACAGAAAATGCACAGAAGAAAACTCTAGATCAATATCCTTGACAAACATAAAAATATTTTCAATAAAATATTCAAAATCAGAATTCAACAAAGCAGTAAAAAATCATGACTATGACCAAACTGGTTTCATTTCAGGTCTGTAAGGAAGACTTAGCATATGCGAATCAATAAGCATAGCATAGTGCAGTCACATAATCCAGGGTAAAAATCACATGATCATCTCAGTCGATGCAGAAAAATATTTGAAAAAAATTGAACATCCCTTCAGCTAAAAGCCCTAAAGAAACTTGGTGTGGAAGGATCATAATAAGGGCTATCTTGGAAGAACCCACAGCCAACTAAACTTTGAAAACATTTCCTCTAAAATAAAAAATGAGACAAGAACGTCCACTCTCACCACTCTTATTCGGTATTTAAAATTTTTAGCCAGAGCAGTAAGGCAAGAAACAAAAAAAGAATTCAAATATGAAAGGATGCCACATTATCTCTGTTTAAGAAAGGAGTCAGGAAAACACTAAAGCAAATGGAGATGAAATTACCAAAGTAGCAGAATACAAAAGCAACTCACATACATCAGTTTCTGTCTTCTTCATCAATAACTAAGTCTGAGAAAGAAATTAATCTTATTCACAAGAGCCTCAAAAAAAGAAAAACCCACCGAGGATAAAGCTAACTGGCCAGGCATGTTGGTGCATGTCTATAGTCCAACTACGTGGAGGGCATAGGAAGGAGGACCTTGGCGTAATGCTGGACCCAGCAAAAGTATGGCAATCAGAAAGAGTGAAGAAACAAACGGAAGATACTTGAAGGAAAGACCTCTCGTGTTTCATAAATAGGGAGACGGAATGCTATTAAAATGATTATTCTACTGAAAGTGACCGATAAAGTCAATACAATCCCTATCAAAACCCATCATATGTTTAAAAAAACAGAAGAAAAAAAAATCACCGAGTTCTTGTGGCTCATGCCTGTAATCCTAGCTACTCAGGAGGCTGAGATCTGAGGATCACAGCTTGAAGTTAGGCAGGGCAAGAAAGTTGATGATTCTCTTACCTCCAATTATCCACTAGAAAATGGGAAGCGTAGCTGTGCCTCAGAGTGGCAGAGCACTAGCCCTGGGCAAAAATAAAACTCAAGGACAGTGCCCAGGCCATGACAAAAATTACAAGCAACAACAAAAAGAAATCCCAACATCCATTCCTTGCAAAATGTTCCGAATAGCCAGTGAAATCCTGAGCAAAAATATGTATCACAATACCTAAACAGAAAATATAATGAAAAGCCAAAGTAGCAAAAACAGCACGAGACGAACATAAAAAACCTATAGACTAATGGAATAGAATAGAAGGCCACAAATAAACCTACTCATCTATTGCCAAGTAAATCTCTACAAAGGTGTCAAAAACACACCTTTGAAAGAAGATGGACTTTTCAATAAATGCAGCTGGGAAAACTGGATATTCACACATAGAAGACTGAAACTAACCCCCTATCACCTTATACAAAAACCAACCAATAAATGAAATAAAGACCAATGTAATACTTGAAACCGGAAGGAAACATGGGCAACCTACTTCAAAGCACTGGTGCAGGCCACAGAATCGGATTCTAGCAGCCCTGGATACAAACGCTCGAGTTGATACATGGGACTACATCAAACGAAAAAGATTCTGCACAGCAAAGAAAAAGAGATAGCAAAGATCCTCTCAACAGAATGGAAGTAAACCTTTTCCAACCGCTCCTCAGACAGTGGGCTAATATAGAGGATACCACTGTTAAAAGCTCAAAAAATTAACAGAAGAGAAATAACCACACATGTCTGTATGGGAGTGTAATCCTAACACATGAGTGGTAAAGTCCTGAAAAGCGTGAGTTCCAGGCCAGCCTGGGGACACAGTGATACCTCTGAAGGAAGAGAAGTGAAGGAAGGGAAGAGAAGAGAAGAGGACAGGCAGGGGGGAAGAACGAAAGAAGAACGAAGAATGAAGAACGAAAGAAGAGAAGAGAAGAAAGGAAGAGAAGAAAACAAGAGACAAGAGGAGAGGTATTAACTCAGTCAACAAATGGACACCATAAATGAGCACAAGAAATGGGCAAATGAAACATCTCAAACGAAGAATTACAAATGCCAATGTATGAAACAAATGTGGTACAACTTTAGCCATAAGGGAAATGCAGATCAATAAAGATGGGGATTACCTGAAAGTGGTGGAGGAAAAAGTAAAAGTAGAATACATGTGTGTATGGAATTGCCTGCATTTAGGTGGAGATGGATGATACATTAATACATGAAAAGATCACAATGAAATATACTAATAAATACAATTAATTGCAATAATAGTAACTGCCAACATAAACAAAAGAGATAAATTGCGGAGAGGTGAGCATTTGATTGTGTGTGCCCCTGACAGATGATAACTGTTCTTCTCTCTGGGGCCCCAGAATGGAAGCAAATGTAACTGAAAAGCGCAAAGGAGACCTGCACCTCCATCTATCACTACCCTAAAGATTACAGAGCCATCTCTGTGTGGAAACAATCATCACTTTCCAAGATTTGACATATTTTATTTTATCTCACTGTTTTTCCTAGTATACATTTGAAATTATGATAAAATCATTCAGAGAAAAATGTGGTTTGTTTTACTAAGCACTTAATTTATAGATTTTTTTCAAATAAAAGAAAAACTATGGCTGAGGATATGGCCTAGTGGCAAGAGTGCCTGCCTCATATACATGAGGCCCTGGGTTCAATTCCCCAGCACCACATATACAGAAAACGGCCAAAAGTGGCGCTGTGGCTCAAGTGGCAGAGTGCTAGCCTTGAGCAAAAGGAAGCCAGGGACAGTGCTCAGGCCCTGAGTCCAAGGCCCAGGACTGGCAAAAAAAAAAAAAAAGAAAAGAAAAATTATTTTAAATTCATTTTACTCAAGGCCTGTGATTAATCATCATTTCAAGAGCTTGCTTGTAAACCATTCATAGCAGAACATAATAACTTGTATGTTAAAAGCACTTAAAATGAGCACTTAAAATTACACAAAGCATCACCACGTATAATTTCTCTTTATAAAGAAACTGACAGCTTGTCCATAATTAGTAACAATTGTACAGCTTAAAAGAAATCTAGCTTGGGGACTGGGAATATGGCCTAGTGGTAGAGCGCTTACCTCACATACATGAAGCCCTGGGTTCGATTCTCCAGCACCACGTATATAGAAAATGGCCAGAAGTGGTGCTGTGCCTCTAGTGGCAGAGTGCTAGCCTTGAGCAAAAAGAAGCCAGGGACAGTGCTCAGGCCCTGAGTCCAAGGCCCAGGACTGGCAAAAAAAAAAAAAAAAAAATCTAGCTTGTAACACTCTGTGTTGAATATAGTATAGGAACAAAAATATCATACCTATACTTATAAAATACAGTATAGCTGGTCAGAAGGCTGAGATTTGCAGATGACAGTTCAAAGTCAGCCCAGGCAGAAAGTCTATGAGACTCATCTCCAATTAACAGGGAGGAAAAAATCCAGAGATGGAGCTATGGCTCAAGGGCTAGCTTTGAGCAAGAAAGCTAAGAAACAATGCCTATGGCCTGAGCGCAAGCCCAAGTACCAGCACAAAAATAAACAAATACTACAGTATAACTGATAGACACTCAATTCACTTATCCTCATGTACTGACTCACACAGACTTTCCATGCCAGGAATTGTGACTGTCCTGTGTGGTTAAAGCTAAACGGACACTGTCAGGTAAAACATTACTTAGCTCTTGTTTAAATGCTAATACCTTTCTGTCAAGTATAAATTTCTACACTCACAAGGGGAGAAACTCCTTCATGTTACCTTTGCCCTTCCTCTACTCACAAAATTCTCTTAAGCTCTAATTCTTTCCAAGTGATCACTCTGTCGCGTGACACCCTTTGCTACTGGCCTTCTTCTTAGGGAAGAGGGGACAGTTCTGAGGTGTAAACTCAGGGCCTCCTGCCTGTTTGGCTAGCAAATTGCTGTGGAGTCAGGGCCTCCTGCCCCTTAGCAACTGGCCATGAAGATAAGGTTTTGCTTGTAGTCAGGGCATGTCTCTGAGGGACAATCTCCCTACGTTAGGGCTCCCGGTCCAACAGGCCTCATCTTGCTTCCCTCTGGAAAACTCATCCTCCCATCAACCTAGGATCCGGCTGGAACACTACTTCCAGCAATGGGTACTGAAGGGGACCCAGGCCCTCTACAACAGCTGGCTGGGACCTGGGTCCCGGCATTCTATTCTAAACCCAGGAATCACTTACCCGTGCCGTCGTCCACATTCTCCACTTCCATCACCTCAGTGTTGATTCGGCCACGAAAAAGGTATCTATGTCCATCTGCGGATGCTTTACTGTTCTTCAACCGCCTTAAAATGAATGGAACCACAAAGACCTTGTTGGTAATTGTAATACTAAATGATGGAAAATGTACTTTAAGACATTATTTGAGGTGAGATAAAGCTCAATGTTGCTTTGATTTGCATTTCTCTTATGGCCACAGATGTTGAGCACTTCTTCGTGTATCTCTTGGCTAGCCGTATTTCCTCTTCAGACAAGTCTCTCTTTAGGTTTCTGGCTCACTTGTTAGTGGGGTGGTTGTTTCTTTGGGGGTTTGTTTTTCGGGAATTTAATTTCTTGAGCTGTAGGTATATTTTAGACATCAGGCCCTTGCCTGCTGTATGGCTAGAGATCTTCCCCCAGTCTGTGGGCCATCTAGGTATCTTGCTAGCTACGTCCTACGACTCCATCAGAAAGAATGACATTGCCCCATTCGTAAGAAAACGGAAAGACCCAGAGAAAATTATATCGAGTGAAGTAAGCCAAACCCAAAGGAAAGTAAGTTGCATCACTTCCATCCTTTGTAAGAACTAGAATATGCCAATGATATTCTTAACAGGGCATCTCAACAATCCAACTGCTCAATACATAGGACCATATATAATGAAATATATCAACATGAACTCCAAGTTATGGAAACAAGAGGTTCTTATTATGTCCTGTACGTAGAATTCTTTCTTTCTTTCTCCTTTTCCTTTCATTCTCTCTTAGCTTTCCGTACCTTGTGTCCTGTATAAAAGATTATTCAACCAGGGGAAAGGAAAGGGAATCACAGAAACAGCAGGTCAAAGGATGAACTAATGCAACAGTTATACTCACGGATGCTAGCTGAGATGTGAACCTTACAACTTGGGGGGAGTCGGGGAGTAGGGAGGGGTAAGCAGGAGAAAAATGAGGAATGGGGTGACAGTGTTTAAAAACAAATGTAATCATTACCTTACTTATGTAACTGTAACACCCCTGCTTATCACCTTTTCAATGAAGATAAAAAAGAAATTATTTGAAAGCACTCAACATTATCAAAGGTTTTGGAGCTTGATGATTTTCCCTGAATCATTTCATTCATATCAGCACCAGTTAATTTGCAGGATATAACTGCTGCACCCGATTTTTTTTAACTTAAACACTGGCTTAAAGATATCCAACAACAGATGAATGGATAAAGAAGATATGGTATATGCATACCATGGAATATTACACAGCCATAAAGGTAAATGGGATCATGGCATTTGCAGAATAATGGATGGATTTGGGAATAAAGCCAAGCCTAAAAACAAAGCATTCTCAAATCTACATATGATCTGTTTTCACCCATGTGTGGAAGTTAAAGATCACATACATTCACGGAGATGTACTTAAGTATTACACCTGTAGACACACTTATATGTACACAGAACATGATTATAACTATGGAATTGTTTAGGGTATGGGCAGGGGCAGATGAAACAAGAAAAAGGGAAAGAATATGGAGCTGGGAATATGGCCTAGTGGTAAAGTGCTCACCTCGTATACATGAAGCCCTGGGTTCAATTCCTCAGCACCACATATATAGGAAACGGCCAGAAGTGGTGCTGTGGCTCAAGTGGCAGAGTGCTAGCCTTGAGCAAAAAGAAGCCAGGGTCAGTGCTCAGGCCCTGAGTCCAAGCTACAGGACTGGTTAAAAAAAAAGTTTCTAAAAACATTGCAACTGTATATGAAAATAACATGAGGAATCTCAGTGAAAGTGGTTCATCAATAGGGAGTAGGTGGAACAAGAAAAGAGAAAGCAAAACCAGAGGGGTATTGTGATGAAAATATAATATATGAAGGCCTGAAGTGCCATGATGAAACTCCCCTGGCACAATAAAAACCCAGTGAAATGTAATAAATGACATGAAAGTAAAACAAGTCTCTGTTTTCGAGGCTCTGTTGGGGAGGGGCGCTAGCAGGAGGGGCAAGTGGGAAGAGAGAGGGAACATGATGATGAAAGTGCTCGGTTTATTTGTACATATGAAAACAGTATTAACTAACATGAAAAATGCAGGGGAAGATTCTAGCACTGTGAGTCCTTTGAACAACAAACTTCCAAAGCTGAAGCCGGAACGTGTCTGTGTGGAGGGGAGGTCACAGGGATAGCAGACGGATGGACAAAGAGGAAGGGAGGACGATTACAAGCAGAACACTCCATGAGCCTGTGTGAAATGCAAACGGGTAAACTGAGGGCACAGGTGGGTAGGGTTGGGAGCGGTGGAGAGAGATGGAACGGCACTGGTGAGGACCCAATGTCCTCACAACCTTGAATCAAACCCTTTCGCACACCTACGTAAAGATAATTCTTGAAAAACAACAGGACAATGAGTCCTCTTCAAATGAGAGGAGCAGAGGCACTGGATTTGATGAGAGGCGTCGTATTTTAAAATCCATTGTCCTCCAGTGAGAAAACAGGTATAGAGTTTACCCCACACCAAGGTTGTCAAACTAGCAGGCACGAAAGCCTGGTTCTTTTAAGGTTGAGCTGGTTTCCGTTACCTTCCTTTCTCATTTTTCAGTAGCTGGTAATTCCATTTTTTTTTTTCAAGCTCTGATAAACAAACTCAATTAGTTCTGCAGATCCTTCTGCAAAGAAAGAGACTGTACTAGAGGTTCCTCAGCTGAGAGAGATACAGCTGTAAAAATCCTTTCCTATATTGTTTGTACAATACACTTACTGCATGCTTGTTGAAGGAGCCTCTCAACACGTGTATAATCCTTTTGAAAGGCCTTCTTCTTAAAGTAATGCAGAACCTTTGCATAACATGTCTACCGAGAGTGTTCAATCTTAGAAAATGTGACAATACAAACAAAATTCCGCCTTTAGAGACACGCATTTACAACACAGAATTAAGTAGTTATGAATTAGGACTTCTAAACAAGGAAAGAGGTTTTAACTTTTTGTTTAGTTAAACAAGGAGTCTCAAAAATAACTCAAGGGGAAAAGAAAACACCAAGTCACTCGAGAGATCTCAATTGACCTAGACACTTCGACTTGCCTCACTAACACAAGTCTGCCTAGCAATGAAACATTATGGAAATGTTGAGTAGCTGATCATCTGACGCCACCCACCTATCATACCTCAAGTGGGGCCCCTCCACTCTCTGCAAGAGCCCCTCTCCTCCTCTCCTTTGCAGTGAAATGCCTACTTGAAGTAGAAGATGAGCCTAAGGAGGGGTCCTGAGATATGGCCCCCTCCAGGCCTCCTTCCTTGGAAAACACTGCAGAAGCCTGGCTTGTCTGCCCCAATCCCTCTTCAATCTGGGAGAAAACAAGGGAAGAGGTGACTCTGCTCACAAAGAAACGTATCCATCACCTGGCTTATATAACTGTAACCACTCTGTACACACTTTACAATAACAATTATTTTTGCCAGTCCTGAGCCTTGGACTCAGGGCCTGAGCACTGTCCCTGGCTTCTTTTTGCTCAAGGCTAGCACTCTACCACTTGAGCCACAGCGTCACTTCTGGCCTTTTCTATATATGTGGTACTGGGGAATTGAACCTAGGGCTTCATGTATACAAGGCAAGCACTGTTGCCACTAGGCCATATTCCCAGCCCACAATAACAATTTTTTAAACTGAGTCTTTTACAAAAAAAGAAACATATTTGTTTCCATTTCCTGGAGTTTCTTTAAATAAATATTTTATATGATCATACAGCAAATAGCAACTGAGCCTTTGTAATCTTCTCCTAAGAATATCCTCCTTTGGATGCACTGTGTGAATGTCTAGACTTCCGCATAATTTATCATGTCCAAGTGTACTTTTTTGTCTTTTACCATCTAGTGTGTTTACCTGTAGATTTTTAGGCACAATCTAGTTATAACAAATGAGGGAAGCCATGTAACCTATGTTCCTTTAGGTCTAGCTTACTTCACGTAATGTAATTTTTTTCCACGTCTTTCCATTTTTGTATGAACGGGACATTCTTTCTGGTGGAAGCATAGAATTCCATTGCGTCTATATACCACATTTCTTGATCCACCGAGGGGCATCTGGGTTGATTCCATATCATGACTACGGTAAACAATACTATAATGAACATGGTTGTGCTGGTAGCTTCAGTGTGGTCTAGTTTGTGGTCTATTGGATATTTTCTTGTTTTTGTCTTCTACTTTGTTGCTGTTTTTATTTTCTGTACCTTCTGTCTTATATGTAAGTTTATCTGTTTGGGAAAGGCCAACGGAGGAGCACAGAAATGGTGGCACAAAAGGTGATCAAATGCAGTTGTGACACGCATTGGGCACTATCTTGAAAATGAACCATACAATCTCAATGGGTGGGTCAGATTAAGAGGGACAAACTAGGAGAAAATGAGGGGAAGAGGTGACACTGTTTAAAAAGAAATGTACTCATTACCTGACTTATTTAACTGTAACCCTTCTGTACATCATCTGTACAATAAAGTAAAAAAAAAACAAAACATGAATAGTCTTGTGTCACTACTGAAGAAAACTGAGTCATTAAAGACTGGAAAATTATCAGCTCCAAACTTGTCCCATATTGTATTCCCCTGTTCATTTTGAAAGGAATCTCTAAATGTTATATATTATTATGAAAATAATAATGAATATGCATGCTATAAATTAGAAATCTGGACCAGTAGCCATGTAAATCAGCAGTAGGACATTTGCAGGTATTTGGTTTGTGTTTTATAATCATTGAGGATATTTGCCAGACAGCAGAATTTTAATTTTTTTTTAATTTTTCCTTCTTTAAATTATTTGATAATTAAGTCATCATGTTATCATTTTTACACTTCTAAGGTAAATTAATACGCAGGAAATTATGTGCTCTACCAGGTAAAGAAGAGTATGGTATCTCACAAGAAAAATTTTATTGGAAGCTGGCACATTATTTTTAAAACAATCAGGTGTGTGTGTTTGTGTGTGTGTGTGCGTGCACAAGCACACCTGCATGTGTATGCGTGTTTGTATGAGTGTGTATATGGATCCGTCATTGATTCATGCTCTCTGAAGTATTAATTTTCTTTGTGATCCTTCTTCAAACGTTATACAATCTCTGTCTATTTACCTTGACTTGGAGATATTTATATTTAATATGATTCTATTAACCAATCAATATGTGTATGTGCTGTGTGTGTAAACATTTAGTTTAGATTGAGAGATCTTTGATTCCCTAAGAAAATTACTACACTGATGTACAAAGATTGTAAAACTTATGGGTTGTATATAATTTTGTTCTGTATTGTAATAGTCATATTTGCATAGCTTCCTTATATCACTTTTGTACTAATTATGTGTTTCATGTTTTTGAGGATATATGAACAGTTGCAGGAAGGCTGGAAACACCAATGCCTAATGTATGAAACTGTAACCTCTGTGTACATCACTTTGACAATAAATAAGAAAAAAAGAAAAAAGAAAGCCTGGAAACAACCCTAAAATCCAGTATTAAGGAATATTTAAATGGACATAGAGTTTTTAAGCTACTGAGTACAAAACATAAATTTCAAATGACTAACTCTAATATGATACTATTTTATAAAGCTTAGTTTGACCTTTATACAAGCCAAGATTAAATAACATCATATTAATACATGCTCTAATCTAAAGTTAACAGTACTGAAAGATGCCGAGTTGAGAGGCCTCATCTAGGGCAAATGAATGAACTCTAGCATGAAGACAAATATACCAGACAACTGTCTCTTGTGATAAAAGTATAGGACTTTCTGAAAACAAACGGAGATATCAAATCTAATCACTTATTTCCACTTCTAACTACACTTTGATAGAGATATCAGTTACTCAGGAAGATTACTATTTTGTGGGACTCTTTTGGTTGCTGTATTCATTTAATAATTACACTCATAAGACCATTCCATATAATCATTTGTACAACGACGTTAATTTTGGAACACCTCTGGATTTGATGCCAGGTATACGGTATACATACATAGAGACAGATTTTATTTATAAATATGGGTAAGATAAACTCTAATAAAAGTAACCTCATTCTCATAGTTGCTTTTAATAATTCCACCCCAAACGCCTGGATTAACATTACAATTTATAATAAAGTACACATTCATTAAAAACTAAAGAGCCCACTAAAATGAATGGCATCTCCTCCATCTTCATCAAACCTCCTCCACTAATTCCAACCTTTCTGTCAAATAAAATGAATTTAGATATGCTCAGCAGAACAAACAGAGAGGTTCGATTTTCCATGTGGTAAAAAAGGAGTTCTGAGCTGGGTATGTGGTGGTGTAAGGCTCCCGTGGCAGCCACCTGGGGGCCAGAGGCAAGAGGACCACGTCAAGCCTGTGAGTGTGAGCTCAGCCTGGGCCGCAGAGCAAAACCACATCTCAAAATGCATATAATATATATATATATATATATATATATATATATATATATATATATGAAATAGGAACACTTATTTATCTTTTCCTTGTAATCCAAACTAGGTTTCTTTCATGAAAGTCCATGTTGCAGGTCTGTTTTTTTCCTCATTTCTCACTTCCTGTTGTCACATTTTTTAAATTAACATCTCCTAGAAGAGAATTCTGATGCAACATTCCACCCAGTAGAATTCCCACATGTCATCGATATAGCTGTCGATTCTTTACTAACTTAGGAAAATTCATCTAAAGAATCAAAAAATGGTACTCTATTGATTCTACCATAAATTCAGCCAGTGTCTCATTCTCATTCTACCAGAAAATGTTCGGACAGTTTCCTGACTTCTGAACAGAGCATACACAATCACTCAGAAACCACTAGTCATGTTTCCTCTGTTGCATGAAGTCTGCTGGTAGCATCTCACCAAAACCAATGTATTCCAGATGCAGATCAGGACTTAAGTATACTCAACTAAGCCAAGAAGCTATGTCTCATGCCTGTAATCATAGCTACTCAGGAAGCTGAGATCTGTGACTGTGGTTTGAAGCCAGCCTGGACAGGAAAGGCTATGAGACTCTTATTTTCAATCATCCACTAAAAAAGCCAAAAGTGGGGTTTTGGCTCAAATAGCAGGGTATTAGGCTTAAGCACAAAAGTTCAGGGACAATATCCAGGCTGTGAGTTTAAGCACAAGGACTCTCTCTCTCTCTCTCTCTCTCTCTCTCTCTCTCTCTCTCTCTCTCTCTGTCTCTCTCTCACACACACATGAATATTATACACACACACACGCAGGCTATTCAACTAAGTTAAATGCTACTATGGAAACTAGTAAAACCTTAAGACCATCTCTTTGCTTATGATAAAGAGATATTAGATGATACTCAGAGGCACAGCTACAGAATCAAAGAATAACTTCAGTGGGATACCAGGAAAGGAGAGCTGGAAAGATGGTAGTGGTATTCAGGTTGGGATGCTTCAAATATACATTCTAATTTCACAACTGCTGGTCTTAACAAACTATAGGTACAACCCTAGAACAGGGGGCTCGGGTGCAATGGAGCAGAGGATGGTTGCGCATAGAGAGAGAGTGGGCTTTCAGGCCCCAAATTCTAGCTGGATCATCTACCTATGTGAATGTTCAACAGCTCCAAAACAGTGACTAGAGTAGAATGCAAATAAAGTGGGCAAAGAGCTTAAACCATCTCTGAACGCCGGTGCAGCAAGGAAATGCTTTGTACCAAGGGGGGTCACCAGGGACATCAGAGAACAGGAAAGAGTAATGTGCCAGGATTCTCAAAGGAGAAGAAAGAAGGCCATGGTTCATAAGGAGGACCAGGAAACAGGAAAGACAGACTGACAGCCTCTCCTGGAAGACGCTGGGGTTAGGAGGAACCTGCGCTCCGCAGGAAGGCTGTGAAGAAGCCGCGTCTTGAGAGGACGGTGGACTTCAGTCAGGGCCGGCACGCAGGTGACGGGGAGGGCGGCATGGGCTGGTCAGGAACTGAGCTCGAGGGGGGCCCCATGAGACAAACGAAAGCTAGTTCTGAAGCGTGGCCTGTTCGTGATCTTACCTGTGCTTTCTTTTGCAGTACACCAGAAGGTTATCAAAGAGAAAAAACACCCGTTCTTGAATGTTTCCAGAAGAAATTTTCAGTAAGACCCCACACATCAGCATCTCAGTGCAGTGGTCAGTGATGTTGGAGCCCTAGGTCGAGAGAAGAGAGAACGGTCACGCCTGATCACTCCATCGTTTGCCACGCTGGCCCTGCAGAACCAACCCCGGGCTTCGGGGGTGCAGGCCACGATGCCCTACCATGGCGCCATGCTGGTACCCTCATGAAAATGCTAGAATGTCATTATACTTCTACTTGGAAGTATGATTGTTTTAAAAATTACCACATTTTTGTTTTAAGAATATAGGAAACGGCTGTGGCTCAAACATTAACCTTCACCAAAAAAGCTAAGCAACAAAGCCCAGGCCCTGAGTTAAGCACGAACAAAAAATAAAAAGAGGAAAAGAAAAAGAAAAAACGTTAAAAATTAAAAAGCAATATATGTATTGGGTTAATAAGTTCAGAGTACCAGTGTGAATGTCAGTCTGAATGTGACTCTGAATGAAGTCTCCTTTCTTTTCCAGGCCCCTGGTCAGGACTCGCAGACACGTCGCGTCTGAGCTTTAAGAATTTATGTACGCGTGCCTATGTAAGCACACAATATCAACTCACTTATTTTATTTTGAAACTAAGCGATACACTTATTGTTGAAACCAATGCTTCCTGAGTGCCCACCGAAA
The DNA here is from genome assembly GCF_023159225.1 of Perognathus longimembris pacificus. Taxonomy (NCBI): domain Eukaryota; kingdom Metazoa; phylum Chordata; class Mammalia; order Rodentia; family Heteromyidae; genus Perognathus; species Perognathus longimembris. Next base: position 67,049,869 of record NC_063172.1, on the reverse strand, counting down.
TCACACAATGCATGACAAAAAAGGGGGGGGCGGGGGGGGGGGAAGCCGCACAGGAGAAGCGGCTCCAGATTCCTGAAGGAAGGTGATCTCCCCCTCACATCAGTGTACACATTTCCAGACACACTCACCGGACTCGAGCGAGCCAGTGCCATGCATGTCTGTTTCAGCTGCTATAACAGTCATCTGTGGCCACAACCTAACCTATCATAACTAATGCATTAAAAAGAAGGGTTTGTGGTTGAGATCGCTAGCTGTTCTTTGCAAGAGAATTTCAGTTATAAATGTGTCTGATTTCTTTTAATCTGGAGGTCAATTTCAGGTTTTTGTTTAAACCAAAGATTCTGATATTATGTATTTGGCATTGAAAATCCAGAACAATATTTTAAAAATTCTTATTTCCTTAATCGTCCCAATATAGTTCTGGGGTCATTATAAAAATTTTAAGTTAAAATGGCTACTCTGGCACAAAAAGAAATTTCTACAATAAGAAACTACTTTAAATGTTTAAAATGAAAATTTAGTAAAAGAATCTTACTATGGTAACATGATTATCTGTAGCACAAGTGCATTTCAAGTTTTAGACACTTCCCTTTTCATTTTCATTGCATTCTGATTATTTATATGAGAAATATTTACATATTTTGTATATTCTGTATTCAGTCTTGTGTTCATTAAATAAAGTGGATCATGGAATATGAAGATAAGACTTACTTCTAGTAGTAATGATTTCTTACTATTTATTCATAATGAATAGCATTCCTTTCTTAGAAAAAGGTTAGAATACAATGAAAACCAAAAAAAAAAAAAATGGAGCTAACTATGACAGGAACCTTATCTTAAAACTGTATTTTCCAAAGCCCCTAGGCAGATTTCCTCCACCCTGTCTAGGAATAGTTTGTCTTTGTGAACCCTTTCTCTGAAATATATCTACTGTGTATTTCATCACCACTGAATATTTCTTTAAATCTTTGCGTTCCTTTTCCTGGTTAGCATTTGGTCTGTTTAAAAAAAATCAGTGCTAATTTTTAATTCTAAATATCTAATCTTTAACAAATACATATTTGGCTATTTCATAAGCATGTACAGTAAAAACTTGAGCAAGATGAATGTAAAGTTAGTTTTTAAACATTTCTACATGTCAAGCAATGTGCTAAAACTCCTTTCTGTGGGTATAAATCTCGACCAAGTTGACCGTATTATAATATGAAGCTACGTTTTGTTAATTGACTAGCATAAAATTAGATTCCATTATTAGTACTTTCTACTTAACCCAAGGGTCTAGCTTGATCAACTTGCCAGCTAGATGTTGCAAATCCATCTGGAAAACTCAAACTGCAAAGAGAAACTACCATCTTGGAAAAGATGAAAGATTACATAAAGTGCTGAAAACTCCACACCGGTGTGTAATGCATGACAAAGATGTAACAGGCTAGACCCATTCACAGTGGAAGAGAAGAAAACTGACAAGAAAGATGACAAGATGGAGATTTCAAAAGAGAATCATTTCAATATCACAGGAATCTCCTGAGGAATCTGATGAAGCCGCGGAATTTTTTTATTTAAAAGTCTTTTGAAATACTAGGACAGCAAACATGAAATAAAGATTCCTATAGATTCATTATGCAATCTTGTCACATAATGTCTATCATATCCCAAAAACTTAGCATTTGATTCATTCTTTGAGGCTCAGATTGTTAAGTAAAATTATAACCTCAATTCTATTGTATAGAAGATTAAAGAAACCAGTAGTGTAAATATTCATTTTATCAAGACACATTTCCAAAGTCTCTCTCACTCCTGCTTAATGAAAATGTGTTCATCTGTTCAAGTGAATTCATTTTCAGTGGTCTCAGAACCTCACACCCAAATAACAGCAGCTATCAACAAGTTAACCCCACCTCAAAGCAGGACATAATTTTTGTTAACCTACCAAATCACCTAGAACAGCAAACAAGAAGGGACAGTCTCATCACCAAGCTCTGGAAGATTTCAACTCAAGAAATAATAAGAGAACATAGACTGAAGTCTATGTTCTATGAAATCTATTTATGCCTATCAGCCATAAATCTACTCCAATGGAGGCAAAGAAGACTGCAACCCCAACAAGAAGTGGTTTCCAAGTGTTCCTGGAGCACTGTATTTCTCCACATTGCAAAGGTAATCGAGAGAAGTCCAAGTCTTTTTTCATTTTCTAAGACACAATAATTATCTCTTATTTTTTCTTTCTCAGTATCATTTTTATTATCTTTATGTAGATGTACAAATGAGCTGCTATTTAATAAAGCAGTTTATAAATATAATACATCTCGATCAGTCACATCTTCCAATTATCTTGAATCTACTTCCCAACATTTTTAATTCACATAATTCCTCCTCCTATCATTTATTAAATTTTTTTCCAGATTAAAAAGACTGATCTCAAACAAACATAACAAGGACTTAAAGATGCATTACTAGCTGAGCATGCAGGTAATAGTAGCTACTCAAAAGGCTGAGATCTGAGGATTACATTCAAAGCCAGTTTGGCAGGAATGTCCATGAGACTTTTATCTCCCATAAACCGCAAAATGCTAGTTGTAGAGATATGGCTCAAGACGGGGAGCAACAGCCTTGAGCAAAACAGCTAAGGGGAAACACCTAGCCACTGAGTCCAAGGTTCCAGACTGGAGAAAGAAAAGGAAAAGAAGAAAAAGAAGAAAGAAAGCAGAAGGCAGGAAGGAAGGAAGGCAGGGAGGGAGGGAGGGAGGGAGGGAGGGAGGGAGGGAGGGAGGAAGCGAGGAAGAAAGGAAGGCAAGAAGGCAGGCAGTCAGGAAGGAAAGCAGGCAGGAAAGCAGGAAGGGAGGGAGGGAGGGAGGGAGGGAGGGAGGGAGGGAGGGAGGAAGGCAAGAAGGCAGGGAGGCAGGCAGGCAGGAAGGGAAAGCAGGCAGGCAGGCAGGAAGGAAGGCAGGAGGCAGGGAAGCAGGAAAGAAGGGAGGGAGGGAGGGAGGGAGGGAGGGAGGGAGGGAGGGAGGGAGGGAGGGAGGGAGGAAGAAAGGAAGGAAAGAAGGCAGGCAGGGAGGCAGGAAGGAAGGACAGCAGGAAGGCAGGCAAAAGCTGCATTATTGAACAGTGTAATATTTATTGATATTCCTGCATGAAAATGCTTTAATGTAACTCTAAAAGTTAATATTATGATACAATCCATCAACCAAGAAGCAGACCAAAGCTGAGGATGGCTGAACCAAGAAAAGGAATCAGCAACTCTGACATGACATCTCATACATTTTCTAACTAAAGTCTAGTCATCCTTTCCATATAGTTACCTTTATGTTTTATGAGTGTCCTTAATTGTAGATAATATTCATAGACAAAATATCGTAAAGGCATAACTTTTGAAAGATGAATCGTTAAACACAAACTATAGTTCTATGCCAGTTACTCCACAAATGCTGGCTGAGTCCTAATTCCTAGGACTTGTCAATGAACAAGAATGTAAACAAACTTAACCGAAAGAGTTGGCTATACTTTTCTATGACTTGCCAACTTGAACATCTAAATTTTTGCCAGCTGTTAGCTGTACAAATTCAGATGAGGCAGACAGCCCTCGAGCTTAGGTCTGAAGGATGGGCATTATAACTTCTCCAAACTGTTGAGACTTTCAGCTACAACTGACACATGATTATTGCCCAGAGCACCATGACTGGAGATTGGGTCCCTAGACAGCAGAACTGAGGTAGTAAAACCTAAGATCAGCAAGTAGCGCATGTGAATAACATCTTGAGCATTAGTGTCGGGATATATTAATGCAAGTCTCACTGGATCAGTGGCCACAAGAATGGAGTGTCTGTCATAGGAGAGGCTAGAATGCCCCAAATCCCTCTTCTATATCCCTTACTCATGCACCCCAACTGCTGTGAGGCCCTCACCAGAGCTGAGCAGATAGCTCTGACATCCAGTCTCCTCTGAGCGCCTAGCCTCAGGGATTTTGTTAGATTATATACATGGAGGAATCACCCTATTTCCCTTAAAGGAAAATGAAAGGTCCTCTGCCTTCTACTAAAGCTACCAGCACAACCATGTTCATTGCAGTATTGTTTACCATAGCTGAGCTATGGAACCAATCCAGATACCCCTCAGTAGATGAATGGATCAAGAAATTGTGGTATATACACACAATGGAATTCTATGCATCCATCAGAAAGAATGACATCACGCCATCCTTAAGGAAATGGAAAGACCTGGAAAAAAATCATACTAAGTGAAGCGAGCCAGACCCAAAGAAACAGATTCCATGGTTTCCGACGTTGGTGATAATTAGTATATGGCTAGGATAGTCCTAGCAGAGGATTGCAATAGCTCAGTAGCTTTGTATATATGATCATGTAAGATAAAACTAAGTGAAATGAATTCCAAGATATGGAATGCAGAGGTTTTTTCATTGCTGTTGTTTTTAATGAACTATGTGAAATTATTTCTTTTTCTTTCATTTTTCTTTCCTATTGTTTATTCTGTGTTGTCACTGTATTTGATTTCTGTACCCTGGATATTGTATATATGTTTATCTGAATTAGGGAAGGGAAGGGAAACATCTAAACAGTGAGACAAAGGATAAAGGGTGAACCAATGCCAAGCGAAACCCACAAGACAATATGTGGGAAATTAATTGTGCAACTGGGGGGGATGAGTATGAGGCAGGAGGTAAAGTGGGAAAAAAAAAACACGGGATGGGATAACAAGTTTGACAAGAAATGTACTCACTACCTTGTGTAGTAACTGTAACCCCTCTATACATCACCTTGACAATAAAATTAAATTTTAAAAAATACCAAAAAAAGAGAGCAAGTGAGATCTTAGATTTAGGTGTTGAATTTCTAATGAACCTAGAGAAGGCTAAAACTATTACCAGAGCCTGTTCATTTCAAGTGCAGTGTTAATGAGACTGCCTACTGCTTCCTGCTGTCCTTGTTGAAATCTGACACTAGTTTTTCATTGTTTCTATCGAGTTAACTTTTTACTTCTCACACCATAGACTCATATAACATTAAGAAAGGCAGCCGCATTGGATAGGTGCATAGACTGTGGGGGAATAATGCAGCATTTGTCATGAGTAAAATTCAAAGTGCTAAAGCAAAGTTGTAAAATACTGCTTCCCATCTGTAGAGACTTTTATGACATTCGGTGCATTTTTCACTTACTCCATTTGACTTTTGCAATTATGCAAAGTATATATAAATGATGTTGGCCAGCCAGGCCTGGTGGCTCACACCTGTAATCCTACCTACTCAGGAGGCTGAGATCGAAGGATCATGGTCCAAAGCCAGCTTGGGCAGAAAAGTCTATGAGACTCTTATCTCCAATTAACTACTCAGTAAAGGCCAGAAGTGGTGCTGTGGCTCAAGTGGTAGATGCTAGCTAGCCTCGATCAAAAAAATCTCAGAGACAGTGCCCAAGCCCTGAGTTAAAACTCCAGGATGGGAAAAAACAAACAAACAAACTAAAGATGTCTGAGGGGTCTGCCTCCAAGGAAGGAGCTGGAGTCTGCTCAGAAGCTACACTCTTTTTTTTTTTTTTAATTAGTGGCATAAGATTTGGAGAGAATAAATTTCAATTGCTTGTGTGCCTACATTCCATATACAGGATTTAGTAGTTCCAAATTCAAGCTGGTAGAGTTAGTGAGGATTGGTTATAAAAGGACACAAGTTCATTTCATTAATGGGACATTAATTGACGTATATGGCACAATTTTATCTGAGTTGAAAACAGTGCACACGCATTGTGTGTCAGACTTGAGTTGCCATTCAAAGCACTTTTAGTTACTGACACAAGTGTCCTTCCTGAAAAATCCTAGAAGGCTTGCAGGAGCTTACAGAATGAACTTGATAGGAAACTATTTTTCTACCACTTACCCAAGGCTCCTAGTCTCAACCTGTTCAGAAAGTACTGGATTCCGAAACTATCAGGCCATCTACATCTAAACCGAGTTCAATACAGTCTCCGTAAGAACGACTGTTTCCCAAAATGCGCACTAAGTCCTGTGAGCGATTCAAAAATACCTCTTGAACACATTCTTCTTTCCTCTCTGACTCTGTTTCTCCTAAGCTTCACAGACGACGCCCATAGCTTCCCCCTCTCTCCACAGTGGTGAAAGGCAAAGAGGACCCGGGATTCTGATAAAGGAGCCCTGCTCCAAGCTGCAGCAAGAAGAGTCCTAACTCTGAGCACCCTGCCTGGCTCTATCTCACACACTCACTAGCAAGGTCTACTCAAGCGGAATTCGTGTCGTCTCTCTCCCGGGAACTAATGGTTCCTATTCACACAGCTTCTATCCTTGATGGAGATACAGCTCTTTCTGATTCCCCGAATATTCTACAGAATAGCCAAGCTCCACTGTTTCTTCCGCTTTGATGATCCATTTCTCTTGCACTCAGTACTGTAACAGAAAGGCTGTTGTGTCAGTCAGCTTCCTGTCCCTGTAACACACACCTGAAAGAAATCGAATTATTACTTTGGCTCCACAGTTACTGGGCCATATGGCTTTGGACCTGTGACAGCACAGAATATCGTGGTAAGAGCAGGTATATAGTAGAGGCGACTGCTGGCCGGGAAGTGAGAGAAACAGGGAAGAGCAAGAGTCCCAATACCCGCTTCGAGAACACACCTCCAGTAAGCAAGCTTCCTCCCGCTGTCTGCCAACAGCACCACAGACCTGGCACTAAGTTCTCAGCATGTGCACTTGGGGTTCTTCGGAAGCTCTGAACTATGGTAGCTGGAAAGTTGAGGCACCCTCTGTGGTCACCCACACGTGACTCCGCACATGTGCTTTTCCTCTGAGTAGCGGGTGCATACAGTGTCAAACCATAGCAACCGAGTGAAGGAATCTCTAGTTTCTGCAGCAGACTCTGCCTTTAGAACACACACCAGAAGGACACACACTGGTGGCGGTTCCATTTCCCCAAAGTGCTGAAAAGAGTTTATTTGAAGTCCTTGTTTTAGTGAAAGGCCTGGCAAAGTTCACGGACGAGTCTTGCAATTTAAGGAGTTTGGGTTTTCTCCCAACCTTTGAGTGACAACAGAACTGCAAAAGCAAACTTCACTCCCATTTTTCTCAACCCAGCAGGATAACTGCTCCCCAGGAAAAGAATTATCATCGTGAATCAGCTACAAAACACACAAACATCCTAACTGACTGAAAGAGATAGCATTCGCGCCCCAAACCAAAGATCGCCCCGGACACTTGCAGTGGTTGACCAAGAGGAAGCTCAGTCAGAGCCTAGCCTGGGAGCATCGGAAGGGGGCGGAGGAGACTGTGAACAACTGGAATGCCTCAGGCCAATGCTGGAGGATTCTCTGAATGTCTGTCCAGATAGGATTTTAGTTTCAAATGAAAACCGACATACTGAAGACGAGAAAACGAGTTAGTCAGCTAGAAATCCCTAAAGATTTGAATCTATTAGAATCCATGTGATATGGTATTTGGCCGGGAAGCAGTCAATCTCGCTTACTTTTGAATGGCTTATTAGGTTAACTGTTTGTTCATAACATGAGAAAATGTGTACAAGTGGAAAGCTCACACTCACTTAAATTCAGGACATTTAAATACAGAATCCTGGGGCTCTGGGGGGCTGTTTGCTCGTCACAATGAAGTACTACAGGACTCCAACCACATGAAATAACTGGGATTTTAATGACGCACAGCTGAAAACATCTTTCAAACTCAAAACTACATTCTTCACTTGCTGTATTATTAAAAAAAAAAAACACAAAACAAAACACCTTTAGGGGAAAAAAAACCTTTCGTTCCCAGGTTGGTGGAGCCCTCCGATCGCCTCGGCATTCTGGCAGCTGAGGCGAAGGACAGCAATTTCCATTTCCAGGCCGGCCGAGGGCATCGTGAAGCCGCCTCCCAGGCAGGGGGAAGAGCTTGCCTCAAGAGTGAATGAGACTGTTCGTTTTTTCTATCTTGAATCAACTTTAACAACCAAATCACAGGGTTTCTTCCTTTTGGAAATAAATCAAAACAGACAGACGAGGTAGACTTAAAGTGGACTTCAACCATCAACTCGCTAAGGTCTGAAAAGACCACACATAATGAACTTCATAGGCAGGGAGTCTGATGAGATACCGCTTGACCAATGTTAATTAACACGGCACAGAGAATAATTAATGACGCACAAATCCGGAAATACCAAGACTTAGCCCTCAATACCTATTTGGCTCCATCACAAGTTTCTCTAGTCGAGATTACGTTTATTACCTGTCACCTTAAAAAACAGATCAAAACAGCTGGGCACTGGTGGCTCGCCCGTGTCATCCTAACTGCTCAAAAGGCGAAGGAAGACCTGAGAGCCACGATTTGAAGACAGCCAGGCTAGACAAGTCGATGAGACTCGTATCTCCACTTAACTAGCAAAACCCAGAAACGGATATGACACGAGTAGTAGAGTACCAGCATTGAGCAAAAAAAGCCAAGCAAGAGAGACCAAGAGGTCAAGCCCCAGTGCTGTCACACACGCACACACACGCACACACACACACGCACACACACACACACACGCACACACACACACACGCATGCACACACAGAATCAAGAGATAGCCCTTTTCAGAATTGATCACAGCCCACGACCTCAGGCACGGGTGGAGGCGCGGTGCTGAGCGCAGTCACCCTACCTCCCAGCCTTCCACGTGTGCCTGCCACTCCTCCAGAAGCTCCAGCTTCTCCATCCGCCTCTTGGCCTCGTTGATGTTGGAGCAGACGGCCTTCATGGCCTGCAGGGCCTCGCTCACGGCCGCATAGTCGCCGTGCTTCCGCGGCGTCCGCTTCAACAGCTCCTGCCGGGGCACAAAGGAGAGGTGTTTGCTCATGGCCAGTCCCCGGCCCGCCGGAGCAGACGGAGGAGGAAGTGAAGGCCACCGGGATCGGAACGGCCGCCCTCCCCCCCCCCCCCCGCCGGTGACATCACCACCTCCACTCTGATCGGATCAAAGCCACGGGCGGGCCAGCGCCGGCTTTCACAACCCAGGGACGGTCTCTCCTCCACCACCCGGGCTCTCACCTTGCAGCGTGGAACTGTGGGCTTTACAACTCAGACCTTGGGGTTCACAGAACTACGGCTGTATGTGTGAGTTTTGCTCTCCTTGAGTCTTTCGCAGAATTAATTCTCAAATAAATCTTTCCTATAATTTCAAACCTAACTTAAATTCCTCTTAGTGACATCTTTGGAGACACTATGACAATAGGCGGCAAGCAAAAGCAGAATTTATGTATGGATTCTACTCCAACAACATAAACAATCTGTGATTGCTTCAAATCTCCCTAACTAACAGGCGATGGTGCTGTTGTCACCAATGACCTGGTTCATTCTCCTCATGAGCCCCTGCCCACATACCCCGTAGCTTTCTTTATGGTTTTTACATTTGGGACTTGGGGAAGGGCATTTATCTACATTTTTCTCCATTTGGGATTAGTAAAACTAGAGAAATCTCTAATCTCTCCAGCATGTCACAAGGCCTTGTGAGCTGTAGTTTAGAAGACACCAAATTAAAGATGATCACCCTCTGTCTAGACAGTTGTGACCACATTATGTTTTAATTCGTCATGTGTCTCTGCGCAACCGCTGCCAGCACACAGTTTCCGTCGTCCTGGTGCTAGCACCAGGACAGAAACCCCAAGGCAAAACTTCCAGAGGATTCTCAAAAGTCTCCACATGGAATGGGAAGGCAGGCAGGACCTATAGTTGTTTCCCGGCGGAAAATGTTGCCCTAGACTTTGACCCCACATTCAGTATGTTCACACACGGTCACACAGTGCTAACCTCGAGGAAGAACCCAGCATCTCACACAGCCCCAACGGAGCTCGACTAAACTATCCCGCATCGCAAATATGGGAAGGACACAATAGGGCCTCTCGAGACATCCTAAGCAAAAGAACTTCTAAGTGGTACTCAGTGGATATCTGCAGAGATGCGAGAGGGACTTAGATTAAATGAAGTGGCATATAATATAGATACAGATATACATATATGTGTATGTATATATTATATGCCACTTCATAGATATATAGGTATATCTACATATAGAGATATACATATATGTATATGTGTGTATATATGTGTGTGTATATATATATATATATATATATATATATATATATATATATATATAAAATATCCCAGCATTTGGGAAGTTACTTGCTCTGGCGCTTGTGTTGACTGGCCAACTCAATTATTTTCAGTTCATCAAGTAAGCTCAAAATATATTTTCTCATCACTGCAGCCCAATCCCCTCAATACTTTTCTCTGGGTAAGTAAAAATCCACCCAGAATCAAAGAAAATGCTAGCACTTTTATTTTTCAGCTGCTGGTACAACAAACAGCAAAATATCTTCCATGTGAATAGATGGAGGTTTCTCCATGTTTCTTCATGAAGATAATTCCCAGTCTTCATGAAGACAATCTCCTCTCTCTGCTCCTGAAAAGGTTTCTAAACTGATCTTGTATGGCAAGATTGTACCCTTCATGATTTGAGAAATCAGTCCAAACACTTGAGACCATCCCTCAGAAGAAATGAGTGATTGTAGAACAACAATCACTTTGTCAAGAGATGTTGTTTGTATGTGTGTGTTTTTTCTTTGCCAGTCCTGGGCCTTGGACTCAGGGCCTGAGCGCTGTCCCTGGCTTCTCTTTGCACAAGGCTAGGACTCTGCCACTTGAGCCACAGCGCCACTTCTGGCCATTTTCTATATATATGCTGCTGGGGAATCGAACCCAGGGCTTCATGTATATGAGGCAAACACTCTTGCCACTAGGCCATTATTCCAAGCCCCAAGATGTTGTTTGTAATATCTCCATTGCCTCTTACTCTCAGAATAAGTAAACGCATTTGGATTCATGAACAAACAAAAAATAGAATGACTGACGTTTTAAATATACGTGCCAAGGGCATCGCTGAGCTGGATATCCATGGTAATTCTCAGTAAGAATCATGTTGGCATGAATACACCTGACCCTGAAAACACTGGGTCAAAGCTTTACACTAGAGATTGTATGTTCACTTCCCTGCGTGGCTTCTCATGGCTTAGCCAAGCAACTTTAGATTCTCTTTTTGTTTTTTAATCAAGAAGTAATTCTTCCTCAACAAATATTACACAGGTAATTCATTCAGCTGACAAAAAATGGTAGGGAAAAAAATATATATTTATTTATTTATAGAGTTCAAATTAAGAGTCATTGTTCACTTATATATTCCCAGCTGCTCAGAAGCAGAGATCAGAAGAATGTCAGTTCAAAAGCAGTCCAGGAAAAATCATATTAAGTGAAGTGATCCAGACTCAAAGAAACACAGACTCTATGGTTTCCCTCATTGGTAATAATTAGTACACCTCTAGGATAGTCCTAGCAGAGGATCACAATAGCTCAATAGCTATGTATGTATGAACACATAAGATGATGCTAAGCAAAATGAATTCCAAGTTATGGAAATAAGTGGTTTATCACTGTTGGTGTTATTTTCAACATGTGAAATTATGTCTTTTTCTTTTGTTTTTCTTCCCCATGGTTTTACCCCTGATGTCACTGTAACTGATTTTGGTACCCTGGGTATTGTATAAATGTTTATTAGAAGTAGGGAAGGGAAGGAGAACATTAAAATGGAGAGGCAAAGGATAAAAGGCAAACCAATGCAACAGCAATATTTAGAAGACAATATGCTGTAAACCAACTGTACAACTGGGGGTGGGGGACTGAAGTGGGGGGAGAAAAATGAGGGAGGAGGTGACAAGTTTCCTAAGAAATGTACTCACTGCCTTGCATATGAAACTATAACCCCTCTGTACATCACTTTGGCAATAAATATTTTTTAAGTAGTCCAGGCAAAAAGATGGCAAGTCTCTATCTTAACAATAAGCTGGACAAAATGAGACCCACCTGTCATTTCTTGCATAAATACGAGGACTGTACTCACAAGCTATTCTAAAATCAATTAAATGAAAAGTGTTGGGGGTGTGGCTTTCAAAGCAAGCAAGAGGCCCTGAGTTCAAACCCCAGAGCCACCGAAATAACTCTAGCAAAACATTTATAAATCACCCTATTAAGAAACCACTTACTATATTCATGGCATTTCTAGTGTTTTTAAGAGTATGGATGTTAGTCTGGTGCCAGTAGCTCACTCCTCTAATCCTAGCTACTCAGGTGGCTAAGATCTGTGGACCAAAGTTCAAAACCAACCCCAAGAGATAAATCTGAGTGACTTAACTCTGATTAACCAGCAAAATGCTGAAGGGAGAGATGTGGCTCAAATGGTAGAGCGCCAGCCTTGAATGACAAAGAGGCAAGCAGGAACTGGAGGCCCTACATTTAATTCCTAGTACTGGAATGGACAAAGCAAAGTTTAGATGCTGGCTAACAATTAAAATATTAAATCAGAATTCAAGAGATGAATAAGAACTGCTAGCATATAGGGAGTCCATAGGACACTAAGTGGTGTATATAAAATAGTTAATTTAATTATTACTGGAAAATCCTATAAGTAATGTATACATATAAATATATATCCAGTCACATACATAGATACCTTGTTCTAGGTACAAGTATAATTTTTACAGTATCAACACTGTTTCATGAGTTAAAAAAATAAAGTTTTAAGGGCTTAGATTGCACACGCCAGTTAGAGAACTAGTAAGCAAAACACTTAGGATTTGAACTTGAGGCTTCGGTGCTTAATTACCACCCAAAATGCTCTGTCCTAACGTGTATGATTCTAAATATTGTATTGTCACGTACTGCTACCATTTCTATACTATATGTTAGTCACAATAAAAGAATTGACAATTATACTGAAGCAACGGGCCTGTGGACATTAGTACTGCATTACTTGTCTTTAAAATTTACAGGTTCCTAGCAATCTCATTCCATTTCTGTCATTTATTGTTCCATACTGACCCAAAGCATTCATTTACAATAACGATTTAAAATCCAAGCTCAGAGGGCTGGGAATATGGCCTAGTGGCAAGAGTGCTCGCCTCGTATACATGAAGCCGTGGGTTCGATTCCCCAGCACCACATATATAGAAAACGGCCAGGAGTGGCGCTGTGGCTCAAGTGGCAGAGTGCTAGTCTTGAGCAAAAAGAAGCCAGGAACAGTGCCCAGGCCCTGAGTCCAAGGCCCACAACTGGCCAAAAACTTAAAAAAAAAAAAAATCCAAGCTCAGACATGTTGACTTTAACTTCACTGGCATCATGAAAGTCACCAAAGTTTTGGAAATTTTTTTTTTAAATCAACATTTGATTTACTAAAAATAATGAGCCTGGTAGCTAAAGTGCTACACAAACCAATCATCACAGACTTAGCCAGATCTCATTTTGAAACTGATGTAGGTCCTCTACATCAATCTCAAATGAGTGCATCTTCTACAAAAAGTACTAAAAGCCTCTTTCAGTGACTTTTCAATGAGCGATCTCTTTCCTACTCCATATGTAAACCTGTGCCAAAACAGAGCATTTTTCCAATAATTATGCTTTGCTCTTAAATTTTTTTAGAATAAATACTAGGCTCTTTAAAAAGTAACTCTTTTAAAAGACCAGGAAAATAAGCAGGTACAAAGAATAAAATACCTTCAAAAGGAGAGGGTACTTGCATATCCTTTGTATTGGTGTTACTAAATAGCCTTCCAGGGGAACTTCTGTGTTCTTTCTCCCGCTGAGCAACATGCAGTTCTGGAGTGGAAAGAAGCGTCCGTAAGTACGTTTATCAAACCTGAGCTGGTGAAACTGTTCGTCTATCATAAAATCTTATGCTGAGTGGCTAAGAAAACATGCAGCATTGCATACCTTTGAACCTTGTTAAATGGCAAAATAACTAAATAAATATCTATGCTAAAATTAAGATACGGGAATGGGTAGATTGGGAAGGGAGGGTGAGAAAATTGAAGTGATCAAGATGCACTGTATTTGTAAACTGCTTTGGTAAGTGGCAAGCCCTTTGCATAGCTACTGAAAGATAATAGAAATATTTTTAAAAGCCTTATTCACACTCTTCTGAGTATGAACTCTGAAGACAACAGTAGAGATAAAGACAGAGATAGAGATAAATGATAGCTATAGAGATAGATGACAGAGAGATGGATGGATGGATGGATGGACAGATGATGGCATATAATAGATGAGACAGATAGACAGACCATCCGATTTTAGTCATAGAGACAAGTGCATTGTGTCGGAAAACACAATTTGGTTCTAACCTCCAACACCAGGCTTGACACTAATTGGTAATACAACTGGAACAGATTTCAGAGTTCTAATTTTCCTCTCTGAAGAAGCGGCAGATTTCAAGCAAATGATTTCTAAAGCCTCTGTTGCTGTCCTACTCCACTGAAGTTACTAGGCAGCTAGCTAGGATCAGAGGAGTAAATCAATTAGGCTCTCCACAGAAGGTGGAAGGAGAAAGCTCCAAGTCATCAATCAAGAAACACACTTGAAGCCTCCAATTCCGATCAGAGAGACAGTTATCAGGGAAGACAAGGTCTTTCCGGTATCAAACTGCCACATTTGACGGTGCCATAGTCATTGAGAGAGTATGCAAGAGCTAAACAGGAAAGGATGTAAATAGTCCTCCACAGTCCCAAACAGCTCTGCCTCAGCCCCAATCTGCGTATCCAAGATAGCAAAACCAGAGCTACAGAGACAACTTCAGACACCACAAAAGGCAGAGCAGCAAATGTCTGTTCTTACCCAGAACACTCTGGGGTAGTTCCATTACCACTCTCATCCCCACGTGATCAAAACCTTCTTTCAATCGCTGTATGGTATTTCCCCCCCAGAGCAGTCTTTAAAAACACGATTATTTACAACTCATACTTTCAGTATTCCAAGTGTTCCAATACACGTGACCTTACTTAGTTCTGGGAGAGACAGCCCTAAGAGAATGCATGTAGAGTTTTAATACATCTCAAGCTCCTTCCGCAGGTTAGATTGTGAACTCTTTGTCATGGCAGAGGGTGCGTCCTGCCCACCCTACTGGCCCCTGACTGTCGTCCTAGATACTTCGGAGACTCAGCCCTAGAAGACCACAGTTCAGAAGCAGCGTGAGAAGAAAAGTTTGTTAGACTCCATCTGTAAATAACTAGCAAAAAGCAGCACTAGAGACATAGCTCGAGTGGTGGGGCCTGAGTAAGCACAAAGCTCTGCGTTCAAACCTCACTACTGTACTTTATAAATGTATGAAAGTAGTGTCTTAAAACTCACCAAAAACCACTCAAAGGAAGGGGGAAACAGGGAGAGGGTTAGAAAGGACTGATACTGGCAGGGAGAATTTGGTCAAAGTACACTGTGAGGCTGGGAATATGGCCTAGTGGCAAAAGTGCATGCCTCGCAAAGTATACTGTGAGCTCCATCCCCTGCCGCATCCCCAGGTACACAAAATAAGCTTTCCCTCGGAGAAGTTCTCAAAAACACCATTATCTGTACTGTTCGCCAGAAAGGAAACCCACCACAGGGTTCAGGCAGAAAGGACTTCGTTGGGGGAGAAAGCCAACTGCCAGCCCGCACAAGATGGAGGCTCGGGGAGACAGAGGGGAAGGAAGGAGGGAAAAAGAGGGACAAGGAAAGAGAGCGGGGACCGTGTTGAGTGGGATTCTATAGGAAAAGGTGGGAGATCTGGCCAGGTGGATTGGCTGTGAGCTCAGAAGAGGGGGAGGTAACTGCACCCAGGTGTGCCAGTTACCTAGGTAACTCAGGTGCTGGGCGCAGACTTAAGCAGGTAGGGGGCATCTGCGTGGAGCACTCCGGGGGTGGACCTTACATTATCCACATCTCGTACTTCTAGTATCTCATAAATATCACAGTGAAAGCTCTTTTGTACAATTAATATTTGCTAATAAAAATGTTAGGGGCTGAAAAATAAAAACAATCCCTATTACTGAAGAAACAACAATTGATAGGTTTCCCCACGAAGTTTCCAGAGCCTTCATGAGTCAGGAAAACTTACAGCGATAGCAGCATAACCCAGGCCTCAAAATAAACTCTATCCTTACTCTGAACTTGGAAACCCTGCATGGTTTTCAAGTGGCGGCTGTCATTCTGGTTTTATAAATAAGGAAAATGATACCAGAAATAATGTCTAAAAGTCATACAGATGGCGTGTGGCCCGTCAGTAGAGAGTTACGACAGAGTAGCTGTACCGTGGCCTGGTGAAGGCCTGGTGAAGGCCTGGTGAAGGCGTGGGTGGCTGTGACCTGTCCCGCCGTGGACTTGACACCAGGCACTCCGTGGGACGGGAGTAGCACCCGCCCAGGCAGGGAACTTACCGGGAAAGGGGACTGGAGCAGGACGCTAAGGGCGAAAGACAAAAGGATCCCACACCCGCGAGTGTGAATGGTAAAATCAATCCATTTCCCAAGCGGAGCCGGAAGTTCACACAATACTAGCCTGAGGTCACGTCCCGCTCGAGGCGAGAGGCAGACCACGGAACAGCTCAGACCTTAGCCCTGCGCACCAAGGCAGCGAGAGACGGCCTGAGGAGACTGCCTTTCGCTCCGGCTAACTGAGCGGCTGTGCGTACACAGACCTACGAGAATACCACAAGAGGAAAAACCTAACCCTAACATCTGACCTCTGAAGACACCACCACACACGCGCATGCACAGACCCACAGAGAGGAAAGCAGAGGATGGCTAAATCTGACCATCCACCGACTGGCTATTAAATCAGTCACTACAGGCATCTCGGAGAAGTGAGCCTAACTGTAAAACTAAGCACAGCAGGGACTTCATCAGCTGCATATGCAAAGCAGAGAGGTACGCAGAGTAAGTCTGAGCAACTAAGCCAAAAAAAAAACAAAAAAAAAATCACAACAACAACAATACTAATTTACCTCAGGAAGAAAATGAAGAATCCAGAAATTGAAAGGCCCATGTGTTATCTCTGAGCTTCTTTGCTCCAGGCTAGAGCTCTATCACTGAAGCCAAGGCTCTGCTTCCAACTTTTTGTTACTGAATTGGAGATGAGAGTCTCGCAAACCTTCTGGCCCCGGCTGGCTTAGAATCCGCTACGATCCCCCGCTCTCGGCCTCCGGGCTGCTAGCCTCACAGGCTGAAGCCACAGGCCCTCGGCTAAGAGGCCCCATTTTAACACTGAAAACGCACGGTACGCAAAGGAACAGGAAAACAGGACTCACACAGAGCTACTGGCAAAAAGCTCTAAGTGTATCCAGATGTTGGGGCTAGCGCAGGCTTTTCGATATGACTACACAGGCCTATTAAAGTGTAAGTATGTTGAAAGATTTTTTTTTAAAAGCTCTTATTTAGAGAACTAGAGGATGGGAAGGGGACGGGGCAGGGGTGGCGGAAGAGAATGAGGGAGAGGGTAACACTGTTCAGGAAGAAATGTGCTCCTTGCCTTAGTTATGTAGCCGTAACCTTTCGGTGCGTCATCTTTACAATACAATGTAAATTAAAAAAGGAACTACAGGAGAGTAAATAATTCACTAAGTGGGCTAAGCCGCAAGTGGGAGGCAGCAGGAGAAAAAGTTACTCAGTTGAAATGAGGATAAATCAATGGAAATCGTCCAATCTTAAGGACAGGAAAAAGAGGATTGTAGAAGAATGGGCAGAATGCGGAAATGCTACACTCACAAACCACCCATGAGCAAAAAGATCCGTGGATAGAAGGCTAAATACTTCCGAAATTACTTCCGGCTTCGTTTGGGGCGTGGTGTGGTTTGGTCGGGTTTGAAGACAGGCTTACTCTGCTGTCCAGCCTCCTCTCGATCTCCAAGGCTCCAGGGATCACCCCATCTCAGCCTTCTGATGAGCTGGGATCACAGGAACATGCTTGCCACTGGGCCCAACTAACACTTCTCAAATTCGACTTTTAAAAGAGCTCACCTACAAGTTTTTTTAAAGCAAAAATTATATTCACATATAACCACATCCTAGTGGAATTGTGAAAAGACAAAGAAAATATTAGAAATAGCAAGAGGAAAAAAATGAAGAATTATTTAGAATATAAAGCATGATTAATAGATACATTCTCATCCGAAAAGCCACCAGGCAGTAGCATGTTAAAATAGCTGAAAGGAAAATCATCTACCATCAAGTATACTTTAGCCACCAAAACTACCTTTCAAGCATGGAAGTAAGTTGGGGCTGTGGCTCACACCTGTAATCCCAGCTACTCAGGAGGGTGAGATCTGAGGACTGCAGTTCAAAGCCAGTCCAAGCAGAAAAGCCCATACAACCTTTATCTCCAATTAACCACCAAAAAGCAGCCAGGCACTGAGTTCAAGGCCCAGTATTCCGATATTGGCACCCTCTACCTCCCAACGGATAGGAGACTAAGCAATGATATTCCTCCCAAGTAAATAAAAAGCCGATGATGTTATTGGTAGCAGAAAGGACACAAGAAAATTCTAGGAATGTGCTTCAAACTGGAAGACTTTTAACATCACGTCAAATGTATAGTTAGAAATAAGAGGCCAATAATGGTAAATAATGCAGGCAAATAGAAAATATTGTAGACAAATAATGAAGGCAAAATTATAACACTGGGTTGTAGTGCTCAAAACAAATGTAATGCGATGTTTGTGCTAAAGCACAATGGAGAAAGGAAATGGAATATTTTCCATTTCTACCCAGGGAATATATCAAAATATTTTCCATATATTTTATAGCCAGTATTAACCTAAAATGAACTTGATAAATTATGATATATACTGTAGTTCTAGAACAAAAGTTAAATAAGAAAACCTAAACATGTAATTTAAAGAATCAATAGGAGATTAAAATAGTACACTAAAAATATAGGCAAAAACAGAGGAGTAAACTGATAAAACAATGAAATATATCAGAAAAATGACAAATAGTATATATAAATACAAACATAACTATGAGTACAACAAAGTTTGAACAAACTAAACACTCAAAAAGGCAGAGATTATCAGACTAGAATTTTAAAAAGAAAGCAATCTCCAACTTTCTACTAAAAATATTTTGAAACCCAGAAACAGTTTCTAACCAAGTATGACATAAACACAGTATTACAGACAGTAAGAGCCATCGTAACTATAATAGCATCAGGAAAAACAGATATTAACAGAAGAAATAAAAGTCAAGGAAAAGAATAACCTCTCATAACGTCAAACAGAAATAGAAATATAAAATCCATGAATGCATAGTTATCATCTAACAACTGAGCCCCAAAATAGATAAAACAAAAACTGACAAAATTAGATAGTGAAAACAGACATATTTGAACTTAGTATCCCATTTCACTAACTAGATAAACAAATGAATACTAATGCAGTTTTATTAATTCATATAAACTATATTCATACCATATTATATCAATGTCATAGTTTAAAACATTTACATTAGAAAAGAAAAAAGATCATAATGCAAACTCCCAATGAACTAGGAATATAATAAGAACTTAGAAAGAACTTCTACCAAAGCCCACAGTTTACAATGTCTGACTGTTTCCTTACTATGACTCTTAGCAAAAAAAGCATGCCCACTCTTAGTCCTTCTAGTCAATAATCTTCGGAAGGTACTAGCCAGTGCAATAAGGCAAGAAAAAATAAGACATCTACACTGGAACATTGTTTTCATTTTCAGATAACAAGAATCTATAAGAAAAATACCCCCCCCCCAAAAAAAATCTGTGGAATTAACACATGAATTTAGATTAAAGGATACAAAAGTCAACTAACTTTCTATATCTTAGCAATGACCAATTAAAATATTAAGATAATTCAGATTGGCTTTGCCAAAAGTCATTTCACAAACAGCTTTTGACGTGCTGATGCTATACTATTCCTTGATTCTAACCGCCCGTGCGTATCAGCATGTGATAACACATAAATATACACTTACCAAAAGAAACGTTCGGATTGTCCTTATTTTGTTCAGTTCAAGAAGCAATTTTTGTGCCTTCTCATGGTTACTACAATATTCATCATAGATACGAAACTTGTCCTTCTGTGAATTTAAGACATAATAGGGTCATTTTATTACCAATATGCATATAGATTATAAATGTTTACTATGTCTCAAAAGCTACATTGTATGTATATATACATATATGTATATATATATATATTACATTTCCCTAATCTCAAAAGGACAGCTTAAAAAAAGCAAAGAACCTATCAATTATACTCTATAGGATGAATACAACAATATAAATGATCTAAATGGTGACAAACAGAGAAAAGGGTACTTAGCTTTGCCATTAGAATTCAGATACAGCCCTAAAAAGATGTAACTTCTAGTGGGGCGTGGGTGGTTCACGCTTGTCTTCTTAGCTACACAGGAGACTGAGATCTGAGGATCACAGTTCAAAGCCAGCCCAGGCAGGAAAGACCATGAGACTCTTATTTCCAAGTAACGTCTAAAAAGCTAGAAGTGGAGCTGCGTCTGAAGGGGCAGAGCACTAGCCTTGAGCAACACAAGAGCTCCACTCAGAGACAAAGCCCAGGCCTGGAGCTCAAGCCCCAAGACAGGCACAGGAGAAACAAACGAACAAAAAAAAGATGCAACTTCTGAGCTTCTGAGCCCAGTCTAGTGGGATAAACTCAAGATTCCCAAGTAGGGAGAAGGGGAAGACTTTTGTCTTGCTGGAGAGAAATGGTTGCCAGATCACTCAGGAACAGCAAAAGATACCCTGAAGTTCGCGATCACCAACCCAGACAGCAGTGTTTAAAGGGACATTGACAAACAGAATAGAGGGCATCGAGTTACTGTGACCAGTGACTTTCCAATGCCAATTTAAAAACGTAACATGGCAATGTATTGCTGGTGGCTCATATCTGTAATCCTAGCTACTCAAGAGGCTGAGATCTGAGGATCTCAGATTAAAGCCAGCTCAGGCAGGAAAGTCCAGGAGACTTATCTCTAATTAACCACCAGAAACCTGAAGTGGAGCTGTGGCTCAAAGTGGTAGAGCGCTAGCCTTGGGAAGAAAAGCTAGCTGCAGCAAACGAGTTTCCAAGATGTTTATCTCCAGTTAATCACCAAAAAAGCCTGGAAGTGGAGCTGTGACTCAAGTGGTAGAGAGCCAGCCTTGAGCAGAAAAGCTTTTTCAAAGCTTCTGGGCTCCGAGTTCAAGCTTTAGTACAGGCACACACGAAAGAATAAACAAGTGTTGCTCAAATGCTAGAACAGAAGCATGTGCTCAGAGATGGCAAAGGCAAGCCAGCAGAAACAATAAGGACTATTTTATACAGTCAGCAGAGTATTGAATAACTTTATCTCGAGCCAGGAAAAAAAAAAGGCTCAGAAATAGTTTAGCTACACTCATAGACGACAGATTCATAAAGTGTCACCATGAAAACGGATGACAGGGAGCAAGGTTCCCATTGCCGGCCTGGTCTAAGGCAGTAGCCACTCCAGCTGGCACAAAATTCTCAGACTTTCTTGAAAGGAAACAGGCTTAAATAACTAGACAGGAACACTCGGCTTCCAGCCGTACCTGAGGAAAGGACAGCTTAATTTCCCTACATTCAATGAGACTCTCCCTTCAATGGGTACCTTGATGAAATATCTCCTGATTATTAAAAGAACATATAGAGAGGTCTAGAAACTACACAGCGAAAATTTTATAAGAAAAAGCCCAAGGGAAAATAAAGCACACACGAGGTGGTATATCTCTGAGAACACCGTCACATACTTTAAAAACTTAGGCGTATGCCATTTTGATTTGATATTATATACATGGATTCAAATTGGTATTCTGAAAATCAGCATCAAGGAGATGCTACATCACGCCGCTCTTTTGTTATTGTTCTTTTCTCTTGTTAACCCGAAGGCCCTTGACTTCTAAACAGAAGTTTCCCTATACAAGTAGCTTCTGGCTTCGCACATCAATGGCAAACATGGTTTCCACCACTCACTGGTGGGACTCAGTTCCCTCAGGACAACCCTCCGGGAAGCCACCACGGATGGATGCACCGGGGTTGGTCACCCTCAGCACTGCCACAAGCCGATGAGCTGGAGAACGCGGGGACCAATGAAAGGCTCCTCGCGCCATTAGAAGAGCGAGGATTTTCTGCCTCAAAAGGAAAATGTTCTATGTTTGGGAGAAACATAAAAATCTATTCATCGTGAACAGCCGGAACAGTCATTAGGATTCAGAGCTACAGAGGAAAGGGAGAATGGACTTGGGAGGGGGAGGAGGGAGGAAAGGCTGTTTATTCCCTGCTGAGCAGAAGGGAGGATGAAAGGGGCTCCCCCCTCCCCCTCCCCCCTCCCCCTCCTCCCTCCCCACCTCTGGCTCCCAGCGTAAGACTTCATTGGCCTGAAAGGACCCCCAATTTGGGATGTCAGGTTTTATTTCTAATAAAATAAATGCTGAATTTGCACATATTACGGTGCCAGGGGTTAACCCTTTCCATCAAGAGAGGAGAACTTTAAAAAATAAACAGCACGCGCGCGCGCACACACACACACACACACATCTTACAAAGTGGAGAAAGCAGGTTCCCACTTCCTGTTGAGCGTTGGGCTCCGGCTGTAAGCATTCTTCCACCACTTTTAAGAATTCTTTATGGACAGCAAGGATTTCTTCAATGTTTGAGAACAACATCTGTAAAAAATGAATGAATACGTCACGTGGTACTGAGGCCAGTTTATAAACCAAGCCGAAAGAAAGAAAACAAGCAGTACAACGGTCTCCCTTTGGGCTGAAAAGCTCCGTGGAGAGCTAGCAGCTGCCTACGTCCATTCCGGCCTCCTTCTCGCCGGTGAGAACGCCATGCCTCTCCTCTCTCTCTCTCTCTCTCTCTCTCTCTCCCCCCCCCCTCCTGCACGGCCTGGCTCCCAGTGTGAAGCCAGGGCTGGCTGGCAGGGAGCCCTCTCCCCACCCCTGGAAAGATACCCCTTGCCTCTGCAAGTGGCAGCGGGTTCAGCAACGCCATTACTACGTTGCGCGGTGGGAGGACCTAGCTCGACGGCAAAGCCGAGCCCCTAGATGTCAAAGGAAAACTCTGGGGAGACTCTCCCAACTTGCCGGCCTCTCAAATGCATCTTGGAAAGCTCTCCTTCCCTCTCAGCTGCCTCACTCGACGCGGAGGGGTCCACACATCGAGTTGAACCCTCCCAGGTGGCTTTTGCTCTTGCAGCCACAACGTTCACTCACAAAAACATTCTCACGGGAGGAAAAGCTTTGAATGAGGAGGAAATAAGAGTCTGAAGAACACTTTAAAAAAAAATCCTTAGAATAATTTTGCTAAAATAAGTTAACACCGTCAACATCACTGATGATGTATACTACTTAAATGGATTACCACTACAGGGTGATTTCTGATTCCGCTCTCTTTTTCCCAAAGCTCTTCACACTTTGCCCTTTCATCCACGGCGGTGGTGCCGAGATAACCCCGCACAGGTTACACATCACGGTGTCACCCCACTTTATCCCCCCCACTTCTCCGTAGTTTATAAGAAATGTATCCATTTGTTTCTGCACTGAAGAAAATGAGTGGATTTTCTTTTCTGCACCCCAGTGGACCATCAAAAGCTCATCATTTGGTGATCAGTCACAGAGACCAGAAAACACATTTGCTAGCTATGCCTTCTGGAACTCTCTGTAGCCATCCACTGACACTTTGGCTCAACATCATCCCTCTGGTAGACACTGAAGTTTTCATTTTCATTTGCAGTTTGCTTCCTCTCTTCAAGGATTTCCAGGGTTTCTGTGTGACTGTCAAGCCATTCTCTCTGCGCTTACCTAAGCCCCCGTTCCTGTTTTTCAGACTACTGTCAACAAGTAAATTAACTACAAGACAATATGTTGTAACATAACTGTACAGCGGGGGGAGGGAGGGAGAAAAATGAGGGAGGAGGTAATAAGTTGGATAAGAAATGTACTCTCTCCCTTACATATGTAACTGCAAGCCCTCTGTACATCACCTTGACAATCATTTTTTTCAGTGAGTTAACGTAGGAACTTAGTGAAACTAGAGATGAACCAAAGGGGGCGGGGGCTCTGAAGAAACATGTCCCACAGAAGCAATTTCACCAGTGGGGAACTCATTCTTTCATGACACCTCTTCTTACCTTCACTGTTTCCTCTGTTACATTTTTGTCAACTTTCGCGGCTGCACACTGGTTCATTCGATGTAGGAACGCCTGTGTGCGACAAGAAAGCGTTATGAAGATACAGCGTCGTGAGACAACTTGACCAGAACCGCACGCATCTTTGTAGGAACTCAACGTTTATACATGCAGCAGCTGACTACAATAGAAAGCGTTATGAAGATACAGCGTCGTGAGACAACTTGACCAGAACCGCACGCATCTTTGTAGGAACTCAACGTTTATACATGCAGCAGCTGACTACAATAGAAAGCGTTATGAAGATACAGCGTCGTGAGACAACTTGACCAGAACCGCACGCATCTTTGTAGGAACTCAACGTTTATACATGCAGCAGCTGACTACAAGAGCTTCGTTGTGACATCACCATGGTCACCGACATTTGATCGAGGGCGCAATGGAGTAAGTGAATGTTTTATTCCTAGCAAGCATTAAAACAGCAAATTAAAAAAAAAAAAGACAAGAGGGCAGGAGCCTAAGGTAGGAGGATGGGAAGGAAGCCTAAGAGGGGAAAGGAAAGAAAAAGAAGAGGGGAAAGAAGAGTTTACATCCAGCAAGTGGAGGGTAATGTCCACAGGACATTCCACGAGCTATCCACCGACAGCACCGGTCAGTCATGCCCCGGCGGAGGAAGTTGCTCAGCCGCAGCACATACGCCGCGGGTCTGTGAGTCAGATCCGCATACTCCACGTGGGAAAACACCATCCCCAGCCAGCTTGTTGGTCTTACCAAGTCCACAGCTGCATGCCAAGTCAGGGGGGCATGGCTCCCCCTACGGGCCAGGGCGGGGCATGACTCTGCGGGGCAGGCAAGCAGGTGAGATGGAAATTAACCTAAGAACCCTATGGTAAATTGACAACGCTGTACGAGATTACCAAGACCTTACAAACATTGAAGAGTTTAAGAAAACCCAGGATTGTCTATTAAGTTCCCAAATCAGCTCCTTTGGGGCAACGCGAATAAAACAAAAATCTGACACACCATTTTTGAGGACAACTCTACAACGGCCTTCGGATTTAAGTGAGCATTGTGTTTGATGCCGCAATTCTATTTCTAGGAACTTATTCTATAAAAACTTTCTGACGAAGGTTTTTACAGCATTGATTACTGTCAGGTTCTCCAGAAAGGAAACCCGCCACATGGTTCAGGCAGAAAGGAGGTTACGGGGGGAGAGCAAACTGCCAGCCCGCACAAGATGGCGGCGTGGGAAGACAGAAGGGAAGGAAGAAGGGAAAAAGAGACAAGGAAAGAGAGCGGGGACCGTGTTGAGTGGGATTCTATAGCAAAAGGTGGGAGATCCGGCCCGGTGGATTGGCTGTGAGCTCAGAAGAGGGGGAGGTAACAGCCTCCAGGTGTGCCAGTTACCTAGGTAACTCAGGGGCTGGGCACAGACTTAAACAGGTGGGGGGGGCATCTGCATGGTGCCCTCCCGGGGTGCACCTTACAATTACAAAGATAGAAAAATCAGACACAACTTGAAAGTCCAATCACTTACATAGAACATTAAATATATTCTGGTACTTTCAAATGATAGAATACCATGACACAAGCCCAATCCTCAATGGAATGTCATAAGAAAAATATGCTATGTATACAAGTATATATGACAGAGATTCATAGATTCTTTGGTGAAAATAGTGCACTAAGTGCACTATTACATATGTAATGGCAATGAATTCATATTGGAAAAAATATGAATGGTAAATACCAAAAGGCAAACAGTCATCCTCTGAATATTGATTGGCTAAAAAATAAAACTACTAGAAGTATTATAAAACTATTGCTAATTTTTAAAATGACTTCAAAGAAGTCCCAGCAAATAAGCTCCAAGATCTCAGTTCTGGCATGAATTTCAACATCACCTTCATTTTGGATTCAGCCAGTGTGTGTTTCATATTCCATCACTATAAAGGTGTTTCAAAACTCATAACCCTGACTTTTAACATCAACTGAGTTCAATAAAATCAATAGAAAAGCATTTGTGTATATAGCCTTAATTTCAGATAGTAAGCCAGTGATCGCAGTTTTTGAATGATTATCTGAAGTTGTATATAGTTAGCAGTGGAATTTGGAATCTTCTGACTTTACCCATTTTAATTGGCAATTTCAGGTTTTCTTTTCTTGTGTGTTTTCCAAATACTTATATCAAAAACACTCTTGGGCTTTTCCTACTTAGATTTGAAATAGCATGGATGGTTTACTTGCCTCGTTTACATTTCACATTGACCACATTAGTAAACAGGTAATTTTTGTGCAAGCAAAACTTAAACTTTGCCTCTACAGTTATAAACGTATCTTCATAAACAAAACTTGACCACATTCTGAAACCAATAAATTATAGCCAGGAGGTCATAAAATTGAGTCAAAATATGAATTAAACCAGAACATACAAACGAATAAAACACACTACATCTGTATCTGACTTTCTGCCTTCTTATTCTTTTCCACAGTATGTAATATTTTGCTTAACTGAATGCCAAAGGGAACCTGGAGCTCACCAAAATTTCTGACCAAACAGCAGCTATCTTCCTTCCTCAAGGACACCATTTTATATGACAGTGAAGGCAGAGTTTTAGATGTTTGCCTGCAGTGCACACTCATAAATTGATTTGACATATTTTATACGCTGCTTAAATCTTCCTTCCTGAACATAAAAATAAATGCATGCTTTTGGAATCATCCTTTAACAATCAGTGCCTACAGAGTTTGTTCAGATTTGGGCAATTGAGCATTTAATACTTTGCACATCAATCACGGAAGCTTAATAACCCAGTCACAAAACTCCTCGTGGGGTTTTACACATTTATCATTTACTTATTTATTCTCACTGATTCAGAATTCCCTCAGCATTAGATCATCTCTACATTCAGAGAAAGATATGTAAAAGTAAGTCCTGGAAAATAGCCTTTACTGCCAGTGGTTCTCAAATTTGATGTTAGGCGTAAAACAGAAATACTCCACCCTACCCCCGAAAGGAACTAGTCAGGCCCTGGTGGCCCTGACATACTCAATCAAGACACTACCTTCTGGTAAACGTTTCTTGGGGTTTATTCTTCTAAAGAGTAAGAACGAAAAGACTTAGAGAAGCAAGAAAGCTCATCTGGATGAGGAAAAACAGGCTCTTTCCAACGCAATGCCCAAGAACGGTCATCGGTGAATTTCGCTCTCACCCGGCCAACTCGGACACTGTGGTCCCTCGCCCGAGGCTGCTCCACCGTGAGCGGCAGGAGCTGGGCTGGGCAAGGCGGTCTCGACAGGCTGAGGACGAGGGAAAGGCAGCGCGTGCGGGTCGAGGGCAGGGAGAGTCGCAGGAGGGAGAGGGGGGCCTTCCAGGCCCCACCGGGCCCCTTGCAGCTTGCACATCAGCAAGGACTCAGTTCCCAGGCCTCTTCCCCACAGTGCATTCACACAGCCCGGTCCCCGATACCACTGTGAAGAGACTCTGCTCCTCCCCCTCCACAGAGGGTGCTTTATCTTCTCTGTAGCTTAGTCCATATGGTTTCTTATCACACGTTTGATTTAAAAACACCCCTATTAAACGTCATTTGCTAATCAAAGTTTGATCTACCCAAGAGACCAAAAGAAGAATGAAACGGATTAAGACAGAGGAGGAAGAGGCAAGGGTTGTTTTCTCCTTGCTTTCCACCTTTGCTACGGATAAGCCTGCCATAAGTCTCAGTCTCAGGCCGAGCTTCATTACTATACAACCTCAGTGCTCAGCATGGTCTCCTTCACATTCATTTTGTCTGCACCGCCCTTTTCATTCGTCAGAAAGACTAAATAAATGCCTCTCAAAAGTCGCACTTACCTAAGCCGATGTGCGGGCTCACTCCTGTAATCGTCGGCTCCTCAATTGGCCAAGACTGAGAGGAGCACATTCGAAGGGGCACACAGGCAAAGAGTGCGCGAGACCTCATCCCAACAGAGAGAACACGGGTGAGCGCGGCCTGTAATCCCGGCCACCGCACGAAACATAAAGAGGCAGATCACAGTCCAGGGCCCCCCCCCCGGCAACAAACAAGACTACCTTTAAAATAAAACAGTGAAAAAGCAAATGCAGCCCGAGTGCAGCCCGGCTCAAGGGGCGCAGCATGAGCTTCTCAAGTAGAAATCTCTGAGTTCAAAATGCCAGTGCCACAAAAGCGTATTTTAATTGCTTACGCTTTTAATTTCAGATACTCTGTGCCAATCTAAATAATTTCAAAATGTCGTGTGAGCACGAAACATCATTACTTCTATAATATTCCACGTTTCAAATCATTTCAGCATCACACTACCATCGTGAAAATGTAGCTGTTTAATTAACAGTTTAATAGATGAGTAGATTTCTTTTTCCAGTCCTGGGGCTTGAACTCAGGGCCTGAGCACTGTCCCTGGCTTCTCTTTGCTCAAGGCTAGCACTCTGCCACTTGAGCCACAGCGCCACTTCCAGCTTATTCTATATATGTGGTGCTGAGGAATCGAACCCAGGGCTTCATGTATACGAGACGAGCACTTTACCACTAGGCCACATTCCAAGCCCCTAGATTTTTTTATATAAAAGTAAAAAGATCAAATTTCAAGAAGGGCTGCCCTGACACAAAAGTACACTAAATAAATTTTAAAAGGAATGAAGAGTCAATGTTTTCCTGTCATCCCTTGAATCTAAGACAATATTGCTTTGTCGCAATCCTTTGCAAGATAAATACTTTGATTTGTTTTCCTGAAAGGAAAAGCAAAAATCTTAATAAGTGGAAAAGGTTGACTTGAGTATCCAGTTGGCAGTTATACCAAGAGGAGAAGATTAGAAGAGGAGCAGTCTGGGGGGGGGGGGGCAGGGAAATTAGGAGAATCTGATTTTATTATAGGCCTGTGGAGCCTGAGGTGACCATTGGACACCGATGTTGAGATCTCAAGAAGGGAATGAGCAGAGGAGTCTGTGGTTCTTAGGGACACAGAGGCTGGAAATCATCCCTGTACTTCTGAGGGGAGATCATAGCTGAGTGTCCCTGGCAAGAGAATGGAGCTCAGAAACTAAGTGCAAAGGGAGGAGACAGCCGGCTCCAGTACGTTAGACGAAGTGTACCGATGAAGAAAACAAAGAAGCAGGGAGCACTCCAACATGTAGAGATCAAGCAGAAGGGGAGCAAACGTTAAAAGGAGACTTGCACATCCATGTTCACTGTTGTACAATTCACCATAACCAAAGTATGGAAACAGCCCTCCCTCCAATGGATGAATGGGTCATGAAAATATGGTAGACAGAGAATGGAACATCATTCATCAGAAAGAATAATGCACATAGTTTGCAGAGAAATGGATGTCCCTTAAATTACATCAAGCTAAATAAGTCTGACTCAGCAAGACAAAGGGTGCTTTCTCTAATACATGGAAGTTAAATCTAGATTATAAACACAATGGAAAACATTAAGAGCCACATATATGTGTGTATACATGTATGTATATAACATATATGCTAACAAATGTACGAAAGCATAGTACATACCGGAGAGGATTCCAATGGTGTAACTCATGTGAACAAATGACTTACAGTTTAACCAAATGAATACCAGAAAGCTGAATCATGTAATGTCAGAAAGGGGATAGGGCTCAAGGAAAGGAGACAGATGAGTGGAGAGAGGGAGGGTGGGCAAATACAGACATACTATCCAATGTGCATGTTCGAGCATGAAACCAGTTAACTTGAGAAGACAAGGAGGGTTGGGAGAAACGGGGGGAGAAATATGGAAGGTGTGACATTGACCAAGATATCTATCTCATAAATTGACATGTGGAATTGAAACCCCTTTATACCAATAATTAAAGATCATAAAATAAAGCTTTTTTTTTTTTTAAAAAAAGGCCAAAAAAGTAAAGTAGGAAAATGATGAATGGTAGAATTTGTGGTCATATGGGTTTTGTTGTGAAATTATATAAAGAAAATACAACCTAATACAGATATGTAGTTAAAAATGGAGGAACATGTTATTTGTTATAATATGTCTAAATGATTCTGTATATTCTCCAGTGCACTATTAAAAGTCAGTAAGTAAAAGCTTCTTAAAAATCCATTGCCATTGCATACTGTACAAATGAACTTCTCATAGTCGGTGGCATTAAAATCCCTTCATCTAATAAGCTATTGTACCCACATTTTTGTAAGTATTCATTCACTGAGCATTCTATGGATACAAATTTCCCAAGACTCAAAGTTTACTTGAAACACCGTCCTTAGCGTTATAACTAGGAGAGATCATTAAAAGTAACAATGAAGCCAAGCGCAGTGGTTTCTCCCTGTACCCCTAGCTCTCAGAAGGTAGACATTGGGAGGGTCATGATCAAAGCCAAGGAGCTGACAAGATCCCAACTCCAAGCACAAAAGCCTGGAGTGCTGACTGGCCGCTCTCACGCCGCGTAAGCAGGGCTTGAGGTCTTGGCTGGCCGGGCATAAAGGCAAGGCCCTATTTGAAAACTAAAGTGAAAACTGGTAGTCTGGTTCACATGGTGGAGACCTGCCTAGCAAATACAAGCCCCCTAAGTTCAAATCAGTATCCCCAAAACCCCAAAACAAGCAAAACCAAAACGTAAGAGATTTATGCACACGGCTGTAATAAAGGCACAACAACAAATGCACATTTTTATTGATTCTGCTCATTTTTGTTGTTTTGGGTAACATTCTGTGTTGGTTTCCCAGTTTCAATCCTTAGAAATTCATCTCACAGCTCAACCTGTAAAAATATTATTTTAGCAACATATTTAACTTCCATCGGCCTAGGACAATGAGTTGGTCTATTGCTGAGGTCAAAAACAATAAAGGTATTGTTTAACATAGCACAATGCTATAAAAACATCCATTCAATTTGCAACCATTAAAAAAATAAAGAGCATTCACAGAAGAGTCAATAGAGTCCCTTCAACCATTCGGAGAAAATCAGCACAAGGGCCTGTACTCCTCACTGGTGACAAGAGGCTGGGATTGAAAGAGGCCTATCTTCATCTCACTTTGCCAAAGTCAGCACTATTCTCTACTATCATCTACACCAAAGCTGAGTGCTAATTGTCATGTGTGTTTCCATTTTGTTCCTTCTTATGACTTGAAAACCTATATAACCAATCTTGATCTTTTTTTGCTGTAGTTGTTGTTGCCAGTCCTGGGCCTTGGACTCAGGGCCTGAGCACTGTCCCTGGCTTCTTTTTGCTCAAGGCTAGCACTCTACCACTTGAGCCACAGCACCACTTCAGGCTTTTTTCTATATATGTGGTGCTGAGGAATTGAACCCAGGGCTTCATGTATACGAGGCGAGCACTCTACCACTAGGCCATATTCCCAGCCCCATCTTTTTGTCAATATTCTTTTAGCTCTTACTCTTCATTTTAGGGATGATCACTGGGTCAACTTAAAAAGTAGCCTGAAGGGGCTGGGAATATGGCCTAGTGGTAGAGTGCTCGCCTCGTATACATGAAGCCCTGGGTTCAATTACTCAGCACCACATATATAGAAAAAGCCGGAAGTGGCGCTGTGGCTCAAGTGGTAGAGTGCTAGCCTTGAGCAAAACGAAGCCAGGGACAGTGCTTAGACCTTGGGTTCAAGCCCCAGGACTGGCAAAAAAACAAACAAACAACAAAACAAAAAGTAGCCTGAAAAAATACTTGGTGCCTGTGGTTGTTAACTGTTAATTTTCCCAGGAAGTTAACATTTACTAAGAAAGTGGAATTGAAGCTTCAATTCAAGTTCAACCTTGAGAAAAAAAGCTAAGTGAGAGTGTAAGGCCCTGAGTTTAAATCCCAGTACCAACACACACACACACACACACACACACACACACACACACACACACACACACACACACAGAAGAAGATAACTTTCTCAGAAGTGACATTTGGTAGCGGCAGCTCTGGCAGCCATGTACAGTACTAGTTTAAATTTTAATGTTTTGAATGAAGTAACTTTCTGCCAAAAAAAAAAAAAAAACCCTCTTCCTAGCATATTCTTCTAAAAATCGTTTGATTCACAAAAACATGTTCCTTAAATTGTCTGGGTGAGAGATGTGCCTTCCCAGAATGTTCAGGGCTACTCTTAGTCTAGGAAGAAGGGAGTACTGAGTTAGGAAGGACATGGTGTTTAGAGTGGCAGTCGGGAAGACTGTCAAAATGACCCCTCCCCAACACATCTGGCCACGCCACTGGACGCAGATGGAGCAGCCGGATGTCTACAGGAATGGGGTGCAGCTGGGTGGTAAACATTTATGGGAAGCCAAAGGCTCGAGTCTCAGCTTCCTCTCCCATTAAATCAGGTTAATAATAGCACCTGCTCACCAAGAGATGCAGAGGGACTGGAGTTGGCTCTTTGGGCCACTCCAGGAGCCCACGCTGGCTGACGTCTCGGCAGTTGCCATGATTTATTGCTGCCTTCAAAGCCCGGGTCTGCCACTTCTATTGGTTATAATTGTTACTAATACCCAGGAGAGGAGAACTACAGGGGAAGGCCTCTGCCTTTCCCTCTCTGTGCTTCTATTACCCGCAGATCAATTTGCCTTCTGGATAATTCAGTTCGGCCTTTGGGGGAAATTTCTACTATTTCCAGTTGCTCCTCGACGTGCGGTAAGGTTATCCACTGACAAACCCACTGGGAATTATAATACCATCCATCAAAACTTGGCTTAGCCCACTAAAGCGTCCATCAAAGTCGAAGTCAAATCATTATTAAATTGGAGTCACCTCTGTGTGTAAAGTGTGGTATCTTCCACACATACTGACTACCTCTACTCTGGATTCCAACCTGGTCACACAGTCTTACGTTCGAAACATCTCGCAATTCATTAAGAACAAGAGGTAGTAAATAAAGTAAAAATCACTCAAAATCAAATGAGAAGCTCTCAGAGACCGCTGTCCATCTCCTCAGAACTCGGCAGGACTCCGATCACAAGGCATTAATAAAAACTATACAGCCTGCCAGGTGTGGTGGGTCTATACCTCTGATGCAGCACTCCAAGAGTTAGGCGATACTGCGAAACGCACTCTCTAATATAAATATGATGATATATTAAACAATAAGCTACGTTATCGAATTATATAATAGTAATACGTATTAAGATTGTAATATTTTAATACATTGTAGTAATATATATTACTTCCTTAATATACTATATATAATGTGATTATTTTGTGTAATATATTGTAGAATACATTAATATGTGTTACTATATCTTTTTTTTTTTTTTTTTTTGGCCAGTCCTGGGGCTTGGACTCAGGGCCTGAGCACTGTCCCTGGCTTCTTTTTGCTCAAGGCTAGCACTCTGCCACTTGAGCCACAGCGCCACTTCTGGCCATTTTCTGTATATGTGGTGCTGGGGAATCGAACCCAGGGCCTCATGTATATAAGGCAGGCACTCTTGCCACTAGGCCATATCCCCAGCCCCTGTTACTATATCTTTTATAGAGTGTGCAATGTTATAGATTGTGTTATAAAATGTTATATCTAATTATATTAATCATATGCTGTTATATACTACACACAGTGTCCAATGTGCTAATATATCATATAATACATTCTATTACAAGTTTACAAATATTATATATGTACATATGTAGAGATATAGACAATGTATGTCAAGCATGGTCAGGGCAGATCTTTTAGTGAATTTACCTTACTGTTATTATAAAGGTGATTTCCTTTCATACAGTTCTTCTGTTCCCTCACTCTCCCCCAGTCGCTTCTGCCCATCTCCACCCTTGAGTTGTACAGTTCACTTTCATCCCTGTCCAATGAGCTCTACCACTGTACTTTCTCACTCTTTTTCCCTCAAGTTCTGAAACCTCCCCCAAACCCTTCCAAATATATGTGCATGAATACAGCATATACAAGGTCAAGAAGACAGAATCATCAAAAATTAAAAAGAGGGAAGGAGGGAGGGAAGGAGGAGGGGAGGGGGAGGGAGGGAGGGAGGGAGGGAGGGAGGGAGGGAGGGAGGGAAAACTAAAGAGGTCTCTTGTTTTCCTATGTTGCAGTTCATTTCAGAATGTATTTTATATACATAAGAAGAGGCGCTTAGGCGTTGCAGCGTTGTGTTTCTCCCCTGAGAGTACCCTCTTTGGGTCTCCTCCTGTGTGCATATCTAGCAGAGAAGACTTTTGATGTCAACAGATGACAAAGATCTGAATGAGGCTGAGAACGGTCCACGCTGATGGAAAGGACAATCCTATCGGAAGTCTCTTCAAAATGTCAGAAGACTCAGAGTGCTGAAGTTGCCTTGAATCTTCTCTCTGCCACCAACCCTTTACATCACATAAATACCATGGTCAATGGAGTTTATCAGACTGGCTACACAAATTAAATCAAAATGTATTATTTTATGTATGGTGTCATTATTTGTGTAAAGAAGCTTAATGTCAGAAGAAACAAGCTTAATAAAGAAATAGCAAGGAAAGTAAAACAGAAAACAAAGACATAAAAACAGTTCCAATGTTCCAATGTTTTTTCTGTTAGCATTTCATATAAAAATATGTTTGCATGATTGGGAGGGTAGATTTCTAAAAGCAGCTCATGAGCATAAATGAACATAAGTGTGTGGGTTTTTTTTCTTAAAAATACATTGCTTAAATTGTCTTCTTTTTAATATTACACAAATATTTATACTGAGATGTCAGGAGACCATTGTGTCTTTGATAAAATACTTCATATTGTTGCTGGTCAGGAATCTGCATCGATAGCAGAGAACTTAAATAACAAGCACAATGAAAGAAAAGGCCAGGCAGGAAGTCCAGAGCACATTATATAGATAATATTCTCAAGCACAAGATTTTTCTCTGGCACAGGAAAGTGGTCATTTCCCGAATTTAAAGTGCAGAACACTATTCCTGTTGAAGTCGTTATTCAAGAATTCAGTTCCCATGAAAAGGAAATGTAAGCAGTGGGGGCAGGAAACGCTATTTGCTGCTGGAAAACAACCCAGGGGTTCAGGATCCCAGCGAGGCGTTCTGTCTCTGCCCGGCATGCACAGTTTGCTTTTTGTTTCAGCATATAATTGAACTCCCTGTGCAATCCCCTAAGGAACAGGAGAGAGATTTATACATCGACCTCATGGTAGATATATGGTTCAGTTCACAGAAAGACCGCTTTTAAAAAAGAAATCTTTTTTTATTCTATTCTTTATTTTGATATAAATACCATTATTTGGATCATATATATAATGAAATGTATAATAGGATAAACATAATATACATTTATAATACATATCGTATATATTAAGCAAACAAAATAGTATTATGATCCTTTTGTATAGTCAGTAATTAACCAACCTTTGGAAGTAGGATAGACCTCCACCTCAAATTTATTTGCATGTCTAAGCTGTTCATTCATGTCTTACCTATAAGTTTATTCTTAATGAGACAGTCTTTGGAGAGCAGCAGGGACTTGCCAAATGAGTCCAAAACGTCTCGAGGATTCAGCAACACAGACTGATTGCTGTGGTTAGGAGGAAGGCTCGGTGAGGATCCTCTACACAGTCTTGAATGGCTTAAATCTTTCTTGGACACAAGCGAAGAGGCCGCAAGGCTTTCACATCGGCTGTGTGCTGGGGAACAGAAGGAATGGGGCAACGAACACAGCTTGAAAGCTTTCATCCATCCAGCATCCATATATGGAGTCCCCGTCCTGATCCCCATACGTTCCCGCTGCTCTTCAGTGCTCTTCTCCTATGATGCCCAGCTTCCTCCTACGACGCCCAGCCTCCTCCTGCCGTCTTCCTCCTTCGGCCAAAGACTAGCCTTGAGACTGCACGTGAGTGTGACTGCTGTTGAGATTGCCTTGCCAATCTGAAAAGATGTTTTCAGATGATGCAAGGTGGGGGTTTTCTTCGCACACTTTTATGATGTCATTTCATTGCTAGTTAAATCCTTCTCTCTGATGAAGCGTTACCTAGTTGTCATCTGATCGTTGCTCCGCGAAAGGTAATGTGCACCCATGGCTGACTTTTACATTTCTTTTGCCATTTCTAAGTTTCAGTTTCATCATTTGGTATCTCTGCGTTCTTGAATGTATAACTTGCTGCCCTCCAGTATTAGAAAATTCTCAGTATCATTACAAATTATCTCTCCTCTCTTTTTCCTTCAGCCTCATTATTTCTATATTTTCTTTCCAAGACCTCATTTAATATTAGAGATTCTTACTGTTCCTCTGTATAGGTTACCTTCTTTTATGTTTTTC
Source organism: Perognathus longimembris pacificus (assembly GCF_023159225.1). NCBI lineage: Eukaryota > Metazoa > Chordata > Mammalia > Rodentia > Heteromyidae > Perognathus > Perognathus longimembris. The sequence continues at coordinate 67,013,624 of NC_063172.1, read as the reverse complement.
CTTTCTTATTTATTTATTTATTTGTCCTTTATGGTCAAAGTGAAGTACAGAGGGGTCACAGTTTCAAATGTGAGTGGATCAGGAAAGTGTGGTACATATACACAATGGAATTTTATGCCTCTATCAGAAAGAATGACATTGCCCCATTCGTAAGGAAATGGAAGGACTTGAAAAAAATTATACTAAGCGAAGTGAGCCAGACCCAAAGAAACATGGACTGTATGGTCTCCCTCCTATGGAATAATTAGCACAGGTTTAGGCTAGTCACAGCAGAGGATCACAAGAGCCCAATAGCTATGCCCTTATGAACACCTAAGATGATGCTAAGTGAAGTGAACTCCACGTTGTGGAAACAAGAGTTATATCACTGTTGTAATTATTTTCAACATGCCATGTGAAACCGTACCTTTTTTTTTTTTGTTTCTCTCATATTCCCTTCCTGTGGTTGCACCCCCGCTATCACTGTGTCTTATCTGAGTACCCTGGATACTGTATATACTGGTATTAAAACTAGGGAAGTGAAAGGGAATATCAAAATCAAGAGACAAAGGATAAAAAGGCAAACTACTCCAAAAGCAATACTTGCAAAACCATGTGGTGTAAATGAACTGTATAACTCATGAGGGGGGAGGGGAGGGGGGAGGGGATGAGGGAGGAAGTAACAAATTGAATTAAAAAAAGAAATCTTAAAAAACAATTTAGGGGCTGGGGATATAGCCTAGTGGCAAGAGTGCCTGCCTCGGATACACGAGGCCCTAGGTTCGATTCCCCAGCACCACATATACAGAAAACGGCCAGAAGCGGCGCTGTGGCTCAGGTGGCAGAGTGCTAGCCTTGAGCGGGAAGAAGCCAGGGACAGTGCTCAGGCCCTGAGTCCAAGGCCCAGGACTGGCCAAAAAAAAAAAACAAAAAAAAAAAAAAACAATTTACCTCGCTTCCAAGGCTTGTGCATGAGAAACTTAGTTACCTACCTTACTTGTTCTTTACAATTGATTTCTGAAACTGTTTAGTCTTTTTCTGGAAAGGTATGATTTATATCACATGTCAGTTCTCCAGTGACTCTTTAGGCTTGACATATCCCCTTCTGCCTTTTCCTCATGACCAAATGTTACATTGGGCATTAGATTCAATATGCCACTAGTTCCTTAACCTATAATTTTGTTTTCCCCTTTTTACTCCTAATCTATCCCTAAAGGGTACTTGGATATATAATGACTGAAATAGGCAGAGTTAGACTAGTTTACAAAGAGATCCAAGCCACAGAGATGACCAGCATGGAGAGATTGCACAGGTGAGGCAGGCAGATCTTCATGTCTGAGGGCAAAGAAAGCCAGGTATTGGGACAATAAGCCATCCAATGGGTAGACCTTACTAAACTGTTACGGAAGAGCCCAACACAATATGCTTCTTGAAGCTCTCTTAGCGCTGGAGTCACTGCCTAGGTTCAAATCTCAACTCCGCCAACTACCAGGTAAGTAATTTTACCTCTGGGAGACAAAATTTTTATGTACGCATAATTAAAGTAGAATGGTTCCTACCACTACAGACTTGCTGCAAGAATTAAATAGCTGAATACCTGGCACATCCAGAACCAATATATAACTGACTTATGTTGTTGTGTTACGTATTTTATTTAGGAAAATACACACTTGCTGAACACCGTTATCATTGATAATAATTACCTTTAAGAAGGCAAACCAGCCAACCACTATGGCCCACACTGGAAATCTCAGCACTTGGCAGGCAGAGCAGCAAGACTGTGAGTTCAAGGCCAGCCTGAACTGTACATACAGAGACCAGGTCTCAACAACAACAACAAAATCATCTTTTTTTGTAACATCCATACAGGAAATTAGAACCAACAGTGCTTATCGCAGACTAAGGAAAGTAAGTTTTATGTATGTACAAATACGTAAGGTATTTTAAAACTATTTTCAAGAGAATCACAATTTGCTTTGAAAAGATAAATTAACTTACAGAAAAACATTTGCATGAAGGCTCAAGAAGTACAAAAAAAAGTTAAATAAAAACTAAAAATCAAGAATACCAATTTATTATTAAGCCTTTTATGTTTCAAAGCTTAAGAAAATAAAATATAAAATAGAACCAATCCTTTTACATAGCTCACAACTCAAATGGGAACTAGCTAAATGTCACTAATGAGTTCATTTCCATAGATATTGGCTTCCAGCTCTGTCAACAGATGAATATTCATGACCCCAGTTGAGCACAGATAAACAAGAAAACTTTTTTTCCAGGGAAGGGAAAATGCTATAATAACTGAAAAATATTTTACACATTTTTTCTGACATGGGTTATGCACCCTAAGAAAGAAAAAACTAATATCCAAATTTTCTTTGCGAGTTTGGTTAATCACCACAAAGAGACAAGAGATTATTAGCTAAACGACTGCAAAAGGCAAGTATCTGTTAGTATCCACAGTTTCTTGCCTCCAGAAGATCTACATACATGTCTTCGACCCTCCAGAAGCGATCTTTGGGGGCTGTAAATGAAATGGCCCCTAGGATGATAAGATGGTTAATCTGGTTTAGAGCAATTACGTGCACAGCTTGGAGTCCAAAAGGGCATACCATACGGACAAGGATACGGTGAGCGAAAACCTCATCACCAGCAGACCCCACCCTGGGAGGAGGTGTGCTCTGGAGGCTCTGGGAACCTCAGCAAATGGCCTGCAGGCAGTCGTGACAATACTGTGGGGAGACAGTGACCAACTGGACGCTTGGAGTGTGGAATGAGGCTAAGGGATATGAAGGGCGTAGCACCGGATAGAATGGGATTGCAATTGTGAGGGCCACTTAGAACAAGGGTCGTTTGATGTAGGCTTGAGCCTCAGATCTAAACTCAAGTACTAGAACACAAGTTCTAGATTCCTCAGGGTCAAACCTAATTTTATAGAACGGAGATGTACGGTTGAACGTGCATCGGGCATCTCGATGGCCTACACACCAGTGAGGACGCTGGAGCCTCCTTTGATGCCGGAAGACCTGCTAGGGCACAGCAAGAGGAACGCTAGACCGTGCCTTTCACATTCTGTTAAAAAAAAAACAATGGGAGGAATTTGATTACAAAATAAATATCCACCCATAGCCCCTCAGATCTGGAAAACACATGCGTGCAACCTGAGGTGCGCGCACAGTCCTGCCTCTTGTCTTCAGACAAAAGGAACGGTGTGCTCATTGTTGAGAGGGTCATTTTGTATGCATTCACCCTGGGCTGAGTTCTTGTTCTAGGCCCTGGCTCTCAGCGCTCAAGGAGCAATACATTCTAGAGATGGGATACAGAAAAGTCGAATAACTACGGGACAGATGTTGTAAGATTAAGTGTTGATCAACCTATGAAGACAAATAAGACATTCTGATGAGGTGGGAATGAGACCCTGGAGCTGCAGAGATCTTCCCTGAGGAGGAATCATGTGACAAGTGACCTTAACGAGAGAAGAAGGTGAAGCCAAGAACTATCAGAGAGGGACCACTGAACAAAGGCAGTGGCCATTGGAATGAATGAAGTAAAGTACATGCAGTCACCAAAGAAGGGCATCAGAGGATCACAAGACTCAAGGGCACGGTCAGACTTGTCAAGAGAGTCGTAAAGGACCCAAGGGGTCATGGTGAGCACACAGCATTTTACTGAAAGAAGTCAACTAAATAGAGGAGTTCGCTCTAGGTACTACAAGGAGAACAAACTATGGTGAAAGTTAACTGAGTTCCTATGTTAAAAGACCAAACACCAAAACAGAGAAAGGAAGGAAGTGGGGACAAGACAGATCCTTCAGAGGTACACCCCTAACAGCACACCCCCTCAAATCAGAGAGACTCCACTGTCCCCCCACCCTCAATTAGGAATCAACAAACAGATTACTCCATTGAAAGGAGCAGACAGTCCATGAGATGCACTCCGTCCCCAACATCTCCACCCAGGAGCCTTGGGCGGGAGGTTCAGAGGACACTGCAGACCCAAACCACACGAGGGCAGGAACAGCGGGCATGGCCGAGTCAGAACCTGTCAGTGCTTGTCTGGCCAGAGCCGCACATGAAGCAGCAGGGGAAATCCAAACCACACAAAGCCATGTCCGTTTGTAGGCAATTATCCAATTAACCCACATTTTTCTAATTCTCAAAATTATTTAAAACAACAGCAAAAGGATAAAGCGGCATGGCGATTTCTTCGGTTTCCTTTCTTATATCCACCAAATATTCTCTCTGCTGTCCAAACTGAATTAAGAGAAGTCATGAAAACTATTACCAATAAATAGTTTTAGCAACAGATTTTTTAAACCTTTTGTTTCATTAAATTAAAAATAAATAAGATGTGACCATAGTTTGCTCATAATTGTTTCTTATTCCAAAGTGATATAAATAAGGGAAAAAAACTCTCAACATATAAAGATTGTTCTTGAGAAACTATGTATTCAGAAATGGAAAGCATTATATATATATATATTATATAATATGCATTATATATAATATATATTATATATTATATACATAATATATATATTACAGAGATGAATGTTTTAAGGGGGATATTAAAATTATCTCCATCAAGAAATTTCTTGCATCAATACTAAGCTACAAGCTAAACTAAGTACAATGTTTCTCTAAATTTATACAGATCTTTAATTAGTGATATATATATGTATACAATTTAAATTTTCAACAGAAACAATGTTGAGGAAAGGCACTGAAAATTTGCTAAATGGTTTATTTAGTGCACACAAGAGTAGAACAATTGATCAAGATATAAATATCTGGGGCTGGGGATATGGCCTAGTGGCAAGAGTGCTTCCCTCGTATCCATGAGGCCCTGGGTTCAATTCCCCAGCACCACATATACAGAAAATGGCCAGAAGTGGCGCTGTGGCTCAAGTGGCAGAGTGCTAGCCTTGAGCAAAAAGAAGCCAGGGACAGTGCTCAGGCCCTGAGTCCAAAGCCCAGGACTGGCAAAAAAAAAAAAAAAAAAAAAAAGATATAAATATCTATATCAGATGTCCCATGATATCCCATTTTAACACGTAAAATTTTGATATATCTATTATGAAAAATTTAAGCAAAAGAAATAATAACCCAGTTTTACATGGCTAGAAATGACAGAAAATGCCACTATAATACAGTTAAGATCCCCATTTGAATTTATTCTGTCATAATTAATGGTAACAAAGATTACCTAAAATTCACTTCTTCACCGCTAATCAAATTGCCTCTGCTGGAAGTACAGGTCCATTTCAGCAATGGAAAAAACCTCCCAGAGGTTAAGTGATTTCTCCAACAGGAAACAACCAAGAAATGAATGAGAAAAACTGGATTCAATCCCTGCTGGATAAACCACCAACTTTCTAACCAACATATTGGAATTTTAGACCAACACTTGCCCAAAGTAAGCTAAAATAGACAGGTCCAAAGACCTCAGGAGGAGTCTGAAACGGGAACTAAATTATATCTAGTTTCTAAATTTGATTTCCAAAGTTTCTATTTTTGCCTTGGAAAAAATGAAAAAGAATATCACTTTTCATTATTTTGGCATTATTTAAAGCCAACTGGACCAAGTGTACTGACCTTTTGTTTCTAACTAAATCAGAATCACAGAATTGGAGTAACATTAATTCATTTTTGTAACAGGATATTGCTTATAGAAAAATGTCTCCAGGAACCCTTTCTTCTCCTCCTTATTCCAATCTGTAAGTGGAGAGGAGCACAGGACACCAGTGACTACCCATGTTCAGTTAACGAGCTCCAGCTGTTACCATGGCCTAGCTAAAGTTTCGCTCACCCCACTCCAGGGTCTTCCCAACTGAGGAACTCACATCGTTTCAATCAGAAATTTCTGGATTGAAAAGCTATTTTAAAGAATCACATTGTTTTACTCTGAAATTATTGTATTAAAAAAAACTATTACTTAGATTATAGTGGCTTATAAGTGTATAGTTAGAATAAATCTGAAACCCTGAAAGGACCCCCAAATCATAACAATGTTCTAATCAATAAAAAGTAACATTTTAAAAAATCTCCTTTAAGGTAACAAACAATACAAGAAATGTATCCAATGCCTAACCTATGAAAGTGTAACCTCTCTGTACCTCAGTTTGACAATAAAAATTTAACAACAAAAAAAAATCTCCTTTAAAATAAACGAACAAAGGCAATAACAGACATTCATGCCCCCAACAGCTGTGTTCCACACAGAACATTCAAGTGTGAGTTTGTTATCACCCCCAAAATTTGTCATCCAAACATTTTACCAATCATCAAACTATAATAATTACTGTTCTCAAGCCCAATAGTTCAACAAACTATTTTCCACTACGCAAGTGGAAATCTCTTAATTTGGGAAGTTTCACATGAACCTTACAGCATACGCAAGAATTTTGGGAAATGCTGTTCTAAAAATAAATTAATTGAGTAAGCAAATAAAATGTGTGAATCATGGATTTGATGCCCAACACTATCAACATTAAAAAAGAGTAAATGAAATAAACTTAGATGTTGTAAAAATCCAACTAAGAATATCATCTGAATTTCGTAAGTTCACATGTTAAAAGTATTATTAGTAATAAATTCACGAATTATAAACAGTACACTAAGCGCTCTTACTAAGACATAGGGACGAACATCAAGGAAAATATCCTCATCTCCACGCATTGTAAATGACTTTTTTTTTGTGCCAGTACTAGAGCTCTAATTCAGGGTCTAAGCACTGTCCTTCGGCGTTTTTTTTTTTTTTCACACATGGATAGCACTCTACCACTTGAGCCATGGCTCTCCATCTGGCTTCCTGCTAGCTAACCGGAGATGATCTGAACTGAGATCTTCAGGTTTCAACCTCCTGAGTAGCTAGGATTACAGGCGTGAGCCACCAGTGCCGATTACACCTTCCAGATCTCAGCTGGGATATAGAATGTGAAGAGCCCATCGTTCACACCCTTACTAGCAGAACAAGTTACAAAAGCTACAAGAACACAGTTCTTCAGCGAGCTAATAATGCAAAGGTGCAAAAAGAAGTAAATTCTAAGCAGTCATGAGACGTTGATAAGGGAGAAGAGGGACCTAGAGCTGCTCTCAGGCCTCCGGGAGCGGCAGAAGCAATATACCTCTGGTATGACTCAGAGTACAGAACAATCAGCTAAACGTTTGCAGAACTACATCCAAAATGAGAATCCCAAGGAGTCCTCGCTGTGGGTCAGGTTCGCATGCACGGAAGTGTTTTGAAGAAAAGCTGAGAGAGACACACTGAGGCTTCTCCAGTGCTCTGAAAGGACTGTGCTGAAAAGCGGAGAGGGAGCCCACCAAGACCTTTCCGGCCTCCACAAGGGACCACAGACTAGCCCCCTGAAGGCTGCACCCAGGAGAACTCCGTGCAAAATGCCAGGGGTGGAACCTTGCCTGACCAGTTGATGAAAGGCCACAACACAAGGAGAAATTCCCCTGTTTGGCAATGAGGCTGTAAAATATAGACACAGTAGCTTCTATCCCAAGCTCAGTTGAAGAAGAAATCCCACCCCATATTTGAAACAGTTAAAGCCGGTGCTGATCACATGAGTAGCAGGTGCAGACTTTTTTTAAATACCACTAAGAAGAAAAAAAAAGCTTAAACTAAAATTGTCATCAAATCAGACTATTGGGAATGATCTAAAGACAGAAATGAAAATCTGTACACTGATCATTGTGAAACACTACTGGAATACAAAGGAGATCTAAATAAATGAAGAGATAAACCATGTTCATGGACTAGAAAACTCAATATTTTAAAGATATTAATCTCAAACTTAACTACTAATCCACCACAAACCCAACCCAAGTACCAGTAGGTTCTTTTGGGGGGAAAAATTGTTAAGTTGGTTGTAACTGTGAAAAAGCAGAAGGTCTAGAATGGTCAAAACCGCCTTAAAAATTAGCAGTTAGAAAACAGAAAACTTATATTCCTCAATTTCAAGACTTGCTATGAAGCTACCATAATCAAAGCAGGGGAGTATTGGCAGAGAAGAGACAAATAAATAAACAGAAGAAAATATACATAAATATATGGAACAAAATATTCTCTCAAATGGACTGATACAGGCTTTCTTCTGTGACATGTCAAGGAAACATACTATATTAAGATAATACGCGTGGAAGAATAACTCAGACATAAACATGTCTTTAACTAGGTATCAACTGAATTCAATACAGAAAGAAGTGTCATCGGGTGAAGAAGGAAGACCAAACATTCAAGAACAGTCTGAGCTATGGAGTAGCCTGAGACCCCAGACTGAAATGACTGAATGAAAGAATGACTAAAGAAAGTATAAGAAAAGACACAGACAACCACACTAAGTATCACTGCTTCAGAATTCAATTTACCAGAAGTGGCTCTGTGACTCAAAGTGGTAGAGCACTAGCCTGGAGAAAGAGAGCTCAGGGATAGCACCTAAGTCTCTAGGTCAAACCCCACGACTAACAACAAAATAATTACCTTTTATATATTATCTACATTTGAATTTAATAGTATACTTAATATTATCTTTGCACAAATCACTCCCACACCCACGATGATTAATTCCAGTCACTTCTCCCTTTAATTCGCAGTGTCACTAATAGGAAGCACCTCCACCAGATTGTGTACATTGGACCTATTCTGCAAACCCTAAATCAAAGTCTGCTTTCTCCATGAAGATCTCTCCCAACTCTTCAGCCTGAATAGGATTTTTCTTATTTAGATTGTCAACAAAGCATATTGGATAAAAATGTTTATTTGGCATGTATTATTATATGGTTAGGCATACGGAGATTGGTATGGAGTAAAAATGTGCAATAAATATCTACTAAGTTGAAGTAATATCTGAAAATCTTAGAAAAAGGTTACCATATGTATAGTGTTCTTTCTAAGAAATGAAAATTACACTATAAATTGGACATTTTTTCAGTCTCAACCATTATGTGATTTCAAATGGCTGCTATTATCTGGAAAAAAAGAGACATGGTCCAATAAAATACCCTATGGGTTATAGTCAGAAATAAAAATAAAAACGTACAACCAAAGCAAAGCTTTAACTGGAGAAACTATGTTTTTTAAATGAATCAGAATTCTTGGTAGTCCATCCATTAATAAATACTTAAATCCAGATCCATTATATATAATTGTTCCATGTTTTTACAAAAACAAGAACATTCTGAAATTTGCTTCTAAATATAATCTAAAATTCATTTCAAACAGTTCAAGTGTTTAAATAAACATCTTATAATATTCAAATAAGAAAGGAAACAATGCAATCTTTGATAATCTTAGCATTTCCAAGTAAAATATCTTAAGCTGCAGTTTTCCCTAAGGAATGACTAATTACACTGCCTCTGTTTTGGTAGAGTGCCAATTTGGACCCCCTACAGTCATTGAAAGAATGAAGTTTGGATCCTCTGACAAGAAGACAGCTCCTATTGTGTTCAGATGAATCACTCCAACTAAAGGCATCTGGACTGTTGCAATAGAAAGTAAGCTTTTGTCTGCTTGTAAATCAAAGGCCCCGTACCAGATCCTATGATTAGATTGTTACTAATGATGACATTTCTTGGAGTCTTCTTCCCTGTTTTAAAGTATGTCTGGCACTGTATATGATGCTTACGACAATGAAGGAAAAATCCAAGTGTTGAATATTTTTTAAAATATTTTTCTGAAATACTTTAAAAATATTTTACTAGTTTTCTATATATTTTATATATATGCATATATATTTTAAAGGCTGACCAAGTCAGATTTTCGTCCATGTCCTACAAGATGACAAAATGTCCTATTTCTCTAAGAAATGGTTCTCAGCCTAAATGTGCATTGAATGAATAAATACTAGAGCTATTTTAATCATGCTTTTTAGCTGAGACTAATTAATACACACAAATTAGAAATCAGTGTGTTATGGTGATGGAAAGACGGTATCATAACACCAATCTGTAGCCTAGTCTCATACCTGCTGGACTGCACAGGCAGCAAGGGAATTGGGCAAATGTTCTGGCTCAAATATTCACACCCATAGGGCAATCAACAGTCACAAGACAGTTTCACCTCCCTGAGCCCCAGAGTATTCCTGTGCCAGCCAAAGTAAGACAAAGAGCAAGTAACCTACCTACCGGGAACACCAGTCCCTCCCTGAGAGTCTGCACAGTCCCTCTCCAAAGGGGTCGTGCATTGCTTGAGCAAGTTTTCCAGTACCTGTTTAACATTTCAGACTTTTTCGATGCCCTCACAGAAAAGCAGGTGTTGTGACTACACTGGTCATCACACTCCTGGCTGGCATTCACTGGCTGAGGGCCGGGGCTGCCAGCCTCCACCCCTGCCTCAGTTTACCTCTGAGCAGCGTCTCTCAGTCCCGGTGACTGTCTGGAGTGTCTTACTTGGTTCCTGGGTGTGAAGGCAAAGCATGAGAACGCTGGAGTGGGACTTGTTTGGGTTTAAATTCTACCACTCCCCAGTGGGTGGGCTTGGGCACGTTATGGCCCGCCCTTTCTTCACTCTGGTGTTCTCCTTATAAAATTATAATGATTACAATGGCTTCGCAGGATTGTTGGCAGACGAGAACATGATTCCGGTCTCCAGTAAATGGTTTGATTCCTCCATAAATGCATTCATGGTTAAGGAAAGCACTGAGGTTCACCAGTGGAGTCCTGAGCTTCCCCTCTGTTGTCCGGCATTAGGAACAGTGGCCATCATCCCTGGGAAGTTTCCTACCGTAGACCAAGGTCGATGGCTCGGCCGTTCTTGGTAGCATGATCTAGGCAGACTGCTGGGGACTTAGCAGTGTTGAACCTTGGTCACATCGTATTAGTTGTGCCTGGAATTTTCCGCCAGGGTCAGGGATGGCTCTTATCCCTGGCCATCCATTAAGTCACCTGAACAATGTGAAAAAAGCAAGCAAGGCCCAGGCACTACCCTGGAACATGTAACTCTCGGTCTGACCTCTTGGAGCTGAGATTTTGTAATCTGCCGCAGTGGTTTTGGAGCGGAGGGGCTTCAGAAACACCAAACTCAGAGAGTGCCAGCCCTAGCCAGCCCGGCAGCACAAGAGCGCTCAAGAATTGTCACAGAGCGTCACCATTTCACAGATGAAGCCTTAGGAGGATGTAATGCTTATGAGTGACCAGTCCATAAAGCATGAAGTAGTCCGTTTGAAGACATACCTGGGTGGGGATTGCCTATCCAGGAAATGAGCTATCTAGGAAAATAAAAAGACAGATGTTTACGGAATGAGGAACTTCTTGCTATAAACTTATTTATCGTTATTGTAACGGTGCCGTGCAGAAAGATCACAGTCACTAAGTCAGGTAACGAGGACATTTATTTTTGAGCAATGTCGCTCCTTTCCTTGCTGGAGTGAGGCGTTTCTTACAACGTGTCCCCACAGAACTGATTTTGAGCGTATGTCGAAGTGTACTGCCATCGCGTTAGGAATCATTTTTAAACTTCAAAATGCAATGGCTTTAGCAACGTCACACGAAGCTGATTAAGGAATGACAAATAAAGCACTTGTACTTAGTACTGAGGCTATTTTATATCTCTGTTGTAATGTCCTAAGCCTCCCACTCACAAATGGAAAAATGAGCAGTAGTTTTGCATGAAATATAAAGCACACTAATGAAAACAACATTAATCCATGTCTTAATTTCTGTACTACTCTGGCAAGGCAGTTTAAGTACTCCTTCCAGTAGCGTAACATAATGCAGAAGAGTAAAGTAAAGGCCAGGGTGAAGGTCTGTGAAAAGCACTGTGAAAAACAAAACCCAACACAGAATGGTAAAGTAACAAAAATGCCAGTCATTCTGTGCTTTACTTGGATAGAGTAAAACATTATTATTACTCTTTAGTAAACCAAATATTTACTTTAGAACGTCAGAAAGTTTTGCATTCTTAGAACATTTAAGATTTGAGAGACGTTAAAACACATTCTTCGGCGAAATTCAGGAAGAGAGGGCTAACTTTCGGAAAAGAACACGTTCAATGAATCTAACATTCTTTCACGTACTGCACCAGAATTCCATTTGTATTTAAATATGAATTTAAGTGTGTACTATTTACTGTTAATACTATTTTTAATCAAATATTAGCTGTATTCTTATCCTCTTTTAGTTTAGTTTTCATTTCCTGACCGCGTGTGCTAATTCCGCTGTCCTCCCTGTAATCCTGTGCGACACACTCTCACGCCTGGGGGAAGGAGATGGCGAGCAGAGTCAGTTCCCAGAGACCAGAAAACACACACGCCGCGCTCGCTTGCTTGGGCTTCAGAAACTTGGAAAACTCACTTAAAAATCTAAGTTACCACCTTATTCTAAAAACACGGGAGCTCTAGGAGACTAGTGGCCTGCAGCCTTCTAGCAATGGCTGGCTGGAGGTAGCTGACACAGAGAAGCAAGGGAAGAAAGAAACCTGAAAAGCACCGTGGACAGGAATTCAAGCTGCCTTTCAATGGCAGGCAGTCTGCAACTTCATCCGCGACACGGGGCGCTTGCTACGGCCATGACACGTTCCTGAGGCCAGAGGCTCGATGAGCAGAAGAGGCCTGTCTAGCCCATCGTTTTAGAAACAAATGGCTCAAGCGTGGGCACCCTCCCTGACTCGGTCTTCAGCGTGGGTCTCGCGGGCTGTGCCACACACGGAAGATGTCGTCGTGGCCTGAGCATGAGCGAGAGGGACAGCACGCAAAACGAGACTCGCACCCCGAGTATCAAGCTTCAAACACGGAGCCCTGGACGGACAAACCGCAGCGCTCCATCACTGTGAGTGTGTCCTGCCCCTCTGGGCTCCAGCTTGCTCGTACTCTATTCTAAAATGTGGCGAAGTTCCTGGAAGGTAGGTGTCCTGCTGATGCCGGGAACACCACATGAGCGCAGGTGTCGGTGGGTCGGCAGCGCCATCGAGGCAGGCTGATGCCTTCCACCCACGGAGACACACTCGGCGGCAGTGTCCCCCCGGGCGGTCCACGCACCCTCCGCACCGCTGGACTGAATGCCCACTGGCCAGCACCAGGGACCCGGTCACAGACTTCTTTAGTTCAAATCCCAGCTCTGCAACTGACAAGCTGGTAACCCCGGCAGCACTCAGTTCTTCCATTCATGAGAGAGGGGGAATCAGGGCGCCTGTGTTCTGGGCGGAGGGTAGATCTGAGGATGATTCGGGGCGCCTCTCACTGTGTTCTGGGCGGAGGGTAGATCTGAGGATGATTCGGGGCACCTCTCACTGTGCTCTGGGCGGAGGGTAGATCTGAGGATGATTCGGGGCGCCTCTCACTGTGTTCCGGGCGGAGGGTAGATCTGAGGATGATTCGGGGCGCCTCTCACTGTGTTCCGGGCGGAGGGTAGATCTGAGGATGATTCGGGGCGCCTCTCACTGTGTTCCGGGCGGAGGGTAGATCTGAGGATGATTCGGGGCGCCTCTCACTGTGTTCCGGGCGGAGGGTAGATCTGAGGATGATTCGGGGCGCCTCTCACTGTGTTCCGGGCGGAGGGTAGATCTGAGGATGATTCGGGGCGCCTCTCACTGTGTTCCGGGCGGAGGGTAGATCTGAGGATGATTTGGGGCGCCTCTCACTGTGCCGTGCATCCTAAACCATCCCCGTCAAGGTAACCCAGTTAGCTCCGAAGCAATGGGAGAAACTCACACTCATTCCTCCTGACTCCAGCCAAAGGAAACATTATGAAAATGAACTTTTCCCTCAAAATGTGTTTGCCAGTGTGGTGAAACTGACCTTGAACTCCCATCTATCTCCCCGGTGACCACTGGCCGGAGATCTTTCCTCCGCTCTGTGGGGCTCCTTACTCACAAGGTCTCCTTTCGAAGCTCTGTCAGTGCTCCGCTCTCTGCTGGAAATCCTGGGGTCCTAACGGCAGAATCAAAGGGGCTACAGATACGCGAGGGCTGCGTGGCCAGCACGGCTTGCTTGCACGAGCGGAGCAGAGGAGCTCAATGTCCACAGCGCAACAGCAGCGGCCCCAGAGCTCCCCAGGCCACCGTGGCCACTCTCCACAGCACCGCCACCCCTTCCCCAGAAGCGGCCCCCCCTAATTCTGCCTCCACAGCTCTGTTCTTGGGATCGTCCGGTTTTAGGATTCACCGGGAGGGCTCTGCTGTTTCAGACACGGTTGTTTTCTTACTCCTGGTACAATAAGGAGCGTTCACCTTCAAGTAAGGCAGCGCGCAGAAACTCCTCCTCCGCGAGGCCCAGAGGGGACGCGCCGTCTTTTCAATAATTCACCCTAGTTCTTTCTTCTCCTTTCCTAAAGTTTTTACTTTCGAGGTGACGGACAGAGAGGTGACAGTGACGCGCGTGGGGGAACGAGTGCATTTCCTTCTGAGCAGCGCTCCCCCATCCCTCATTCTCTCCCCGCCCTCCCCCTCTCGACCCCCCTCCCCCCAACGCCGCGGGGCTCGCTCCTCATGCAGCTGTCGGGCGTCACTGCCGAGCTGGTTCACCCCTCGTCCCGCCGCTCCTGGGCTCCCCCATCCCCCTTCCCAAATCAAGTAAACTTAAATACAAGACAAGGGGTACAGAAGCCAAAGCCAGTGACAGAAGGGAGAAGCCAAAGGAAAAACGAAAGAAGAAGAGGACAAAACAGACCCACGCGCGCACACCGCAGCCCTGGGGTCACGCTGGGCACTGGGGCCCGGCCCCCGAGCGCCTACGCCGGAGCTGGCATCCTGTCGCTGGAGTAGCTTGGGTTACAGGTCTGAGCCACGGGCGCCCAGTTCCTTCATCCATAATATGCTTAAGATTCACTGCATCCGCGTTAAGTATAAATAAGAGCTTCGTGACTTAAGATTCAATCACGGCCAGTAGAATTGACACGTATCGCACTCCATCACAACGTCAGAACTGTCTTTCAGTAAGGGAAAACCAAATTTCCCATGGAGCTACTTCTTGACCCAGAACATCTCCTTCGACTCCCATCCCTCTGGACTGAAATCCGGGAGCTGGGCTTGGCGGGAGAGGCCCCCCACCCCCCCCCCCCGCCCACCCCCAGGCTGGTGAAGGCTCGCAGGGCTATTGTGCTTCTCTTTGAAAACAGCCATGATTAGGAAATCAAGATGGGAAGCATACATCAAACGTCCAGCGGTATTTGCTCTGCCTAGCAACGAGCGAGAAAGTGTTTTGTCCGCCTCTGTGCTGGGTTGCTCCAGTCACTAGAACAATGTGGTCACAAAAGGGAAAAAAAAAAATCTGCATTTCAGCACAGCCCGGAAGACTGAGCGGCGACCTGCGGCCCTGGCTGGATGCCTGTCCTCCGTTTACTTGGCAAAGACGGGAGAGCCATTCAGCCCCCCTCCTCCGTCCTGGGTTTCCTCCTCATCCCAGAAGGCAGCCAGGGCCTTCAGCATTTCCTCTGTGGGGAAGGCTGGGAATTGGCTGTTTGTATGAAATGAACATGACCCAGAAAAGCATTCCGCCTGTGCACTTGATAGAGCCCTGGGCTGGACTCCCGTGGTAGCTCGGCGGAGCTCCTGTTTATTAAAGCAGAGCCTGGACCGGCAGACACGCCGTCCTCTGGCCTCCCACTCACAGAGCTTTGGCACTGAATCACCACAACTCCTGATTTGAAATTCTACACAGAAGTCGGAGAGGAGAAATTCATCCCTTGCAAACTTATAAACTACCGGGAGCTGCTGAATACAAGACCATCTTGCAGTGATAACTTCGTTTAATCGGGCAAATATTGGTCTCATGACAAGCGCACACGTATAAACACACACACACACACACACACGCATACAGTGTGACATTGTGATAAAATGCTTTGCATTTGAGTCCTAGAGCTGAGAATACAATACTATCATCACTTAAAGTCTGAAAGTACTTTATTGTTCAACAACAACAACCACAACAACAACAAACCATTCAACAATTATTTGTGAACTACTATGTGCCAGGAACTGACAGTGTTGCATCTTCTGCACAACCAAAGAAATAATTACCAACCTGAAGGGAAGCCTACAGAGAGGGAGAAACATCTTCAAGCAATTTCTTGAACAAAAGATTATTATTTTTTTTTTTTTTTTGGCCAGTCCTGGGCCTTGGACTCAGGGCCTGAGCACTGTCCCTGGCTTCTTTTTGCTCAAGGCTAGCACTCTGCCACTTGAGCCACAGCGCCACTTCTGGCCATTTTCTGTATATGTGGTGCTGGGGATTTGAACGCAGGGCCTCATGTATATGAGGCAGGCACTCTTGCCACTAGGCCATATCCCCAGCCCCAGAACAAAAGATTATTATCCAAAATATATAAAGAGCTCCAAAAAATAAACAGCAAAAGAAGAAATAATCCAATTAATAAATGGGCAAATGAATTTAACAGACTCCTCTGAAGCAGAAGTACAAATGACCAATAAATGCATGAAGAAATGTTCAACATACATAGTGATAAGGAAACAGAAATCAAAGCAACGCTGAGATTCCATCTCACTCCAATCCGAATGGTCGTAGCCAAGAAGACAACAACAAGTTTTGAATGGGCTAAATACCGATGGTCAGGAATGTCTACAGGCAGTGCTTGAACTGTGAGGATAGGGAATTGCCATGTGTCCTAGAAAATGTCAGTGAAGTCCATCACATATACAAAGGAGGGAGGAAAGGAAGGAGGATGAGGAGGGAGGGGAAAGAGTGGAGGGGGTGGGGGAGGGGGGTGGAGGGTAGGATGTGTGCTAGGCCCAACCATCCTCCATGTAGTCAGTGACAAAGAAACCATCGCCTTTGTTCCCATGAGTTTATGATCCCACCGGTATGAATACTTAAAAGCAGGCTAACATACATACATTTGTTTTCAAGGTTCAAAAGCAGGGCAGAAGATGGAGCGATCAATTCTTTTCAAGGGTAAGGGTGACCCAGGAAGACCTTACTAAGAAGCTCTGTGACGGGGAACCTTGTCCACTTGATTAGGAGATGAGTAAACTCTGGGAGTGTGTGAAGCGAGAGCATTAGATCTTGCGAGCTCTGACCAGATCACTGGAGTCAACCCTTGGTCATTCAGAATACCATGGCATTACCGGAAGATGCTGAAAGGTAAGAGGCAGGACTAGTGGGGGGAAGGGTATCACCGGAGTGTGTCCTAGGGAGCTGTAGCTTGCTCTTGACCCTTCTGGTATTTTCTTTCTCAACTTTCTGGCCACCACTCTATGTCCTGACCTGCTCTTCTCTGCCATGTCCTTCTGAGTCATGAGGGTGTGAACCAAATGAAATCAAGACGGAGGAGCTACCCGGGGATCCTTAAAGGGAAAGCAAAGAACACGTGAACCAATGAAAAGAAAAGAAAAAAGAAAAACTAAACCAAACTCGGAATTCTACAGCAGGAAGTAGAGCAGAGGAAGACCTGATGATAATGGAAGGTGCTGGGAGCCAGCTGGGCCGCCCAGAACTCTCTCTGTGACGGGCTGGGTGGAGTCGGGAGTGTCCCCTCGATCACAGCAGAGTGGGGGTCCCCGCAGAGTTGGGAGTGTCCCCTCGATCACAGCAGAGTGGGGGTCCCCGCGGAGTTGGGAGTGTCCCCTTGATCACAGCAGAGTGGGGGTCCCCGCGGAGTCGGGAGTGTCCCCTCGATCACAGCAGAGTGGGGGTCCCCGCAGAGTCGGGAGTGTCCCCTCGATCACAGCAGAGTGGGGGTCCCCACGGAGTCGGGAGTGTCCCCTCGATCACAGCAGAGTGGGCGTCCCCTCGGAGTGGGGAGTGTCCCCTCGATCACAGCAGAGTGGGCGTCCCCTCGGAGTGGGGAGCGCAGCCCGGGGCTGGAGCTATTGCTCACAGTGAGAGCTCTTGACCACCACGTGTTTAGGTTTATCAAAAACACACACAGACGCCCGCCTCAACCAGAGCGCCACTGCAGTTACTCCAGCACAAAGGGACGGAGAGGGTGGAGATCCGACCGAAGCTGCAAGACCCTTGGGCCAGCAGGGCTGGGCGAGGCGCGGGGAGCTCGCCCCTCCTCCGCAGAGCCACGGAACGCAAGCGCTGAGAAGCCACGAGCACTGCGCCCCGTCACCTCTGCCCCCTGAGAGCCCTCTGGAGCCAAGGCCTGCACCCCACCAAGCTGCTCCACTCTCGTCACAAAAATCACAGCGCAGATGCCAAACACCCCCCCAAGCTGCTTCCATTCAAAGTCAGAGCTGCCTCTGAGGAAATACACCAACAAATTCTGTCAGGAATTAGTTTATCCGCTTACAAGAAATGCCAGCACCAGGGCCTATGTAGAGTAAATGTTCTCCAGATGACTTTCTCTATTGCCTGAAGGAATCAGGAAAGAAGGACAAGAACTAAAGCTCAATAATGGAGCGCAACCCAATCAAATAAAGGTTTTCTTTAGCTCTAGCATACCAGAACTGAGGTATTCCAAGAAATTGCAAGACCACTAACAGCTGGGACAAAACTGAGCTAATATCATAAGCAAGAAAGAGGACTCCAGGGCTTAAAGTAAAAGGCATGTTCTATTTTAAGTGTTATAAAAAGTTGAGTAAAGTAGGTGGACATTTTTGACCGAGAGGTTGGCTGCATGAGGAAGAAAATGAGAAGTCAAACTGTAGCAAGCTGTTCCAAATTTAAAAAAAAAAAAATACAAGTCTACCCGTGTGTGCACTAGCTTCAAGTGGTCACTCTACCAAATTCCAAAATGTAATGTTTATTTAAAAAACTATTCGCCCTATAGGGAATGAAAATTCTCTAGCCACGGTGCAGTGGCTTATGAAGCCTGTAATCCCATTACGTGGGATAATATTTCAAGGCCAATTAGGCGCAAAGTTAGCATCATCCCATCTCAAAAATTAAAAAAAAACTAGACACGGCGGTACACACCTGCAATCCATTGCAGTCCAGGCTGGCCAAGCAAAAGTATGAAACCCTATCTCAAAAATAAACCAAAGCAAAACATACCAGGGTTGCTGCTCAAATGGTAGCACGCCTGCCTAGCTAGTCTGAAGCTCTGAGTTCAAACCCCATCATCACAATAAATAAAATCACACATAAATATTCTAAACTGTGTTGATATTCCTTTTCCTAATGGAGCCATATTTTCTTCCAACCATTGCTACCTGAGAAGGAATCAGGTGTTGCAATGAAGACAAAATGGGGTTTGAAGGCCTAAATAAAACTAAAATATGATAACAAACTTCAGTTCTGGGGCTTCAACACAGAACCTTGCACCCTTGCTTGGCATTTGCACGTTTTGTTCTGGTTATCTGAAGTGAAGACTCTCCCAGATTTGTCTGCCCGGGCTGGCTTTGAACCTTGGTCCTCAGATTCTAGCCTCCTGAGTGAGCGTCTAGGAGTGCAGGTAGGAGCCACCAGCACTCAATAAGGAGCTAACTTTTTAGCGTGCACCTGCTACTTGTAAAATCGATTAAAACCCTACAGCCCACCTGTGTGGTAAGCAGTATCGTTCATCATTACCCACACTTCCGCAGGAGGGAGCAGAGTCATTAAGAATCATACAGCTTTTCCAAAGTCACAAAACTAGTACATTTCACAGCTAGACTCAAGTCACTTAAGCTCTGCTTGTTCAGTGGTAAAAGGAGAGGTGGACTGTTTTAAAACCTCTCCGGCCACGCCATGAGATTAAACCAGATGACAGTAGAGAGTGCCCAGATGCGCTTCCGGTCCTGTCGGCCCTCCATCCAATCCCCAGGCGCTGTGATGATTAGAGTTTAGCACCCAACTAACTCCTTACCCTTAAAACCTCAATCCAGCCCTTCAGGACCGAGCCCAGGCTTCGTGCCCCAGGCTCAGTGGACTTTGGGGCTCCCGATTAAAGCCAGCTGAGGCCATCTGATTCACATACATCTTCTGGGTTCCAAGGGTGCACCTCCTATTGGAAGCCACCTTCTAGGGACATCGAGTATCATTTGTGTCACCCCCGACCAGATGGCCTCACCCTGAACTGAAGCACTCTTACTCGCAGGGGTGTCATTATCTTGAAGGTGTTTACTGCAGGATTGTTTAGTTTCCTGGTCACAATGGAAAGAAACAGAAAGATCACCTCATCGTAGAACTAAGCCTCCCCTCCTGGACTTGTAATTTAGTGGTCGCTGTCTTCCTTCCAGACAATCCGTGCTCTCCACCAAATGTCCGGCTGCTTTAACTCAATTAGAAGGTAAATACCCTCTGTTTCATGACCCGTTTTTGCCTGCAACGATTCCCTTCTAGTGGTCATCCGCTTCTCTCTAAGGGCAGCTTTGCCAAGATGGCGTTCAGCTCTGGGAATGTGGCGCCTTGGTGGAGAGTGGATCTGGGACACGGAGCCGGCACCTTCCTTCGTACACATCTCCCCGGGAGGAAAACTCCTGCTTTTCCTTGACAGTCTCATAACACTGTTCCTTTACATGAGGCAATTATTGATAGACAGACAGACAGACAGACAGATAGATAGATAGACAGACAGATAGATAGATAGATAGATAGATAGATAGATAGATAGATAGACAGACAGACAGACAGAAAGATAGATAGATAGATAGATAGACAGACAGATAGACAGACAGACAGACAGACAGATAGATAGATAGATACATAGATACATAGATACATAAAACCCTGATGTCTGTTTCACAGTAACTGCCAACTTAAATGTTATATCTTTAAGTTCTAACGCCATAACATCTATCTGCCCATCAAAAGTAATTTTGGAGGCTAAGATCTGAGGATCTCAGTTTGAAGCCAGGAAACTCTGTGAAACTCTTATCTCCAATAAACTACTCAAAAACCTGGAAGTGGTACTGTGGCTCAAAGGAGCTCAGGGACAGCACCCAGGCCCAGAGTTCAAGGCCCAGGCCTGGGGGGGAAAAAAAAAAAGTGGTTTTGCTGTATAGTGCTATGGTGTAGCATATGAGTAATATTGCATCAAGCTGCCCTCTGTGACTTCATCCAGGCCATGGAGCAGAGGCCAGGCTTGAAGAGAGCCCGCTGCAGTGCTCTACACTCCTATGGACGTGTCCCTCCAAATCCTGCATCGTGTAACCTGTACCAGCTCTCCTTTGGGAATGGCCAACTGATCCTTTCAAATCTATCTGTTCTTAATCTCCTGCCAACTCCACAAGGGTTCCCAGCTCTCGTATTACCATAATATTACAGGAAAGGGGCGCGGAAGATCAGACGGTGGCACATAACACACGACACACAAATTATACACCGATTTCTTTCATAAGCTTACGTGCGAAAATTATTAACAAAATACTTGCCAACTTACTTCAACAACTCACTGAAAAGATTGTTCCACGGGGGGAAAAAAAAAAGACGCCAGATAAGAAGCGGGTAGCCGAGTTCTTCGACTCTGGCAAGGAGAATAGTAACCCAGCCCAGCCCAATTTTTTCCTTCTGGTCTTTATCCCAGTGGGCACCAAGCTGCAAGTAAACAGACCTTAACTACCACTGTTCTCTGAGCAGGCAAAGCCTTTCTCGGCCATGGGCCTCTCTTTGTGCCACGCTACTCCCTTCACATAGCAATTTTTCCCTTTCTCCCTCTTGGCTTCAATTTCCATAGTTCCTTCAAGTCTTAGTTTAATTTTTATCTGCTCTTTCAAGCTTCCCAAACTCCCCTCTGATCCTACGTTGCTCAGATGCCTAGGAGATGCCATATTGAGAGTATCGGTTATGTGTCTCGTATTCCCAGTAGAGTAGGATTCCCTCCAGGCAAGAGCTAGGTCTACAGAACCTCAGTGACTAGCACGGTAATCACCCCATGGAAAACACTCAATAACTATGTCCTGGGTAAAGCAATGACTGCAGAGAAGGGAGAGCTACTGTAGTGGTTGGCAAGGCATTCAAGCAATTGAAGGAGCAAGATAAACCCACATAGAAGAGTGCATGGCATTTGTTTGCAAACTTGTATATTTTAAGCTTGGTAGTTGAAAAGGCCCTTTGATCTTTTTATATATCCCAATTCTTCAAAGTTAATGATCACAAACACAAACCACAAACTATAAAACCATCTGTCATTAATTTCAATTCCATGTCACCCATTTTTTTTTCGTACCAGGCTAACATGTTACCAAAACAAGAAGAAAAATAAGTGTGGCATTTTGAAGTCAAAGCTTTTCCATATGGCATTGGCATGTAAGAAAGTGTATTAGAAATGAAAATAACCAAACCTGGCTTACTTGGAAAAGTCTTATCATTGCAATTTTATAAGTAAATAGTCCAAATGGTACGCCAAAGATGCAAAGAACAAGGAAATGTCTCAAGTTGACTAGATGTAGGGAAATACTTGTAATTTTAGTACCCATTAATCTTCTTCTAGTAAGTGATAGGATTCAAGTCTAAATGCGTAACTCATGAAAATAGAGACTAGAGGCTATAAGACTCTTTCCTATTGTATACATGATTATGCTTTATTGCTCTAGCTTAACAAGTCGTTCACTGGAGCTTCAAACTCTAAATATGATCACAGAACACAGAAACTCTGTGGGCTATTAGCATCCTTTCTTTTATCATTACAGCAAACAAAGTGATTTTCTTTCTCACGCTATTTGCAAAACAAAAGCAATAGCTCTGAGCAGATGAAATACTTTCCAATAAGCTGTTATTAATTTTTAAAGAATGTCTAATTGAAAGGACACTGCCTATTTTTATGCTTGAACAGCAGAGTGCAAAGTCCATGATGAATTCAGAGCCAGACATATGTGCTTTAAAACTCCTAATAGGTCAAACAACATATACTAATTAAAAAAGAAAACATGGAAAGGAGTGCCACTGATAAGGACCTGCTGTATTCATAAACTGCTTTGTTGAGTGGCAACTCCTTTCCTCAACTATTTAAAGATGATAAAAATATTTTAAAACAATAAGTATAGGAATGCAGCTGGCTAGTCACATTGATAAGGGTACATTTTCATTTTTTGTGTACTCCACTGGCTTATACACTGCTTATAGAAACCAAATTCGGCAAATGCAAAACATTAACAAAGGCATAAGCAAATTGTACTGACAGTTCTCAGAAAAAAGAAATATGAATGGCTAACAAACACATGAAGAAAGGTTCTAAATTCTTAGCCATAGCAGAAATGCAAACCAAAACCACACGAAGATTCCATCTCCACTCCATTCCAAACAGCATCCACCAAGGAAACAAACAGTAACAAGTTTTGGTAAAGATGCAGGGGAAAGGAAGCCGCATAGTATTGGTGGGAATGTAAACTAGTGCAACACGACAGACATCAGGACGCAGGTTTCATAAACAACTAAAAATAGACTTACCTGCCGTATCATTCTTGGGCATATTTCCACAGGGGAAATAAATCACTCGACCAGAAAACTTTCTGTATACACATGTTTTGTGTATCTCTGTTCCTAACAGACGAGTCATGAAATAAGCAGAAACGCGCAACAGTCAATTGATGAAGAAAGTTATATATACGCCTATAAACATGCCCACATGTCCATACATCATAGTATGTGTGATACATATACATACTGTGTATATATACACAATGTATAGATTTACATAATGTAGTTATCATATACATTATACATAAGACATATGACTGAAGAAGGTAAATACATTCTAAAATACAACACCTACTGTATTTGTGTGTTTTTTTCACTGTGACAAATACAAATGTTGAGAAAAACAGCTAAAAATGGGGAAGGATTTACTTTGACTCTAGCCTTCAGAAGTTTCAGTCCAGAGCTTTTGGCCTGAGGTGAGGTAGGACATCCTAGCCGAGTAGGTGGTAGAGGCTGCTGACCCCATGACACCCAGGACGAAGATATAGATACAGAGAGAGGCAGGGGAAGGGAAAGGCAGAGGGAAGCAGGAAGGGGTCAGGTACAGAGCACCTTCAAAATATACCCCCAGTGGGCTGGGAACGAGGCCTAGTGGTAGAGTGCTCACCTCATATACATGAAGCCCTGGGTTCGATTCCTCAGCACCACATAATATAGAAAAAGGCCAGAGGTGGCGCTGTTGCTCAAGTGGTAGAGTGCTAGCCTTGAGCAAGAAGAAGCCAGGGACAGTGCTCAGGCCTATATTTACACACACACACACACACACACACACACACATATACCCAGTGACACACTTTTACCAAATAAACTGTACCTCACAAGTCTCTAACACTTCACAAAAATGCCATCAAGTTATGTAGCCTTCAGTAGATTCACTCATCAATTAACCAATCACTTCCCAATAGCTGGGGACCAAGCCTTCAACACATGAGCATTTTCGGGGACACTCTGCGTCCAAGCCATAACACCTAAGAACTCGCCCTTACCACAGCACCTAATCATAATAACACCCATCTATTAGCGCAGTTCTGTTGCTTTCATTTTCTTCTATGTTCCATTTATAAAAAGATTAATATACATTCAACATGTAGATTATATGCATGCATACATATAAATCTACTTAATGGTTTCACTGGGCACCACTGGCTCATGCCTGAAATTCTAGCTACTCCTATGGTAAAGATCTAGAGGACAGAGGTTCAAGGACAGCCCAGGCAAAAAAGTTCATGAGACCAATAGCTAGGCACAGAGGCCAGTCCAGGCAAGAAAATTAGTGCGACTCTCTATCAGTAGAAAGGGATGGGGAAAGTGGCACTGTGTACCATCCCAGCTACAGCAGGAAGCGGGAGCAAGAGGCAAGATCCTACCTCAGAAACAGCCCGAATAAAAAGGACGGGAGCTCTGGCTCAAGAGGTAGCAACCCCGCCAAGCAAACACAGAGCCCGGAGACCAAACGCCAGTACTGACCTCCCCACCCAAAGAAGAAATGCTAAGTTATGCACTGTTCAGTTCACTGGGGTACTTTGCACTGCATTAGAAATTAACTAGAGGGAGTGAAAATGGGAAAAAAATAAACAGTTACTGCCAGTAGGTCTACAAAACAGAGACAGAGCCAGGTAGCGATCCACACCTGTAATCTCAGCCCTTGGGAAACAAAGTTCAAAGTAGCAGGTTCTAGGCCATTCTATCTCAAGTAAACAAAAGAAAGGCAACAATAACGTAAGCCTTCACAAAGATGTAAGTACACAGCCAACTATGTGAAGGCAACATTAGCCAGACTCTCCACTTCCTTTGTTCAAAATATCTTAAAAGGCTGGAAGAACACAAGACTCAAGGCTATGTACCCAGACTGGTTTTCTGGAGACCTTAGGAGCCGAGCCACACCATGGTTTTGCTGAAGGGAAGGATAAAGTAAACGCAGCCACTCATTAGCAAACCTGGTTTCTTTCAAAAAAAAAAATAATTGTTATAACGATGATGTTCAGAGGGATTCCGGTTACCTAAGTCAGGTGAAAAGTGCATTTCTCATTAGACAATGTCAACCCTCCCCTCGCTCTCTCTCAGTTGTTCGCTCCCATCTGCACACAAACCAACTTCCAGCAGTGAGGAACATTGACAAGAGGAAGAATAAAACCCGAAACGGGCTGAGATTGTCTAGAGCGAGGTTCCAGGCTGGGGCTGACCTGGGGTGTCAGCTCTCCCCACGCCAGAGACAGGAAGGAAAGAGCACACTCTCTGTCTCTATCTACTTTGACCATGGATTGAATCTCCAGTGGTTTGATCTCCTGACGTGAAATAAAGAAATCGCCAAAACTAAGTGACCAAAGTGAGCCCACTTGAAGCACGATAGTATTGCAGGGACTTTACCCTGTCATTCACCTCAGGTGGTCAAGTGTAAGCAACTGCTTCTTGGAATTACTTCTGTGCAACCGGTTCCAAGCAAATTCTCAGGATGTGCCTGGTAAATATCAGGGAAACCTTCTCACACTCACACTTGGCTATTCTACCGAAAACAATAAAAACAACTCATTTATATTTATGATTTTGTTACCCCTTACGTGGGAAAATGAATTCCAAAAGTTATTAAACTATGGTGGCTGCAGGTAGGATTTTTAGTTAACTGATCTCCGGCCATATTACAAAGTATAGTAAGTACTGAAACATATTTTTAGAACATGAGAAATGTTTGTCAATTTCCACTTTCAGTATTAAAGGCCTGACAGTGAGGCTAGGAGGTAGAGCACTTGACCAGCATACTCAGGGCTCCAGGTTCTATCCCCAACATCACCAAGGAGGGAGGGAGGGGGGAGGGAGGAAGAGGGAGGGGGGAAGGAGGGCAATAAACAAAGTACCACCTACATATTTTCTTCTTTCTTTTTATTTTTTGTTTTCCTTTTATTTCTAATCTTGAAATCATGCTATTTCTTCTTTATTGAGATACCATATATAGAGAGATCTATATCTAAATATATATTTAGATATAATTTTATATATATTTATATGTAAATATATATTTAGATATAGATATAGATCTATATATATAGATTATCTTATCAGAGCACTTTAAAGCAGTGCACGGTAGAAATTCCTCTTTACTTCCATTTTAAATCAGTTCAAATTGCATAAAGGTAAAATGAACTACAGTTTCAAACATGAGAGAATACTTGCTTGATTCCTTGCAGCGTAAATTTCTCCAAACACTTTAATCAACCACAAGATATTTCATATTATTTGTAGACAAAATATTCTAAGTTCAGTGGAAACAATCAAAAAACATGTGATGAGGTTTCTACAGTTAAAAAAAAAAGCACCTTGAAAGATAAACTAATAGAGATAGAATCACTCTTGACATTCATCCTTGACATTACATTTCGTTCCTAGTATCTATGCACTGTAAGACTATTACTAAGTTACTATCCCCACATGCAGAATACCTGAATGGCTTAATTTATCAGGGACAAATAGGATAATGCCCTAAAACCGTAACATGCCACACAGATTATCACTACAAAAACAAGCAATGCAAGGCCAATAAAAGTAAAATTCTGAAATACGTGTAATCAGCAGTAAGACTTACAGGAAATGGCAGATTCTCAAAGTGAGCAAGATCTAAGAAGGTCATCATGCAGAGACGATATTAGAACTGGGTTGTAAAAGGCCAGGAGGATACAGATAGATCTGAAAGATTACTCCAACGGGCAAGAATAACCTGAGCAGAGGCAGAAAGCTATGGGCAAGATGTTTAATTGGATGACCTCAGAACTAAAGTAGACCTACAAAGAGGAATCTTTAGGGGTAGATTTAGGCAAATCTCCACACATACAGTAAAAGCCTTTCTATAAGGCTCTAAAATGCCACCTGGATAATTCAGGATGCTTGAGCATCAAAAGGTGAGACCTATGACAAATGGAACAGAAAGATGGAAACATTATTGGAGGCCTCTCTTCCCGGGGGGGGGGGGGGCGGGCGGGTGGGCATTCTAAGATCCCCAGCAGATGCCTGGAAAGCACCAAGAGGATCAAACTCTACACACGGTCTGCCCTCCATAGCCACAAGGCTTTCCACGGGTGGATTCGGCCAAAGGGAAATGGAAACACTCAAAACATGAAGCTATCTGTGCCGACCCTGGAGAGACGCTTGTCATGGTTCCCTTGAGAATGGGCAGGCATGGAGCTCTGGAGATCCATATCATAGAGTAGAGCAAGCCCCTCCGCAGCAGTCACCTTGTATGGCATTGAGTAGGTATTGCAAGTGATCAGGAGAGGCATAAACACGTAAGGGAGGAGGGAAGCAGGTTCCGTGCTATCTATGTCTGTGATCCTAAGGGGCTCTGAAACAAATCCCCTAGGAATTCCTCGGGAAAAGTTTTCTCCCTATGTGCACTGCAGTGGTACGACCCAGGACCTCAGAGGTCATCTGTCCTTCCTTGCTTTGTCCCCTGGTGTCTTCTTTGCATCACTGTGCACAGCCCCTGGGAGCACTAGGACAGCCACCGAGTAACTACTGGGCTGGCTGTGCATGCAGTATGGGGTCGCTGGGCAGAGAGACAATGTGTGTCCAGAACATAAGTCATGGGGCAGAATCGAGTGTAAGATGTCATCACACTCGTGAGAGCAGCCAGCAACTTAAAACTTGTTTTCTACTCAGTTATTTCTAGAAGTTTTCAGTTCCTACATTCAGACTACAGTTGATAATAATAAATAAAACCACGGAAAATGAAGCCATGACACAAGGGGAACTCCAGGAAGACAAGTCTGGACGTGTGCGGGGGACGGATGTCACTCTGTCATTCCTTCATCCTATCTCCTCTGAAGAAGCGGATTCACAAAATCAATGGTGGGAGCCCGAAGGGGAATCCAGGGGACCTCCAGACCAAGTGGGTAGGGTGTGACAGATAAAACAGGAATGAAACACAGCCTTCTAATCCCCATACTGGAAACGGAGCCTACAGAAATGAGGCAAGCGGGGAACGATGGAGTGTCTGCCGAGGGAAAGTGACGAGATTGGTTTTGCACATGTGGAGTCTGAGACAAAAAAAATGACACTCGGTGCCAAGTCCTGTATGTAAAAGACATTACCATTGGCCTGGAGGCCTTAGCTGAAGGTAGTTATGCTAAGTGAGGTATTCGCAACAGCAATGATCTTATGAAGCTTACTGGAAAGGACAAAAGTTGTATAAAGTGAGAAGCTAAGAGGTAAGCCGAAAGAAAAAGAGGCGGCTACAGTTTTATCAATAAAAATCGGAACACTAAGGGGCAAAGTGAAACATCAAACGTTCAAAGTAAAATGAGGTAAAAAGAGGTGAGAAACATCGTTAAAAGGGAGTTACAAGCCAGGAGCCACCAACGAATGCCCTAGCTACACAGGAGGCTGAGATCCGAGGACCATGGTTCAAATCCAGCCTGGACAGGAAAGCTCACGAGACTCTTATCTCCAGTTAACCACCAAAAAAGCCCAAGTGGCAGTGTGGCGTAAGGGGTAGAGCACTAGCCTTGGAAAAAAAGCTCAGGGACAGGACCCAGACCCTGAGTTCAAACCCCAATGCCAACACACACACACACACACACACCACCACCACCACCACCACCACCACCGCCACCATCAACAACAACAACAACAATAACAAAAAGAGGGTTACAAGGAAACTCCAGAAGTCCTCATTTAAATGAAAAAGATGAGAAGTTGGGCTGGAAGCTGGTGACTGACAAGAGGGTAGGTAAATGTTAAAACAAACTACTCAGACACCAAGCAGGAAAGAATGGAGAGAGGATTTACACAGCAAATCACCCAGGCAACAAGACTGAAAAGCCTTTTTGTTCAAACTTTTCAGCAGGAAGCACTGATTTCTTAAAGTTATACTCTGTTCCTCATCAATACACAGGGGTAATGACATTGTGGTGACCACCGAATGGAATCGATTGCTTTATTACAGGAATTAGAACAGCTAGAAATCAAAGGACGTAACTCCCACAGCCCAAAGCAAAGGTATCTGAGCTTTCGGTGCCCTGGACTGTAATTATACCTCTAGACACAAGGGATGGGATACAAACAAAACGATTGAGGACAGTAAGCCAAACAAGTGGCTATACATATGCTCGTGTTCACAAACTGGCATTTAAAAAATAATTTCCGTACCTCATCAAGACAAAAACCACTGGGAGAAAAAGTCTAGTAATTCTCAACAGACCGTAAAACACTAATTTCTACAACATCCTTTATTTCCCAATGTAGCTTACTTCCTTTCCCACATCAACAGTATTCAGCACTAACCACTGTTGTCTTATTGTGGATGTCTTTCTTAAGTTATATTGAAACTTTACCAATACCTTTTCCACTATCAGAATTTCTCATTACAACTGAAAAGTATTATAGAGTAACACTGGATTGAACATCTTATAAATGCTGCCTCCTAACGAATACCCTTTCCCTCGAGCTTCCTTTTCAGTGTTTAGTTGCACCTTGGTCTTCTAAGTAAATTTTGTGACAGCATCCCTCCCCATTCAAGTATCAACATTATCTACTTTGTTTAAACACTTAACATTTATAGATCTGACTCAAGTCTAAAATCCTTGACTAGACCTCTGATTCCTTCCCCATATGCAAATATTTTTGGAATTTTACTCAACAAAGGATCTTCAAAAGTATTTCCTTATATTAATCTGATATTGGAAAGGAAGGAGAAATGAAGACAAGGAGGCAAGATAAGGAGATTTTATAGGCTCACAGGACCACAGAAGAGCTTTACTCCAATTAAAATTAGGAAGTAGCCAGGCACCAATGGCTCACACCTGTAATCCTAGCTGCTCAGGAAGCTGAGATTTGAGGATCTCATTTCCAGGCCAGCCAAGGCACGGAGGTCCATGAAACACTTATCTCCAATTAGCCACCAAAAAACCCCACAAAACCCTGGGAGTAGAAAACTGGCTCAAGTGATAGAGCACTAGCCTTAAGCACAAAAGCTGGGGGACAGCACCCAAGTCCCAAGTAAAAGCCCCAGCCCCAGCACACAAAAAGGAAATACGGTTAGCCCTTTCTGTCTGAGGTTAGCCACAGTCTAAAAAGACTCAGAGAAAATGTGTGTCTTTACTACATATGTCTAGACGTTTTCTTGCCATTATTCTCTAAACAATTCAGTGTAATGACCACTTACAATAGCATTTACATTGAGTCAGGCATTGAAGGTAGTCTAGAGATGGCTTCACACAGGTGGGAAGAGAGGCAAATCCTATGTCGTTTTATAGAGACCGCACTGTATCAAGCGTTTAGAGCACAGTGAGATGCCTGATCTGTTCTTAACAACTGGGCAAGCTAGGAATGGATTATGTAGCTACAGGGTTACAAGAATGGAGAGGAAACAGGAAGCTGCAGAATCCAAGTAGCAGCGGTGGACAGAGGTGGGCAGAAGTGGTGAGTCTCTGCATTTTAAAGACAGGCGTCAGAGACTCGCTACCATTAGATGAAGAAAGTGAGGAAAACATCAAGCCGTCTACTGGCCAGGAGACATGGGCTGGTGGGAAACAGTTGGGTGGGAATAGATGGCCAGGGAATCATAGAGTTTTGTAGGGTGGGAATGGGTGGTTGGGAATCTACTTTGGGCCACAGGAAGCCTGAGCTGCCTGCTCGATCTCCGGGGGAAAAGGCAGACAGACGAGACACTCCCGCAGGATGGTCATCAATAGAGGCAGCGTAGGGAGAGAAGAGGGGGGAATGAATGCTGGAACCCCCCTACAGCTATGTGTCATGGAGAAGAGGTGCAACCAGGAAAGGGGGCCAAGTAGAGCAGAAATAAGAGGAGAATGAGAAGAGATAATATCTAGGAAGCAGTATCTCGGGGAGGTGCCAGTTAAGCAAACCAGGACTGAACAACAGGAACCTCCTTCCTGACTTTGGTAAAGGCATCTTTGGAGGGCCCAGTAGGGATGGATTCAGAACAACCACCTGCAAAAAGTCACGTGGGGTTTCCTTCTCCTCAGCCTAACTCCTGCCATTTTTCTGGGCATGATGAGGGCACTTTGCTTTCTCATGACCATCTCCTTCCTTGCTCACCTTTGTCACAGGCCATTCGTCTCCGTGTTCAGTTCTTATCTCTTCACTCTGCTTTAGGACAAGCTTTCTAAGAGCACACTGACCTCCATCATTTCTCACCTATGCTGACACAGACTGCAGAGCAAGAGCAGATGTGTACCGTTCCAGCCCGGCACCTCTGTGACGAAGATGAGTTCCTGTCACAGGATTGCTATTTCAGTTAATGAAGATGTACATGTCCTACGTGAGTTCAATATGGGTGACTCTGTCACTCTCCTAGCAAGTCATGGAAGAACCAGGAATCAGAATTCCTTGTGCCAAGTGACCAACCTAACACTCCCACTGCGCTTCCTGAGAAGGGGGGGTAGGGGGCAGGGATGAGTGGAAGGAAAGGAAGGGAAAGGAGGAAAAGAAAGTAGAGGGCCATTGATCAAGAGTCCATAGCTACTAGTGTGAGAACGCAAACTTGAACTCTAAACATGTTTGTGTATATTTTCCCAGAATCATAGCCCAGCCCAGTCTCCGTAGGAGGTTGGTGGGGCTGAGAATTACAGAGCGAAATTATCAAGCTTTATTTGTAAATTGGTTCCATCAGAGACACAAAATTATGAAAACAGATTAGAGGTATTGTTATTTGGGCTGGGATAATGAATCCCATGTTGGTGAAAAGCCACTGATCATTGTAGTATTTCTTAGCCTGAATAGAAATAGCTGTCATTTGAGATTTGAGGGCTTGGGGCTTTATGTTCATTTGGCGGGGGCGGGGGAGGGGGAGGCAGTTGCTTTGAAGATTTGGGATGGCTAAATTGTGTCTGGACCTCATACTGCTTTCCATGAAAACTTGAGAAGCTATGGTTCCAAGAAACCTCACTGGCAACAACCGTTACTCGAATACACACATCAGCTAAATAGACAAAACCACTGTGCCCTTTGGTTTGCCCGTTTGGGTTAAGTGGCTGTTACTATTTTTCAGTACTTACAGAATCACTAGTATAAAAATGACAACAAACAGTAGAATCGAGGAGAAGAAATACTTAAGGTGCAGAACAAATTAAGCTAGATAAAGTTTAATCCTAGGATAAGACCAGAATGAGGCTCAGATGATAGGGAAGATATTTTTTCTCCATATTCTTTTTGTTTGGCGTGATCAGTGTCACCCAGCTATACCCAGAAACGCACGAGCTAAAGCAAGACCCTTCTGATATGTTCACAGTGGGAGAAAAATAGGCCTGTTGACTAAAACGAATAGCATCCTTCAAACAAGCTCTCGGGAAGATTTCCAAGCATTCCCTAATGGCTCCATTTGCAGATGGCACCAGACTTGATTTATTACATATGGTCCCAGTGGCTGGCATGCATTCTTTTAAATTATACAATAATCATAAATCATTAATAAATCTTCCAGAGTAGAAAATGGACTAGGAGGAATAATTACAAATGGCTTGCTCAAATGATTACTTTAATCATCAGAGGAAGTAAGTTCAATTTCTTTTTAAGTCAACATGGACCTGGACTTGGGTTACCATTGTTAATACTGGTTTCTCCAAGATCAACCATTTGTCAGAAGTCATCGTAAGCCTAGATAAAGCCCATACTGCAACCTTCCCAGTCAGACCAGGGAAAGTGTGTCAGCCAGAGGAACCTGCGTGTGAGAGGAGCAGAGAGAGGACGGTCCCCCCGGAGTGCAGGGGTGCTCGGAGGGCGGTCCCCCCCGGAGAGCAGGGGCGCGCAAGCAGCAGGAGCGAGCGGAGACCCTGCACAGCCGCCTCTCTAGGCTCGTCTGGGTGAGCCACGCACTCCAGCTCTTCCCTGACCGATGGCCTCGTCCAGCTGGAAGCTCAGGCCAGACTTGGAAGCCCACCTGGCTCGCCCGCGGTCACCCCAACCGACCAGATCCCCTGTGCTCCTGTCAAACCGGCACTGCCGTCACTGCACTGGGCAAGTCTTGCCCTTAAAGCTCACCCGCATCTACCCTGAGACCCTGCCGGTTAGGTCCGCACGAGAGCTGTTGGCGGTCGGGCTGACATTGCTCCTCGTTTTGTCAGATTCACCCACGACAATCAACATCACTTCCCCCAAGAAAGCACAGACCAGAAACTCAGCTTGTTCCTCCCTTTGAAACAATCAGGCAGACCAGTCACAAACAGCACAAAGGAGAAGGCAGTGGAAAAGATTTCAGCCTGGGGTGGTAATTGTGTTTGCACTTCCCTTTTAACTTTTATGATGTTATTAGCCCTAGGAAGGTCTCCTTAAAGGGAAACGGAAGAGGAAAACAAAAAGTCCTTATCAAAAAAATACAGGCAGGGAAATTCCTTCCCTTTGGTGATAGCTTTCAAAACTGTACTATAATTATTCACCAATTTCTATGCTGAAGTTGGTAATGGTGATAATCATAAGTCAATTTCCTTTCCTGTGTGCTACAAATTCAGTGAGGAATGAAGCCTCACATGTAAAAAAAAGTGCTCAAGAAATATGTACATATCATTTATAGAACTAACTCTGAAAGGAAAGTAAGCACCAGAATTCAACAATTAAAAAGAAACGAGCCCTGGGACTCTAAGAAGAAAGAATATGTTCCTGTGTCCTTAAATGACCTTTCCCCTCCTCCCCGCCTCTGGGAGCAGCTCCCCGTGACACTTTACAGGACCCAAAGAGACTGTGACCAGCTGTCCACAATCCCAAAGGAGTCACCCCTATAGGACAAGAAGGGCAGAATATCAAGGAAGAAAGCGGGGAGGGCTTGCACGATATTCTTCATACTTCCTCTTCTTCCATCCCAGGAGATGTCTGTGTGTGTGTGTGTGTGTGTGTGTGTGTGTGTGTGTGTGTGTGTGTGTGAGTGTGAGAGAGACAGACAGAGAGAGAGAGAGAGAGAGAGAGAGAGAGCACGCATGTGCACGCACCAGTCCTGAAGCTTCAGCTCAGGCTCCAGGCTAGTATTCCACCACCTCCACTTCAGCGTTTCGGTGGCTAACTGGAGATGTGAGTCTCAGAGGTTTTCTTGCCTGGGCCGGCTTCCAACCTCAGTCCTCAGATCTCAGCCCCCTGGTTAGTTCGCATTACAGGTATGAGGCATCCGTGCCTAGCAGGAGATGCTTTAAAACAGGAGAAACGGACGCAAATGCTCCAAGTCTTAGCGTTTAGCTCACCTGGAGGATGGTCAAGAAACCCACCTCTCAGTTTGGCCACCCCCACTGACTCGGGGCCACCATCCCCCCACCCTTCCAGCAGAAGCTCAGCAGCCAATCCTGCAATTCTATGAAGTGCTGGGTTCATCTGAGTAGCAGCTGCAGTTCCCATTAGGAATGGAGTAGCTAGGACATGAAAACTCAATGGCAAACCTCGACAAAATCCACACCTGACCAAACATTTAACAGTGAAGTGGCATCATTGCCCCCTCTAACATAAGCACATGTATCTATTATGTTAAGGTTGGCATGCTGCAAGGGACAGCTAAAGAATTCACTGAGCAAATCTTCAAGTGTTAGCATCAGCAGGCTTCCCCTTGTCTGTTCTGCTAGCCATACAGGCATAGACGGGTTTAATCTCACCTTTGACTTAGAGTCCTACGGAAGAGCGCAAACAAGTGCCTTGATCAGCACATTCCTCAGGGACGGTGCCATCAAACGCAACGGTGAAACCAAAATAGGTTATGTGTGACTACTTCTAGAAAGAAGTATAACAGAAAGAAGTATACAGACAGAAGTACAACAGAAAAAGAATGAACATGCACTTTCTAAACTGACATAAAATGACCACACACACACACACACACACACACACACACACACACACACACACACACACACAGAGTAATCGCAGCACTCTGGAAGCTGAAAAAAGATCTTGAGTTCAAGGTCAGCCTGAGCTACACAGCAAGGCCCAGTCTTAAAAAAAAAAAAAGGAAAGAAAGTTGGAGCCTCTGCCTTTGAGAACAATTATTGGAGAGGGTAAATCATAATTTGTATGTATGAGAAGCATTATCTCAGTTCCCTTGACCATGAACTACACAGTGCTAAGCAAAATTTTTATAAATTCATAAAATTGGTTTGTACATGAGCCAAGAAAAATTGCTTCAATTTTGCTGTACTTACATTTTTTTTTTAGTTCTGTATTGTTTGGTTAAAAAGTTACTGCCCATTTGTCTTAACAAATATTAAAGAGAGTTACAGAATACCATAAAGAAGTAGAACTTAGTTCTCACAGACTAGAAAGCAAACAATTTGTAAGGAGGACTTGTAGTTTAAGACAGGAAACCCACAGGCAATTTCTTTACTAATCTAATCAGCAGACTTTCCTTTCTGTTGTTGTTGCTGTTTGTTTTGTTCTGTTTTGTTTTGTCCTGTGTAGCCCAGCTTTGCCTCAAACTCCTGGCTTTCCTATGCTAGCCTTTTGAGTCCTGGAGGCCCGTACCGCCAACATGGTAACTCGGCTGACTTTTTCCTTAAAAAAAAAGAAAAAGAAAAAGAAAGTACTCAAATATTCTGGCTGAATTTCTAGAACTGTCAGTAAGTGTTCGCTTGTATTTTCCCAAATGCCATTAAAGTTGAATCGGACCCAAATGCTCAACTATGGAAATATCTATGTTTTAAATGGAGAGCCTTCAAATATTCACTAAGCACTCAAATATTGACTACCCAAACAAAGTTTCTTATAATGGAGCCACCGGTAAGTATAAACTAAATTATTTTTTTAAAAATTAAATGCCAGAGCTGGGAGTATGGCTCAGTGGTAAGACTGGCATGTTGTAGTCCCTAGTTCTGGTCAAGAAAAGTGACTACAAGTCCAGAAGATACTGGCTCCCCTTCAAATTTTTCCTATCTAAAGATATCATTCATAAACAAAGCATGAACTTCTCATCTCCTAACGTAACTGAAAACGATGCTGAGGCAGAGAAGAGAAATAGATGTGTTTAAATGTGTGTCTGTGTGAAAGACGGAAAAATGATGTATATATACATATATATATATCCATAAGAATGCGTGTATGTGACTGTGTATGTACACAAATGTATGTGTTGGCATTTACTGTAGGAGGAGAAGGCACACACTCACTGTATCACTGTTTGTCATGTTCCTTTCTATACATTTCAAATAACCTTTATTTCCACCGTTGACCTTGACAGGCACCGTTCATGACCAAAGTGCTGATCAAGTCTCCTGCTCAGCTGTCCAGGATGACTGTGAGCAAAGACTGAGAGGTGAGATTAAGCCCGACATGCCCCACTAATGATCTCTCCCCTTTGAGACACTGACATGATAGGCATGTGTGACTTGTCCCGTCTGAGCGAATCGCTTCTGTCTGTTTAATATGGCCTGCTTGTCAAGCTCCACCTTAATGCCATTTACTGTCCCTGACTGCTCCTGTCAAAGAGCAAGGGTAGACTGGAAATATTACCATTTTGCTTATTTGTTTTGTTTTGTTTTTTGCCAGTCCTGGGGCTTGGACTCAGGGCCTGAGCACTGTCCCTGGCTTCTTTTTTGCTCCAGGCTAGCACTCTGCCACTTGAGCCACAGCACCACTTCGGGCTTTTTCTATATATGTGGTGCTGGGGAATCGAACTCAGGGCTTCATGTATAGAAGGCAAGCACTCTACCACTAGACTATGTCCCAGCCCCAATATTATCATCTTAACAATGGATTTATTTAACTGTGCAAAAGCAATGTATGGGATAGTCATTGGATGCAGAATAGTTCACACACTTGAAGAATACATGCATCTATTCATACAGAGAGACTAATTTTATATACTAAGTTTACATATGTATAAAATCAGCTCATGCCTCAGATTTGAACATAAAGCCACAAATTCAAGTCTATTATGAAGTAGCCAGGAATCAAAAATCTCCAAGGCCAAGTACATGTAAACGAGTCGTGATGGTATATATTGGTCATATATAAATGTGAGGATGAAGGTCATCTATTTTTAGAAGGCTGTCTGTGTGTCCTTACTCCCACGGGGGCAGCTGTGACTTCTGGGTAATCTCTGGCTCCGGCCCCATCTCCGATTGACAACTGACTTCTGCTGCTCTCTTGCTTTGGACGGCTTGCCTGAAATGAACTGCTGTTCCTTCCTGACTTCTAGCTTCTGTGTACTTCCGGAGCCAACAAGTTTTGTGTCCCAGTTCCAACATCTGCCTTGGTTTTCCTGGTGCTGATTAATCACAGCACTCCCACGATCCAGAAACAAACCAGCCGGTGACTCACTGGCACAATGTCCTGCAGAAGCCGCACCTGGGACCTGAGATCTCAGGCGTGAGGGGCGATTTCCAGCACATGACGAAGGCGGTGCCAACGTGCAACAAACACACAATACATGGAGATTGCTGTGTTATCCTGCAACATAGTTTCCTGAGGATTTCAGAAAAAAAATCTGAAATGCTATGAAGTCCTTAAATGCCCCAGGAACATTCTAGAGTGCAGCCAATAAGGGATGGAGAGGAGAGGATTCTTAGGGATGAAAAGAAATTCATAAGTGTTAAATGGATCTCCATGTGGGTAAGTAAAAAGCAGGAAAATAATGATATTTTTAGTACCACCCAGAAAGGAAAAAGGAAAAAAAAATCATACACTTCTTTGTTATAAGGACACACTCTACTACCCATACACTTCTGCTCACATATCAGAACATATATGTACACATATGTGTGTATAGAATAAAATGTAGTTTTCAAACTTTACAGCTACTTATAAGCTAAGACATTTATCACTACATGAGAACGTAGTCTTGTCTTTTCTTGTTGTTCTTGTTATTGTATTTTTAAGTAGGCTGCTCCGGTACAGCCTTGAATCCACTATATAGCCCAAGCTGGCCTTGAACTCATGCTACTCCTGCCTCAGCCTCCAGAGTATACCAGCCTGGCTGGCTTAGTATCTCTTCTTCAGAGGAGAAATGAGAAATTTCTGAAGAGATTTCAGTGTTAGAAGATACAAGAAAAAAATAAAATAAAGTTTCATCTAGATATTCAAAATAAATGCTGTAAAATATAAAGTATGTAAAACAAATATATTTCTATATGGTATGCTGTATAGAAAAGGAAAGCTCTCCTTGGTCCTCAGGATTTGCCTCTAAGGCAGTAATAAAATACGATATAAACTTGGAACATACTATAACCATTGAGGGACTAAAAGATGACTTAGTAGAGTTTTAAAATGTCCTTCCCTAGACCTGACTCCCATGCAAATTTAAAACTGGAAGCAGGCAGTGCCCCTTCTAGAATCCCAAGATCTTTTGGGGGGGAAACAATTACAAATAAGAAAAGGCTGGAATTCCAAGGAAGTATAAAAGAAAGGACAGGTCTATAGTACTTCAAGGCATGAAAGAAAATGCCAACATTTCTTGCACAATCTCCAAAAATGTGTCTGCATCTTCAAAGCCTTTCCCACTAGCAAGAACACAACCTAATGTTTAACGTACTAGGTGAATTTCCTTTGGCGCATCCCGTGTGGTTACTGTATACGAATTTAGTACACTAGATATTGTATACATGCTTATCTGAACTAGGGAAGGGAAAGAAAAATGAGGGAGGGTGTAACAAATAAGACAAGAAATGTACTCACTACATTATTATGTAACTGTCCCCCTCTGTACATCACCTTGTCAATAACATTTAACTTAAAGAAAAAAAAAACACAACCTACATAGATCATCAAAACAGCAAAAATGGCCACACAAACTCGGATCCCAACCCTTACCCCTTCTGTGACTAACAAGAGAAACCAAGTTTTGAAATAAATTTAAAAAATGAATTCATCCTTATTCCATCATGCCATGCTCTTGCTATAAATCCAGAGAATATTTGATCTTAACATTCTAAATTTAACTAGCTTCAGTCATTTCTTAAGTGTTAACAGTTTAACCTTTTTCAAATGAAGGGCTTACCTTTTAATGGAAAATATGTACTTTGCATTAATGAGAGAGTACGATGTCCTTGGCTTCAGGCAAAGAGGTCTCTTTTTTTCACATGAGGCTGAGTTATAGGGAAAGGGCACAAGATGGCACATTTATCCAAGGAACCAAAGTTCAAAATCATCTATACTTACCCAGAGTTGTTGAACAAAATCATAGTCTAAATTAAACTTTAACATTTTTTGAAATTATAATCAATGAATTCTTAGATAAAAAGCCAATCGTTGATGAGAATGAGAAAGAAGGGAGGGAGGGAGGGAGGGAGGGAGGAAGGGAGGGAGGGAGGGAGGGAGGGAGGGCAGGAAGGCAAGCAGGCAGGCAAAAAGTAAAAGAGCCAGGCATTTGTGATAACATCTGTAATCCTAGCTACTCAAAAGGCTGAGATCTAAGGGTCACAGTTTAATGTCAGCCCAGGCAGGAAAGCCCATGAGACTCTTTATTTCCAACTAGCCACCAAAAGGCTGGAAGTGGAGCTGTGGCTCAAATGGTAGAGTGCTAGCTTTGAGCAAAAAAGCTCAGGGTCAATGCCTAGGCCCTGAATTCAAGTACCAGGACTGGCATCAAAACAATCTGAGTATATTGGAAACCGTGTTTACTGGTATTGGAAGTAGGAAATTCAAAGGGAATACCAAATTTGAGAGACACAGGGTAAAAAAAGAGAAATAACTACAAAAGCAGTACTTGCAAAACTGTTTGGTGTAAGTGAACTGAACACGGGGGGGGGGGGGGAAGGGTAAGGGGGAGGGGGGAGGGGGGCATGAGGGACAAGGCAACAAACAGTACAAGAAATGTATCCAATGCCTAACGTATGAAACTGTAACCTCTCTGTACATCAGTTTGATAATAAAAATTTGAAAAGAAAAAAAAGGATTAGAAAATGGTATTTTCATTAGATACGTCAGGATAACAGTAATTCTTCTCAATATGATAAGAAAAATGATCCCACCACCACTTTATGCGGTGAAACTTCTCCCGGCCAACATTTTCCTGAAAGTTACAACTGTAATGTTGTTAACTAATTAACTTCATTTCCATACAGCAAATGGTTTTTATACATTAGAATGTCAATGACTTTAACATTTTGACCTCTTCATAAGGAATCATAAAAGCCTATCCATCGTAAGAATTAAGTGCCATGACATTTAAGAACACCAATCAAAACATTATAGATCAAGCTACTGCTTATCAACACGGCGTCCCACGGTTTGCACTTGGGGTATACGCTGATAAACTGGCTCGGCCGCAGGGAGCTGTGACCGCGAGTGGCCGCCGTCTCCCACGGGCCCCGGTCCTCCCGGGCCTGGCTGTCCACCCGCCCTCTCCTCGGCCAAGACCTGAAGCCAGATTGTCAGACTAGCCAGCCCGGCACTGCCCTGGGCCACGGACTTCGCCTTTCTGTGCCAGTGGAGACATTCACGGGCGTTGCTCACCGGGCGTCTTCCGAGGCAGAATGGTTTGGTGAGCCCCCCTCCCCACCCCGGGCACACGGAGGCGTTCACCATGGCTTGCCTGAAGTGCCATTGCCCATGGCCTGGTGCCATTGTGGCTGCGGGATTTTTCTCCCTTTTGTATTCTTTCCTATCCCCGGGCTAGGCTCCTCTCCCTTAGTAATCATTTCTCTCCTTGGATTTGCTATCAACTTTTTAAAACTTCTCCATCAGCTTCTTCAGCTCATTCGTACGGTTTCCCTTTTGCTCACACAGACTAAAGGTAAAAGCCTAAGGGGTGTGTGCTCAGGGTTCACACCTGCAACCTCAGATACTCCGGACACTCCGATGACCAGGGCCGGGAGCTATCCCAGCCGGCAAACTCCATGAGGCTCTTAGCACCCAGGAACCATCAAACAACCAGAGGTGGAGCCACGATTGAAGTGATAGAGTGTTAGCCTTCAACAAAAAAGCCAAGAGGCGTCACCTAGGACCTGAGTTCAAACCCCAGTACCAACACAAACAAAAAAGCCCAAGGACTCCCTTGCAGTCAGTATTTAGTCTGCCCACTTCTCTAAAGGGCTGACAGTTGAAAGATACTTCTTTCTTTGTTTGTTACAATTCAGTCTCATCCACATGATGGTTTCAAAATCAGTTTCCCAATATCTAAGTTTTGCTACAAATCCTTCAAGTTGCACTTTCCAATCTTCCAAAAGCATGGCATAATTTCCAGCCCAGGTCGCCATGTCAAAAGCCAAGTTCATTTTCCACCTCCTCGTGCTCTCATCACTTTAAGTTCAGCTTTTCAGCTAGTGGCTCTGCTCTCCTAGTCATCAAACCAAGAAAACACCCGTCCTGTGTTCTTTCTACTTGAACCCTCACTGCTTAGTAAACATAAATGTTAAAAGATTCTACCCCAGAAATGGCTCGCCATTGTTGGCTGGTTGAGTGTTTGTGGCTTGGCTTGCTTTTGATTTTCCTTCTCCTTTCCTTCCACTTTACATCAGAGATTCCATGTAACTTACCTGGACAATGTAACAGCCGAAACTCGTAATGGACAACTGAATTCCACTCTTTGTTTCTCAATGCTGTCAACAGAATCCTTGCAAAGAAATAAATCTAACCTCCGGGCTGGGGATATAGCCTAGTGGCAAGAGTGCCTGCCTCGGATACACGAGGCCCTAGGTTCGATTCCCCAGCACCACATATACAGAAAACGGCCAGAAGCGGCGCTGTGGCTCAAGTGGCAGAGTGCTAGCCTTGAGCGGGAAGAAGCCAGGGACAGTGCTCAGGCCCTGAGTTCAAGGCCCAGGACTGGCCAAAAAAAAAAAAAAAAAAAAAAAAAAAAAAAAAAAAGAAATAAATCTAACCTCCACAGATACTGCCCTTCTACTAAGGCAATCCTATAATGCTAAGATATAATTCTGCCGTAAATCATAGGGCTGAACAGGCTTCCTCAATGTAGGAAGTGAGCTCTAAGCCATAGGATTTGTGTTCCAAAATTAGAATGCCAAAAACAATCCCACTGAGCAACTAGCGTATTTACTACAGAAGAAAGTCAGTTTCTTTGGAAGGCAGTTTCTGATGCCATCACTCCTGTACCCATCTTCACGCTAATGACTGGTAACAACCCCGGCCAGCCAGACAGTAATCCTCAGCCAGGGAGACCAAATGAGCTCAGAACTCAGCAGCAACCCAGCGAGAATGTCTGCAGAATCACTCGGGAGAAGCAGAACTCTGCTGTGCGGGAGATAAGGAGAACAAGAGGCTTCTCCGCTGGAGATGCGTGTGTGTGTGTGTGTGTGTGTGTGTGTGTGCACGCACACGCCTGTGCGCCAAAGCAGTATCAAGAACTGAGAATCCCCAGGTGAAGCTCAGAAAATCTTGGCCTGGACGCTTCTTCCCATGGCTCGACCCCTTCCCAACTGCAGCCTCGCACACCTGCTCGTCCAGACGCCACGTGTAGCCTCACAGTCGACTGAAGTCAGAACACTCCGGGACAGGGCTTTTCCCCAACGGGACTGAGTGGACTTCAGCCCCTACCGATACGTGCAGGACCCTTCACCTCAGCATGGAGAACATGGCAGCAGCCCTCTGGTGCCCAGAGCGGCTCCACTGCCACCCTGCCCCTGCTCGCTCTCCGGGTCAGACAATCCTCTGCCCGGCCGAGCTCACTCCTCCTCGTTCTCAGAGGCCGGTTCTGTGTCGCGTCTCCTGAGGGGTACGGGAGGTACCCGCTCGCCTGGTGTATCCACACCACTGAGCACGTGGCTCTAACGTCACACCGCCACACGACATGGTGATCTCAGTGCACTTCACTCTCTGCTCCAACACATTAGGAGGGCATCATGGACGACACCAGCTCTAACTTCTCGTCACATCCCCAGTACCTAACCTAATCAAATAGACCATCTAACAGCCTTATTAGAAACCAGTCATTTTCATAATAGCCCTATCCGCAAATCCGGTCCCCTTCCAAAATACCAGGGGTTAGGAATTCAACACATGAGTAGTCTTGGAGTGGTGGTGCTGTAGCTCAGTCTATAACATAGGAGTCTTGGAGTGGTGGTGCTGTAGCTTAGTCTACAACTTATGAGCAGTCTTGGAGTAGTGGTGCTCTAGCTCAGTCTGTAACACACGCGTAGTCTTGGAGGGGTGGTGCTCTAGCTCAGTCTATAACACGTGCCTGAAAGGACCACCGCAACGAACTAATTCATCTGTGCTGGCAAGAATCCTCTCCGGACGGAAGGCGATTGTTTTCACATCCAGTCACACTCTGCTTTGTTTGCCTATTTGTTTTCATGAGCACCTGCTATTTATAAAGAGCTAAATTCAAGCCAAACCCCCCCCCAAAAATTAAAAAGTACACAGAGGAAGAAAGTGCACAGTCTCGTATCTGCTCTCTGGGAGTTTACAGGAGCACCTGCTCTCTGGGAATTTACCATCTAGATGAGTGATAATGAGGAGTCTGAAGGAGGCAGGACTACCCTGGGAGCAGTCGGGATTGGGAGCCGACAGCCAGGAAATTCAGCAATCCCACTCCCTCTGCGAGGGCCCAGGAGGAGCTGTAGGGAGCACCATGAGAAAGAGCTCAAAGACCACGTCAGATAAGGAATACGCCAGTATCTACTTGGTGACT
Source organism: Perognathus longimembris pacificus (assembly GCF_023159225.1). Taxonomy (NCBI): domain Eukaryota; kingdom Metazoa; phylum Chordata; class Mammalia; order Rodentia; family Heteromyidae; genus Perognathus; species Perognathus longimembris. The sequence continues at coordinate 66,969,903 of NC_063172.1, read as the reverse complement.
GCTGTATACAGTTGTCCCTCTGTCTTAAAAATCAACCAAACATAAAGAATACCAAGAAAATCACTACATTGACAGAAGAGAAATATGAGACCTAGAAAAGTTACAGAGGAGAATATAACTGGAAAAAAAATTAACTCTAACCCATCTCCCTCACTCCCTTTAACAATGAAAGCATGGTAAGGAAATAACCTCAGCTATGTACAGGGCCCACTTCGAAGCCCAATTAAAGTCATCCTGCCTCATGCCATTGGCCAACTGTAAAACCCAGTACGAGTGGCTCAACCTGTAATCCTAGCAACTCAGGAGACCGAGATCTGAGGGCAAAGACAGCCTGGGTAGGAAAGTCCATAAGATTCTTATCTTCCGTTAACCATCCAAAAGCCAGACATGGAGCTGTGGCTCAAGTGGGAGAGTAGCCTTGAGTGAAAAAGTTCAGGGGCAGTGCTCACACCCTGATTTCAAGCCCAAGGAAGGGTAACTAAATAAATAAAAGTTAAGCCAGGCTGTGGTGCCTCATGCCTGCAATCCTAACTACTTTGGAGGCAGAAAGCTGAGGAATGTCGTTTGAAGCCAGCCAGGGCAAGAAAGTCCAAAGTCTGTGAGACTCCAAATAACCATTAAAAAAAAAAAAGCCAGAAGTAAAGCTGTGGTTCAAGTGGTAAAGTGACAAAGTGCTAGCCTGGATAGCCAACACCCTAAGTTCAAGCCCCAGGACAGGCACAGAAATGAATAAATAAAAGCTCAAAGTGGAAAGAAATGTAGCTCCAGTGGTAGAGTGGCAGCCGTGTGGAGAAAAAGCCAGCCAAGAGCACAGGGCTCTGGGTTCAAAACTAAGTAGCAATTAAAACAATAATAATATAAACGAAAGCAGTAAGGAAATTACTTCTAAATTCTTTGGCAAAATTCAGAGGACAAAGTGCTGGTAGAGGCACTACCTTCTAAGAATGCTCTTCCTTCATGTATCTGCGCCGCTCGTACCCCAAGTGGGAGAATGAAATTAGCTAGAATTTCAAGATGGCACTTGCAGAGCATTAAGCCAAGCCAGGGCCTTCTGAGCTCAAATCCCGGCACTCCGGCACCGCACAGATACCCTGAGGCACCCCGCTCTGTCCCTTCTCTGCCTCCCAAATCCATCTGTGATGTTAACACGCCGAACCCCCAGATTGCAAACAGGAAGCAGGCCGCAACCTACTACTGCCCAGGTTTCAGACATTAAATTGTGGATATCCAATCTATAAAAACATCTCTATAGAGGAAATGTTTCCAGATTTTTATATCTCAAGTAAAAGAAGCAAATTAGGTCACCGTTTATCATTTTCTCTATGTTCCATAAATAACTTATCCCAATGCCATTACCAACCCATGATCTCAGATGAAACCTCTAAATACATGAAATTAGAGTTCAATGTAGTACAAAGTCTTCGAAATCTTGATTCCTGATTTTAGTCAAGTTTCTGACTTCAAGGTAGGTTCCACATGCTTAATTTGAAACTGTGTTGTTCTGTAAATCCATAGGTAAGTTAGCAAAGTTAAAGAAACCTAAGACCAATTGGGGAGGAAAAAGGAAATTCGATTTTAAGGATGACTGAGGAACTGTCTTTTCTAAAATGGAGAAGATAGAGGATGGATCAATTCATCGATTTATTCCTTCATTTAACAAGTGTTTATCAACCACTTACAATGCCACAAACACTGCACAAAATTCTAGGAAAACCTAGGCAAGTAAGATACAGCCTGGGCCTCAATGACCTACGCTCCAGTGCAAGGAAACAGAGAAATAGATCAACGACTTGAGCAGCTAGAAGGAAACATGGCATACAATCAGGTACAAAGCACCATGGGAAAAGGAGCAGCTGAGCTTTGCAAGCCCGGTGGGGAGCCCACCAGATATGGGGAGCAGGCCCCCCCAAGAAGTGGAAGGTGCGCTCAGTATTGCGGTGCAAGCCCGTAATCCACGCACGGGAAGGCTGGGGAAGGGGCTGGGGAACTCAAGGTCAGTCTGGCCTGCACAATGAGACTGAAGAGGAAGCGGGAAGGGCAGAAGCCTGAGAAACACATAGCCCCCCGTGGGAAGAGCAACCCACCCGGTGTACAAACAGCCATCCTAAAGCACCGGGCTTTTCTCAAAAGTGCTCCTGAGTAGTAACTTGAAAAAGGCAAGGTGTGTGTGGAATGCCCCTGTGTGTATGTGGGGGGGGGGGGGGGAAATGGTGATGCTATTGACTTCCCGGGCGGGGCGGGGCGGGGAGAGTAGAGGAAAATGTTTTTTGCAGAATGCAGAAGAGAGCACTCTCAATGTTAAGACAGGAAGATATTATGTGCTGTGGTCCTATGCTCTTTTGTTTTGGTTGCCGGTCCTGGGGCTTGAACTCAAGGACCTCGCTGTCCCAGAACTTTTTTGCTCAAGGCCGGCGCTGTCCCGCTCAAGCCACTGCTCCTCCGCTGGGTTTTTGGTGGTGAATTGGAGATAAGAGTCTCACAGAGTTTCCTGCCTGGGCTGTCACACTGAATTGCAATCCTCAGCTCTCAGCTTCCTGCGGAGTTTACAGGGGTGAGGCCATCCACACACACACACACACACACACACACACAACATGGTTGGTAAAACTGAAGGTAGGTTTGCTCTCTCCTCTAATAACAAGTCATTCTTCATCCATGTCACGCAAGGCCTAAGTTAGAAATGCACCATCCGTTTTTTTACTCTATCAATTTTACCACGCAACATGTTCAATACTGTGTTTGTTTTGTTTTACAGTAACTGTTGTTGGTCTCCATTTCTGATCAAGACTTTAGAATAGGTTCCTAGAAGGGAAATAATCAGGCTTGAAGTTGTTTAAAACTGCTGGGAAATGAGACCCATACGAACCCTGATTACATTCTGATTACATCCACTATGTGTGAACAAGCAAAACTAAGCAGGGATTCAATGTTGCTAATAAAGAAGTCCCCAAAGAGATCCCTGGCCCAGGTATTACTGATAGATCAGAGGCTATGAGTGATTGTGACCAGGAGTAAATCTTTATTCCGGATAACACTCTGGTGGCGCAATGCATTCGTGTGCAAATGTGAAATACCAAGAAGTACAGGAGGAACAGGAAAAGCTTAAGAGCTCCCAACCTCTACACAGAGGGCAAGATCACAAGCTGGGCTCCATCTGTAAAACGAGGGGCAACCTTCCTTGACGCCTCCCAGTCTTTCTGACTTGGGCGCACACAGGATAATAACTTTTTTCCTTCAATTGTAATAACCAGGTTTTCAGGTGTGAGGACAGTGAACGACTTGGCCTCCAAGGCAGAGCGGACTGTGCGTTTCTGCCGTTGGGGGCTCCAGCTCTCTCCAGAAAGTTCTCCAGAAGCCGGGGCACTTGATGACCTGACCCGGGCTGGGCGGATTCCTAGCGGCCGCCCCTGACACCCCGGAACCTGTGGCTTTCCTAGCCCTTTGCCCCCCGGGGGTACCGCGATCCTAGGCGTGGCCGCTACGGGGGGGGGGGGGGGTTCCCGGATCCTGCACCTCTCCCAGGGAAGGAGGGGGCGCCCTGCTTCGGGGACGCGGATCCACGCACGGATCCACGCACCGCACCGGACAGCACCGGGGGCCGGGCCCTGGGGCCCCGCGAGGAGGAGAGGGCGGTGGGAGGACGGGGAGCACGCTTGCGGGGCGGGGGGGGGACGTGGACGGAGCGCCGGCTGGAGCGGGGTCTCGGGCTCCTTCCCCGAGGCGAGGCCGGGGCTGCGCGCCGACGGCTCCCCGTCCCCCGCGGGGGCGGCCGCCCCCCCCCACCCCGGCGCCCCGGGCGAGCTCCGCCCCGCGCACCCCGGGTTCCAGGGCCCCCGGGACGGCGGGAGGGCGGCCTCGGGCTCCGCAGCCCCCGCGGTCTCCAGGAGCTACAGGTTCCCGGGCGGGGGGGCGCGCGAGCCGGGTCCGGGGAGCCCGGGGGGCGCACGGCTCAGGACGGCGCGGCGCTGCCCTCGGGGACGGGCTGGGGTCCCCGCGCGCCCCCTGTGCGCCCCCCGCGCCCCCTGTGCGCCCCCCGCCCCGCGCGCCCCCTGTGCGCCCCCCGCCCCGCGCGCCCCCTGTGCGCCCCCCGCCCCGCGCGCCCCCCGGGCCCCCCGCTCACCGACACGAGGAACTCGAGGGTGCCCACGTAGTCGCGCTCGGTCCCCCCGGGTCCCCCAGGCCCCCCCGGGCCCCCGCTCACCGACACGAGGACCTCGAGGGTGCCCACGTAGCCGCGCTCGGTCCCCCCCGGGTCCCCCGTCCCGGCCCCCCGGGCCCCCCGCTCACCGACACGAGGACCTCGAGGGTGCCCACGTAGCCGCGCTCGGTCACCCCGGGTCCCCCAGGCCCCCCGGGCCCCCCGCTCACCGACACGAGGAACTCGAGGGTGCCCACGTAGTCGCGCTCGGTGGCGCGCAGCTCGCGGAGCACGCAGGCGCGCAGGCGGAGCTGCTGCTCGGGGTCCCGGGCGCCGTCGGCGCGGCCGTCCCCGCGGCTCTCCTCGCTCATGGCGCCCGCGGCCCGCGCCGGGGACCCGGCTCGCCCCGCCACCCGCCCAGGTCCCGGCCCGCCGGCCCGCCGGAGACTGGTGCCCGGGGCGGGCCCGGAGCCCGGGGCGGGGCGGGGCGGGGCGGGGCGAGGGGGCCGGGGAGGAGGAGGAGCGGGGCGGCCCGGGCGCTCGGCCGCCACCGCGGGACCCGCCGGCCCTCCCTCCCCCCCGCCCTCCCTCGCTCCCGCCCCCCGCCCCGCGCCCCGCGCCCCGGGCAGCCGCTCCCGCCCGCCCGGCCTCACGCGGCCCCGGCCCGGGGAAGGGGAGGCGGCGGCCCGGGGCCCCGCGGGGACTTGGACGGCCGCCCACTGCGCTCCGTCCCGGGGGCTCCGACCCGCTCCCCCCGGCCGGGTCCCGGCGAGACGGAGACGCGACCCCCGGAGGGGTGCGGCCAGCCAGCCGCACACACACGCGCGCGCACACACGCGCGCACACACGCGCACACACGCGCACACACGCACACACACGCGCACACACGCACACACACGCGCGCACGCCCAGCACCTAGGCTTCCCACACCTAGAAGGACAGACGCGCCCCCGCCAGCCCGGGGACCCCCCGGGACCCCCCACACCCCACCCCCGGGCCTGTGGCGCGGCCTCCCCGCGCCCTGGGCCGATCCCCAGCGCCTAGAAGCCGGGCCCGCGGTTACACAGCCGCAGGGGACACAACCAGCCGGGGCCGACCGACCCCCCCCTTCCCAAAGACGCACTTGGGGCCCGGGCTCCATTCCGCCGCCCGCACACGCACACGCGCGCACACACGCGCACGCGCGCACACACGCGCACCAGGCAGGACCCACCCCCCCCCCGCGCCCCGTCTGTGCGTGGAAAGTCAGCTCGCGGCGTCATGAATGGCAGCGCGGGAGCGCATCCAGGCCCGGCTGTCCAGGGCTGAGAGACCCGCGCTAGAGCAGACGCAGGGGACCGACGGACGGACGGACAGAGCGACGGGCGGGTAGACGGTCTTAGGTGTGGGTCTGGAAAAGTGAAGGCGCATTCTGGATCGGCACGTTTGTGTTTCCTGGCCTTTATTTATTTATTTTTTCATCTGGAAATGGAGCCCAACCCTACTGAATACCAGTGGGTTTAACTCTCAGTGCATATACATTGATTTCCAGCTAGCTTTACGCACGTGTGCTCTCCAGAGTGACTTTCTTCTCTACAGGGCAGGTGCAAAGTAGCCCACGAAGTAGTGTGTGAACTTGTTCCCAAGTCCGAAGCCTTCGCCAGAGGAAAATAGAAAGCTGCTCACCTACGTATCCACCGTGAAGTAACCACAGGGCTGGCTGCTAGTGCTTGTCCACCGTGAAGTAACCCCAGGGCTGGCTGCTGCTAATGCTTGCCAGGGAGAGGAAGAGGACCTGGGCTTTTGCCTTCCCCTGAAGATGTGTGCAGAGCTGTTATCACAGATGCCTTTCTCCCCCTTTCTTTTCCTCTGGCTATTTGAACCCAGATGGCTTCACACCCAGTAACCGAAGAACAAAGGGCATCACACATGAAAGCGCAGACCTCCCAGCACCTGACAAACAGTAAACAACAGAAGCGGAAGGCTCGGGAAGCGTGCACCCAGCAGTGGATGGGAAACTCAAACACCGCTGCAACTTCCAAAGTGTTTCCTCCTCCCTCCCCGGGTGTGCCCGCGCCTCGGTGAAAAAGCTAAGCACATAAAGTGGCTTTCCATAGGTGTTCCACACAAAACAAAAATGTTTCCTCAAAAAGATAACAACTTGCTGGGCGCAGGTGGCTCGCACAGGGAATCCTCGCTACCCGGGAGGCTGAGATTTGAGGATTCCCGTTCAAAGCCAGCCCTGGCAGGAAAGCCCATGAGACTCTTAGCTCCAGTGAACCACCAGAAAGCCAGACGTGGCGCTGTGGCTCAAGTGGTAGGGTGCTAAGCTTGAGCTGAAGAGCTCAGGGACAGCGCCCAGGCCCAGAGTTCAAACCCCACCACTGACAAAGTAGTAATAATAATAATATAGTTGTAATAATAACAACTCATGTAACTTCCCTTTATGACAACATTTAGTCCACGCATAAGTCACCAGAGCCGTCATCTCACCTCCTAGCAATAATACAGTTGCGTCTGAACCACTGTAACCTAAATCCCAGTCCAGAGGCGGAGGTGAGCTGCAGGGAGAAGGCAGGACTTTAACCAATACAGCTGTGTTGGGAAGATCTACGGGGTGCTCACATGAGCTTTGTGTATCTAGAGGAAGAATTGGGCCAGGAGGGAGAGGTATGCCCGATTACGCAGTCCAAGTGCGGCACAGGTGACCTTAACCTGGCTGTCGTTCCTTACAGCGGCCCTGGTCACTTGAGGAGGTGCTCCAGTTCCTTTGACACATGGCTCCCGCTTGGGGTGATCTCAGCATGGGCTGATGTGTTAGCAAGGCTTTGCAATGCGCGGAATCCGTGGTGACTGAGCTTTTAGGACAAAGCCTAGACGCTGTCAGGCCCTTTGGGGGGAGAAGGTATCCCGCATGGAATATTGTAAAGGCGGACCCTGTGATTCCTTTGTTACTTCAGCCTTGAGGATGGATGAGATCGTTGGGGAGCTCTGGTTTTTAGACGGTATTTGAGTGGTTGGCTCAGTGATGAACCTGACCCCACGGTGTGTTTTTATGCTAATTTTGGTGAATGGTATTGGAAAGTATTTTATCAATCAACTTCTACTGCTGTAATTTAATCTCTCCGTCATTATACAGACTGTATTATACTTCAGTACATTTTAAGTGCAGGAAAATTGCACTTCTGTCCTCTCGGGGTGGTGATTAAGACTGAGAATTATATTGGCACCAGACAGATAACAGGAGAAAAAATACAGTTTTTTAAATATAAAGGTTTTGTTGTCGTGTTTGTGTTTGTGTGAGCCGGTTACAGGTCCCTGCCGTCGGGCATGGCTTTCCCTCAAGAATAGCATTGCTTCACTTGAGCTACAGCTCTGCTTCTGGAGTTTGGCTGGCTAAATGGAGGTGAGACCCTCACAGATATTTTTTTCTGCACGGGCCGGCTTTGGACCAAGATTTTCAGATCTCAACCTCTTGAGTGGCTAGAATCACAAGTCTGAGACACTGGCACCCATCTTCATGCGGCTTTGTTGTTGCTGTTTTTTGTAGTATATATCCCAAAGTTTGCAGACGAGGGAGATAGATGCAAAATCAAGGTAGGGATTTTTACCCTGCCTTTAGTTACCTTGTGGACCTGTCACCAGAGGAGAGTTTTGGGTGCTCCTTCCGCTTCCCAGTTTCTACCAAAAACCACACCTGAAAGCATTTCAAGGGGACTCCCAGCAAAGAGAGTATCCTAAGGAGACGGTTAGCTGCGTTTTAATTTAACATAGCTGGACAGAAGAAGGAAGAGGTGAGAGAAAAAAAACCACATCCTGACGGAAGACCAGGGGTGAGAGCCTATCTGAAAAAATGGCGGCCTTTGAGGGGCGGCCTCTGAGCTGCTGAAACGTACGTTATCTGCTGACACGTGGTAACCCCTAATCAACATTCATGGTTCCCAAATCCCACCGGGCTCCAGGCTCAAATGGGGGACCCTGCGATTTTATTTGCTGGGTTGGTTTGTCTTGTTTTAGCAGAAACAGTTTCTAAGTACCTGTCACTCCACCATTGGGTCTTGCCAATCCCAAGCATTGTTTTTGCTACACAACCACGCATGAGGGACCTACAGGGACGCCGCTTAGCGTGAGTGTTAGGACCTAACCTCCCTGGAGCTTCTGCTCTCTGCACAAAGGCTTCTCAGGCTGAGTTACAGAGCACTGCGCCCCTGTCACCTGAGGAGCCCTTGTGTGTACCGGACAGTGCTATCTTCTTTCAACCAGGTCCTGAGGTTATTCTTAGAGTCAATAACATTGGAGAATCACCGTCGAGAGACGTGCCATTGACCAGGGAAGAGCACAGACTTGAGTAGCTTTATGAAAGGGCATGCTGCAGTCAGGTGCCAATGGCGCACGCCTGCAGGTCCTAGTTCCTCAGAAGGCTAAGACCTGAGGATCACAGTTCAAAGCCAGCCAGGCGGGAAGCTCTGTGAGGCTTTTATCTCCAAGTTACCACCCAGAATCCAGAAGTGGAGCTGTGGCTCAAGTGGTAGAGTGCCAGCCTTGAGTGAAAAAGCTAAGGGACAGTGCAGTGCCCGGGCCCTAAGTTCAAGCCCCAGCACCAACATCAACAAATAAAATTGAAATAAAAACAAAGGAAAAACAAAAAGAAGGCATGGTGCAATTAATACTTTGCAAATAAACAAATTATCTAATAAAGATAAATTATGTAAGCTAGCTGCAAAGTTATTTTAATGGTGCCGATTCAGATTTCTCTCAGAAGGGCCTGTGTTGAAACGGCTAAACTTGTATTTCCGTCCGCTCTTCTGCTTCAGTTTCATAGGTAATTAATGAACAACTCCAGGACCCATGCAGTGACTTCTGCCAAGCGCCTCTCCGAGTCCTCTGTGGCCCTGGCTGGAGTCCTTAATTCCTCATCAAAGACAGAAGAGCATAAGAAAACAGGACCGAAGTATCTGGAAACGTTCACTTTGATGGTAAATAAGGTCTTTCATAAGCTCTGAATGCGCTGCATCCCTTCCCACTTCCTCTATTGAAGCTTCAGGCCCCGTCCGCCAGGAAAAGGAGAGTGCCAGCCCAGAGGATGGACAGCATCCAGCTTGCTGGGCTTTTTCCTTGAAATACTAATGAGGTTGAAACCTCCAATCCCGAAAAGAAGATAGAGAAAAGTGGCTGCGTAGTCACAAACTAGCTCAGCCATTAAAATTATTTCGTATGCATGAACGTGGTGTGGTTAGAATCCATTCTCCTGAGGTTCAAAGAGCCGGAGCTCAGAGCACAGCGGGTTTCCTTTGGTCAGACCCAGAGAAGGACAGCTCTGGACTCAGCCACGGGAAAGCCCGGTGCTGCTGCTTTGCACGGAAAGCATCCCGTCCTTCAGAAAGAGGGCATTCTCTTCACTTTGCCATCTCTCTCCCCCCAGGTAAAGTAATGGATCAGCTTTAATGCTGAAGTTCAGTGGAAGACACTACAGTGAGGAGGAGGAGGAGGAGGAGGAGGAGGAGGAAGAGGAGGAGGGAGAAGGAGGAAGAGGAGGAGGAGGAGGAGGAAGAGGAGGAGGGAGGAGGAAGAGGAGGAGGAGGAGGAGGGAGGAAGAGGAGGAGGAGGAGGGAGGAGGAGGAGGAGAAGGGGATAGGAGGAGGAGAAAGGGGGAGGAAGAGGAGGGAGGAGGAGGAGGAGGAGGAGGAGGAGGAGGAGGAAGGAAGAGGAGGAGGAGGGAGGAGGAGGAGGAGGAGAAGGGGATAGGAGGAGGAGAAAGGGGGAGGAAGAGGAGGAGGAGGAGGAGAAGGGGGGAGGAGGAGGAGGAGGAGAAGGGGGAAGGAGGAGGAGGAGGAGGAGGAGAAGAGGAGGGAAAGAAAAGAAAGGAAGAAAGAAGAAATGAGTCAAGGTTGCTTCGTTGCATGATGCATCTTGTTAAACAGAGAACTCTGGGTCACAGCTTTCTTTTCCACAAGTAAATGTGGCCTATTGTTTTCTTTACTGTTCATCATCATATTAGTATACAAAGATATTATTGACACATTAATGGATATTTGAGAGTCTTGGACAAGAACTAATTCTATTAATTAATTTAGTTTACAAGTCATGCTTAGTCCCTCTGTTACTTGCATTTAATTTTGTTGACAATTTAGTCTAAAATATAGCAAATGATAGAAGGGGTGACCTTGGCTAAGAAGCATTGAGCTCAAAAACTGACATGTTGAATTGAAAGCCCTTTGTACCTAACGATAATTTTTTTTAATGTTCAAAACATATTTATTTATGAAATCAATTGAGGTTGCCATACATACTTCAAATAAAGTATTTGGCAAAAGAAATTGTGGTTTGCAATGTACTTGTCAAAAATCTTATTTACACGTTGAGGGACTCTTCTGAATGTTTTAGAAAACATGTAGCATGTTGTGCTAATAAAATGAATTTCCTAAGAATCATTCAAGTATCCAGTGAAATGAAAAGGTGAAGTATAATTCTCTTCAGTCGTATTCAGAAAACCGAATGTGTTTACTTGCTTGTTGAGTTTTTGCTAGTCTAATCTTTTCAGCCGTGGTGATTAACTTCTCAGTGCCTCTTTTCTTTTCCCAAGGCTGATTAAGTTTGGCTTGTCTATCTACCCAAATCTTCTGCCAATACCTCTGCTCATGATCACCAGAAAGGACTTCAGGGCTGGGGATATAGCCTAGTGGCAAGAGTGCCTGCCTCGGATACACGAGGCCCTAGGTTCGATTCCCCAGCACCACATATACAGAAAACGGCCAGAAGCGGCGCTGTGGCTCAAGTGGCGGAGTGCTAGCCTTGAGCGGGAAGAAGCCAGGGACAGTGCTCAGGCCCCGAGTCCAAGGCCCAGGACTGGCCAAAAAAAAAAAAAGAAAGGACTTCAAGCTTCCAGCTATGCTTCTTTTGAATTTCAGCATGTGCATTCATTACTGCTTGAGCATCCTCTGGGGTTTTAAATCTGGCATGGCATGCTGTATCTCCTTCTAGCAAATCAACATAAACGACTTCTGAGATGGTGGCCAAGCTATCCTGCACACCACTTATGACTTAAAATATGTATCGACCTTTAACTCCTTATAATGCTTGAAAACTACGATCTACAAAAAAATCATAGGGTTCCTCTTAAGGATAATTTTTAACAACCAAGAATAGCATGTTCTAGAGCATGCAATTAATGCTATCATACTAATACAAGGGTTTGAGAATGTGTGTACCTCAAAAGGATAAAATGTAGTTTTATAAAGCACATTTTAATTTCTGATATAATAGTTTATGGCATAGCAAAGTAAGTAAATATTCGATGATATTTCTTCACCAAAACAAAGGTCTTCAGAGATGCAACAGTTTCCAGATTAGCTTGAAGATGAAGGAAGGGCACAAACCAAGATTATGGGCAGCCTTTAGGAACTAGCGGAGACAAGGAACATAGACAGCTCAGTTAACACCTTGATTTGCCCAGTAAGCCTGACATTGGCGTTCTCACCCTCTGAGCCACGTGGTAGTAAAAGTACGTTGTTTGAAGCCACTGACTTTGTAGTCGGTTGTTATCCTGCAATGAAAAACAAATGTATTTTCCTTATTCCTTTACCTCGCAGTCTTGTCTCAAGGCTGCTTATACTGTGATTACTCCGCCATGATTGAAATGTCTAAAACCAAAGCAAACATTTCATTCCGTGTCTTACTTGACCTTCTTACAGAATTTCCGTGTCTCATCCAAATAAATGTCTCATACACTTTGCTCTGTGATTGGTACATTGTGATTGATTCATTTTTTTGGCTTTCCTTTGATCCTCGTGCAGAGTTCTCTTTCAGAGTTAATTTCTAAAATCTGATGTTCTTTGGAGTTTGGTCCAAAGCCACCTTCTTTTTGCTCATCCTCTATTAATTATGGCTATCCTTATTGATTATTGACTATAGCCAATGGGCCAAGGACTGCTGTACTTCCATATTGCCTACCTATGAGTACTTAAAGGTTTGCACAAGTGAGATTTGAGTCAGAACTTCAAGAAGAGTTACACTTAGATTGTTCCATGAGGTTAATCTGAGCATTTGTAGAACAGGCTGTATGCTCATTAGAAATGAGGAAAAAAAAAAAGAGAGAGTCTCTCCTGCAATCTAAGAGAGGTCTGACCTCCCTTCAAGTTTCAGGATAAGCACAGTTGTGGAGTTCAATGAGCCAGCTTCTGTGGTTTTTCCTTGTGCCACCACTTCTACTTTGTAAGATGGGGCCCCAACCAGACTAGGGTACCTTCAGAATTCTTAAGATACCATAGTGTGGTACTACCATTTTCCCCATCAGAACAGCAGCACCACGGCAGATCCTTGACAAGGTTCTTTATAGGCAAGTATCATAAAGCAAAGAACCCTTACGGATCTTTAAGGCAAACCGCCTCCCCAGAGCCTGGCATCCGATTATGATTTAATGAACATTTGCAGACCAAATGAATGGAAGATCAGAAGAATTCTTCCCCAGAATGCTATTCGCTTCCCAGGGCTCAGCCACGGCATTTCTAAGTAAGGCTAAGTCTGCCCTGGCAATTTGCTTTCCCTTTGCGCATTCTTCAATAAAAGAAACCAACATAAATATTCTAGTCTTTTCCTGAGAGAAAAGTGTATATGTGAAGGCTCTCCACTGTGGATTGTGAAACTGCTTACTGGAAAAGAAGAAATAAAAAATAAAATGTGTTTGCATAGTATTCTCACAGTAGCATTACTTTGATCACTAATCACTTAATAAAATCCATCTACTCTGAGACAAAGCACAGAGAGCAGAGTGAAAAGAATGCATGATAATAACTCAGGGAAGAAATTGTAATGATTAAAATACAGAAAATAGGCTTAGTCAGGAGGCAGCGGCTTATGCTTGTAATTATAGCTATTCAGGGAGTTGAGATCTGAAGATTTTGGTTCAAAGCCAGGCAGGGCAACATACTCAATGAGACCTTTATCTCCATGCCCGAAAGCCAGAAGTGGAGCTGTGGTAACTGTACTAGCCTTGAGGAAAACAGAAACTCTCAGGGACAGCACTCAAGCCTTGAGTGTGGGTACCAGGACCAGCACACATACAAAAACATGTTTATTGCAGATATCTCTTTGTATATTAGGCCACCCTGATATGGAGAAGAGCGAGAGCTTATTTTTCTTAAAATACTTCAGAAATCACAAAAGTATAAAAGAAAACTATGGAGAAACAGCTCTTTTTTACCCTTTTTTTTTTTTTCCAGTCCTGGGCCTTGGACTCAGGGCCTGAGCACTGTCCCTGGCTTCTTCCCGCTCAAGGCTAGCACTCTGCCACTTGAGCCACAGCGCCGCTTCTGGCCGTTTTCTGTATATGTGGTGCTGGGGAATCGAACCTAGGGCCTCGTGTATCCGAGGCAGGCACTCTTGCCACTAGGCCATATCCCCAGCCCCCCTTTCTTTACCCTTTTGATAAATTATTTGACTTCGTCTTTTTAGAAGGTTTATGTTCCTGGTACAACTTGAGTGGAAAGTTCGTGTGTGTGTGTGTGTGTGTGTGTGTGTGTCTGCAAGCGTACGCACCCAAGGAATCCACCTTACTTAGAAGCCAACACGAAGGCTCACTGGGGACTATATGCAGAATAACTGGGGGCTCTGTGCAGGTGTCCAGAGCTTGTGTAAATGAAGCACAGCTTTCAACAAGAGCATTGAGAGTCCTTCTCTCTGTGGTGCCGGCACCACACGTGATAATGCCGCCTAAGGAGAGACTTGCATTTCCTTAGAGAAACATCCTTAGGGAGTTTTAGAAGTGGAGGCTTCATCCTCACGCTAACCATCAAGAGAGGTGGAAATGGGTGTGTCAGATAGAAGGCGCTGAATGACTCTGAGATCCGCTTCTGAATCAAGCCCGTCGGCCTGACGCCTCCACCTTTCCTGCAGGCAGACCCTTCCCTCTCCACTACTTCCTCTTCCATCGTCAAAATCTCTCCATCTCCTGCCTGTGCGCAAAGGAATGGAAGTCTCTCTTCTGCACGTTTCTCCTTCATTGTCTTTGTGACAATGTTCTTTCTTTCCTCTCACTGTCATCTAATGGTGGAGGGTGGTTTGAAGAAATTCAGTAAAATAGTCTATTCAACTCTCACGTATCTTCATCTTTAACCAGCAGTTTTAAGTGTGATATAACGCAGCTGCCAGTGGTACGTTTAGATGAGTGGATTTTTGACTGACAGCCAAAGCATATAACCAGCAGTTTCTTCACAGCTTGACTAATGATGTGTACCCCGGCACATACATACGTGAACATGTGCACAGATGTACACAGTCCCTGAACAGTGAGACACATCGTACGTGGAGGAGTCCATGTGGTCACTTTGAAAGATAATACAGGACCACATAGACTGCGCCTCACTCCGAAACTGCAGATAGATCATGCCCCTTAGAAAATTGATATCTTAGACCCCATTCCTTCGTAATCTGACAATTCTGCTGCTTAAAAAAAAAAAAAAGAAAGTATTTATTAAAAAAGACAGAAGAGCCAGACGTGGTGATGCATGGCTCTAATTCACGTGTTCAGGAGGCTGAGATAGAAGGATCACAAATTAAACTTAGGGCCAGTCTACGATACACGAAGAGTTTGATGCCAAGACCAAATGTGTGTGTTGGTAAATCTCTGCCTCACAAACACTATAATTAATAATAATCGGCTCTAATAAAAAGATAAGATATTACCACATGAGTAATTAACAGTACTAAAGTAATATGGCAAACAGCCATTAGATATGCTTAATATATACAGAAATTTCTTATCTAGCAAAGGCAATATTCTAAGATAGAGAGGAAATGAGACTTCCACTTCAGGCCATGATAGAATTAGGCAGACTGAAAATAATCTCTGATGTTAAACAACTAAAAAAGCATGCTAAATAAAGGAAAGGTTTTCAGACCTTCGATTCTAAGCAGCTACAACAGTTAATTCCTGAGAAAGAAGAAGCCGCTAAATCCCATGAGATGAGGAAGACGGCGACACAGATCTCATGGCAAACATCAGTTTCGATGACTCCTGACACCCAAACCATCTGCACATCTGGCTTCTGTGTTAGAGGGAATGACAGGCAAAGTGCAAACAGATGTGTCGCCCATACTTCTGAGATGTCAAAGAAAGTTTTGCGGAAAAAGTTTCTAATTGACATTTGAATGCCAAGAAGTATCTAACTAAAGAAAGAGAAGCGGGAAGACTGGGCTGGCCAGAGGCTCCGAAGGTTAGGGAAGGCTAGAGGCGAAAAGGGAGACTGACATAGTGTCAAAGCTCCGACAGAAGGGAGAAATAGTTCTGGTGAGTCCCAGATGCTGGGGTGACTATGACTTACAGCCACCTAGCATGTGTTTTATAAAGATCTAGAAGATAGGAGCTTGAAGGCTTCAAACAGAAACAAGAAATGCTAATTACCTGCATTTGATTATGGATGTTAAACTGTCACAGTGAACCCCCTTAGTATGAACAATTCATACATAATATTTTTTAAAGTAAGGACTGGGGATATACAGTGCTTGCCTAACATGTGCGAGGCCCTGGGTTTGATCCTCAGACACAATAATAATAATAAATTAAACACATACACTACAACAGTAAGAATGTCTTTTTTCATTTATTTGCTTGTTTGTTTGGTTTCATTTTGTTTTCCAGTCCTGGGGCCTGAAGTCAGGGCCGGGGCGCTGTCCCTGAGCTGCTTAGCCTCTGCCTCTTGAGCCACAGCTCCACTTCCTACATTCCTGGGTTTTTAAATAGCTAATGGGATATAAGAATTTCATGAGCTTTTCTGCCTGCATTTGAACCGCCATCATCAGATCTCAGCTTCCTGTGTAGTTAGGTTAACAGGCATGAGGCACTGGTACCGGACTCTCTTGATTGATTGACTGATTGATCGACCGATCCATTTGTTTGTTTGTTTATTGTGTTTGCCAGTCCTAGGACTTGGACTCGGTCTGGGCAGTGTCCCTGAGCCTCTTTGTGCTCAAGACTAGTGCTCTACCACTTGAGCCACAGCGCCACTTCTGGCTTGTTCTCAGTAGTTTATTGGAGATGAGTCTTAGGGCTTTTGCTGCCTAGGCTGGCTTTGAACTATGATTCTCAAATCTCAGCCTCCTGAGTAGCTGGGCTTACAGGTGTGAGCCCCTGTCATCTGCTGGCTCTCCCGATTTATTTAAAGAAACTTGACATCGGAATGTGCTGACTTCCTGGCCACCAATTGCAAGCATTGGCTGATAGGAACAGAGAAGGAATAGAAACTGTGTTGAACCTTTGCTCTAAAAGTAATGCCTGTCTGTAGCTAGTGGGAGTAAAAAGGCAGGTTAAAGATGTTTCAGAGACAAGAGATAAGGGAGATGGGGTGGGGGTGGGGGCAGACGGTTGATGGCACTCCCTGAGAAGGAAGGAGGGCTGTCCTCCACAGTTCAAGTGGGGAAACAGTGGGCCTTCGCCGGCTTGTCTGTCCGTGGGTGAAAGCAGCGCACTCAGAAGTGGCGCGGGTGAGTTTGGCTGGGTTTGGGCAAGAAAGGATTTCTCCTGATACCTACTTGATCTAGACATAAGAATGCAAAGTCTTTTGTTGGGTTGTAGAGTTGCAGGAGGAAGAAGGAGGGAACTCAGTGTCTCAGTGAAACTGGACTCCATCGGGGCCCCTGTCCCCGGCGGGTGTGTGATTTCCTTGAGCAACACTCTGCTCACACTCAGAACAAGTGACAAAAAGCTGGAGACAAAACCAGATCCCAACTGAAGCCCCGTCCCTTGCTATGTTTTCTCGTTCTGGTTCTTTCTGTCCAGATGTCCAGCAGTATTTGAACAGCTCGCAAGCATGCTGAGCGCGATAGAAAAAGGACCAGAGAGGCGGACCAGCGCTTCCCGCGGTTTCCCCACACACACGAACGACAGCTCCATTTACTGCAGCGGGAGATCTTGTCTCAGGAATCCTCAGGGCCAGGGGACCTTTCACCATCCCGCCATCTTCCGGGGAGAGAGATCCGTTTCATTTCATCAGGAAGATATGAGGTCACTTACTGCTATTTAAGGTATTACAGTGTCCTCCTTCCTTCTGTGTAATTTCAAACCAATTTCATATTTTCCAATTTTTCACATTTAATATACTCTGAAGTAAATGGATCTGTATTTTCCAGAACCCACATCTCCTAAAGTATACCTCATAAAAAAAAAATTGCAATACCTACCAAGCAGAATCCAATGCAATGATTATGTTGACTTCACCAGAATTTTCACTTTGTAGGAACATCAGCGAGCAAGCAGGTAGCTAGGTCAACTCTCGGAGAACAAACCCGGGCCGGATGGGGAATTCCTTTTCCTCGATATCTCAAACCCCTCTCCCCCCAAAAAATGATTTCACATTTTGTTATTCACATTTTATTTCTAAACTGAAAGGAGATACAGAGAAGGTTGGGAAAGGTGAAATAATCAGACAACAGGACAGTTGAAAAGGAGTCTCTCTTAATTTCCTGGATGTAACTGTTTTTTATTATTTTTAAGAATGGAAAATTTGAAAGCGGGAAATGTTTCTCAGTGGTACAATGCTTGCCCGGCATGGGGTGAAACTCTGGAGTTCTGTCCCCGGCATCCTTCCCCCCAAATTTAAATGACTGTCTAAAGTCAAAGTGACAGTAGTGTCTCGGTGGACCAATTCTTATTTTAACTCTTCCAAAGACGACGAGAAACTATTCAAGTCCACAAGTAAAGAGATTGTGCTTTATTGTTCTAGGGATGAGATAAATAAGGGGGTATCAGACAAGAATACTTGAATCATTATGAAAAAACCTGGGTCATAGTTAGAAGCAAAGGCAGCCATGCTCTCCCTAAATCTGCGGAGAAGCTTTGGAAATCCAGGCAGGTGTTGGCGGCTGGTGCCTGGAATCCAGGCTCCTCAAGAGGCGGAGATCCGAGGGTCATAGCTGGAAGCCAGCACAGAAAGAAAAGTCCATGAGGCTCATCTCCAGTTAACCGGCAAAAAGCTGAAAGCGGAGGTGCGGCTCAAGTAGTCGGGTGCCAGGCTTGCGTAAAAAGCTAAGGTACAGCGCCCAGGCCCTGAGTTCAAACCCCAGGACGGATACCCAAAAAAAACAAAACAAAAAGTAAGAACCACAACACAAACACACCATTGTATGGATGTCTCAAAAGAGCCGTTTTTATTTGAGAGCTCTTGCCGGATCTAACTTTCCTCACCGGGAGGGCGATTCCTTTTGATTCTTCCCTAAAACAACGATGATTAAATGGGGGGCCCCACTGGTGGTATCCCAGTAAAAAGGAAAGGATCCTGAGAGAGAAAGGAAATATTACATTCTGTTTTTAACAATACAAGTGTAATCTGCTCTCTGCGTCTTGGGAATCTAAAAGTTTCTGGCTAGCAGTCCTTCTACTGATGAACCATGATTATCCGCACGCAACCGTTTCAGGATGGCCTTCGACAAGACAAACGTGTTTACAATACAAAGAACTTCACATTCCTTGTGTGCTTATAACAGTGCGGGGTCAATCCTTTAAGATTATATAGTGGTTGTCTGCTGGGGACTCAACCGGAAGAGAAGCAAGCCTGGCTTGACCACATGTCTAATGGAGGCCCGGCCCTTGGGGGCTTGTCATCCCCGCCCACAGGAGAAGTTCGTGACATCACCTTGACGGACACTGTCTTTAGCCTATGACTGGCCCCTTTGGCCAGCCCCTCCCTCCTTTCCCGCCATTACCGCTATATAAACCCCCTCCCAGTTAAGTCCTGTGAGACCCATTCCACCATCAAGACATCCCTGATGTCTTCTTCCACCACCACCGCTCCTGAACCGTGAGGGGACGGGGGAGGGGAGGCATCGGCCACCTTTCCTCAACTTAGTGCAATCCATGAGGGTACGCCTTGGCCTCCTGCTGGCGGAAGGCAAGGCCGAGTGCTCTTTCCTAGTTTCTGGGGTTCAGGCATTTCCCCGGGAGATAGGGGGAAAGGATCCTTCAGGTCCCGACAGTTGTCAAATCAAAGATAACAAACGAAACCTCTGTTCTATCAGAACAAAGCACTCTTTGAGTTTATGACTTTGTTGGCATCCTGAAGTATTGCCTGTAAAGATCAAAACTTGCTCGCTGAAGTGACAGGTCCTAACCGGGCTGTGAAGATCCCCTCAGCTATTGTGCCTAAGAAAGATGCATATTTATGCTGACCTGAATTCTTAATCTAGAGAAGGTATTTTCTTCATCTGCCTTAAAAAAGTTCAAAATGATTTGCTAAAAGGCAAGACCTGCCTGCTTTTGATGTGATTGCTGTGCGCTTTGAAATTTGGGTATTAGGACATAGAGAGGGTGTCTGCGTCAGCTGCTCCTCAAAGCCAGCTCAAGGGAGCTCCTGAGCCTGCCTGCCTCTTGAAAACCCATGCAGCGTCCTACGCAGATATGGCATGCACGGCCGGGGCGATGAACAATAACGTTAAAGTTTCACAAAACAAGCACCAAGAAACTGGAATATGTCACGGGGAGGAGGAGAGGCAGTTGTCAGGAGGAGACAAACGGGGAAAGGAAGAGTGGACCACAAGAGTCACGATATTCAATGTACATATGTAGTAACGGAGCCAGACACCCTAAGGGCTAAGGAGACAGAGGGGAGAGTAATGGAAGGTGACACTGAGATAAAGTGTGCTCAAACACTGACATGTAGACATAAATCCATACAGCTACTGAAAGGTGAGAGAGAAAGAAAGAAAGAAAGAAGAAAGGAAGGAAGGAAAGAAGGAAGGAAGGAAGGAGAAAGGAAGAAAGGAAGGAAGGAAGGAAGGAAGGAAGGAAGGAAGACATAGTTCAATTAGGTGGCATGCAAAGCTTTGTCCTTCACGTTGGTTGATCAGAAACTTCCAGCACATTGGTTTTCATAGGAGTTCTTACTCTTTTCAGGTTAAAAGTTTTCAACTGTCCCTTTTTAAAGGGATAGTATTTTTATGAGACTCTCAGAAGTGATTGGATAGATCCATTGGAGGATTTTCTACAGTATACGTGTTTGTTTTTAACCAGAAATGAAGACAACTTATAAAGCCACTCTGGGTCTTTTTCTTGGACTTCTTACTGGAGTCAACTTGCCAGGGTATTTATTTGGGTAATCCAGATAATTCTTATTTTTCAGAAACAGAGTAGCTTGGCACACCATTCTCCTAGCTAAGAAGGAAATAACGTTCTTTTTTTTTTTCTTCTTCAAATTTTTATTATCAAACTGATGTACAGAGAGGTTACAGTTTCATACGTTAGTCATTGGATACATTTCTTGTACTGTTTGTTACCTTGTCCCTCATACCCCCCTCCCTCCTCCCCCTTTCCCTCCCCCCCCAGGTGTTCAGTTCACTTACACCAAACAGTTTTGCAAGTATTGCTTTTGTAGTTGTTTCTCTTTTTTTACCCTGTGTCTCTCAATTTTGGTATTCCCTTTCAATTTCCTACTTCCAATACCAGTATACACGGTTTCCAATATACTCAGATAAGATTACAGAGATAGTGTAGGTACAACCACAGGAAGGTGATTCAAGAGCATCATCAATAGTAGAAGCTACAGATACACATGGGACGTTGACACAAGCATTCCACATTGTGAAGCTCTTTCCCTCTTTCTGCTCTGTCGTTAGCGTAATCAGGATTTCTACCTGCTAAACCACCCACTCACCCGTTCTTTGGCACTTGCGGTTTATTTTATTTTTCCTCAATCTACATAATGTGCCAAGCAATCTCATTTCTGAAGCAGGGTTTCTCAAAACCAATTTGATTCCCACTCTGTCAACTTTCTTTGCACCAGGGGGAACAGACTACATTGCTGACATATTACCACTGCAATCTCCCTTGACTCACATTTTGGAACCAAAAAGGAAAATATCGGTTGGTTACCCAGGGGTTTCAACCCACACCTAGGTGGAACACATAGAAGAGAGTCTTCCTAGTCAAAATACAATGTATTTGTGATAATAAAGACACCACTGAGGGCTGGGAATATGGCCTAGTGGTAGAGTGCTCGCCTCGAATATATGAAGCCCTGGGATGGATTCCCCAGCACCACAAATATAGAAAAAGCCAGAAGCGGCGCTGTGGCTCAAGTGGCAGAGTGCTAGCCTTCAGTGAAAAGAAGCCAGGGACAGTGCTCAGGCCCTGAGTTCAAGCCCCAGGACTGGCAAAAAGCAAAACAAAACAAGACACCATTGAACACAAAAGCTGTACCAAACAGGTAACCTAGAAAACCATATTTACCACTCAAACAGTAAAAGCCTTTGGCTCCAACCATGGACCAGCGGCTGTAGTCCTGTAATTCTGGCTGCTTAGGAAGCTGAGGTCTAGAAGCGCATGATCTTAAGTCAGTCCAGGTAGAACACTTTGCAAGACTCCATCTCCAATGAATCAGTGGAAGTCTGGGCTGGAGGCACAGCTAAACTAGTAGAGCTTTCGCAGCACACAAGCAAGCAAAGAAAGAGCACAAAGTACTCAGCTCAGACCTCTGTACCAGGACATTTCTTAATAAGAAGAGTCTAAGGCTACAGACTTGTTAATGTACATATCCAAATATTTAATTTATTAGTATGTTTAATAAATACAGTAGGTATTTTATTCAAGCTATCTCAGTAAAATCAACACATCCATCTGCAAGTTATTTCTCTAGCTAAAAGAACTGTATTCCATTTCAAGAAAAATAGCTAATTTAGGAAAGTGTTGTGTCTTACTAGCTCCATTTTTTGTTTATCTTTCGTGTGTGTGTGTGTGTGTGTGTGTGTATGTGTGTGTGTGTATGTGTGCCAGTTTTGGGGTTTGAACTCAGGGCCTAGAGGCTATCCCTGAGCTTTTGTTCAAGGCTAACACTCTACCATCTGAGCCAGAATTCTACTTTGGGCTTTTCTTTGTGGAAGGAGGGTAGCTTATTAGAGATAATATTTTACTTCCCAGGTTGCTTTGAAGCACATTCATATCTCAGCCTTCTGATTAGTTATGCATTGCAAATATGGGCCACCTGCACTCAGTTCGTGTGTGTGTGTATGTGTGTGTGTGTGTGTGTGTGTGTGTGTGTGTGTGTGTTAAGCTATGTTTACAAGTTAGGTATAAAGTGATGGCCAAAGATAGACATTCTAAGTAATGACATTACACACTTGTGGGCCATTTTGGAATGTGAGCCCAGAAAATCTTACCTTTAAATTGGGAAAAGTAAATCATTTATGGAAAATTTTTGTTACTATAGACTTTGAACATATTCCATTTCTGTCTCCCTTTCTCTGTCTCTCTGTCACTCTGTGGCTGTCTCTCTGTCTCTGTCTCTGTCTCTGATTAACCTTGATGGGAATTCTCAGACTTCTACAGTAGAAAATGACCTCCTGCAGAGATGGTAAGGAAATAAACCTCCAACAGTCTGTCATTGCAACTTTTCATTGTTTTCTCCAATTAAAGGCAAAAAATTGTATCTCTGAAATGGTGAGTATTGCGAATAAAAGCATTTGTGTAGCATAGCTCAAGGCAAGTAGCCTAATTTGCAGAATGTAATAAATAGGGTCAAGAATAAAATTGTATCTTGGTGGATATATATATGACATAAATGCATGAAGATCACAATATCATTTCATGCAAATGAGCTTCTCTGAAATGGTAGACATATTGTTCAAAGAAAATATTTCAAAGGCATGTTTCCCTGTGCAATTAAGATTCTTCACAATTAAAAAAACCTCTCCGAAAATACTCAACTTCAAAGACATTGCTAGTCAGGAAATCCCCCAGAATCCCTGGTGACACTCCTCTCTCTCTCTCTCTCTCTCTCTCTCTGGCCCCCTTTCCCCTGAGTGCTCCCTGTGTCAGAGCAGGGTGGGGGCTGGGACTGCAGCCCAGCAGAGCCACGGCCAGGGAAGCAGCCCTCAGGAGCCATGGAGGGGAGGAAGGAACGTGAAAGAACTGTGCTGTGTTCGCTTTCAGCCTCATGTGGGTATGTGAGCACATCTTCTTTGATATTTTGGACACAAAGGTATTCAACTGGTTGGCCAGGTTTGGTTTTGCCAAAGAGGGATCTGTTGAAGAACCGAATTGAAATCGTCTTTTCTCTGAATTCTACAGACGTTAGGAATTCCTACACACACTGAAGTCCACGAACACCAGAATTTTACTGTTTTCTGTTCAAAAGAGGCTTCTCTGCCTCTGTAGAAAGAAGTCTCCCAGGTTGCATAACAGAAGCTTTTCCGAGCTTTTTTTTCTTTTCATTTTCTTTTTTCTTCTCCTTTTGTATTTGCACCGATGGTATCAGAGGACAATGAGGAAGATAAGAGACAAAGATAAAAGACAGGGGGTGAAAAGGATCTGAATATGTATATACGTGTGTGTACATACAAACATATAATATGCATACATATATTCTATGGAGCGAGCATAATGAAAAATCTTGGTAATATGGGAACGAAAGCGGAGGGGGTGAACTTTTCCAGAATAAAATTGTACCCATGTATGTGCTTATCACTACAAAACCCCTCGCTTTATGTTCTTTCTCATAGCTACTTCTCTCCTTCAATGTTGAGTTCCTGTTGACCTAATCAGGATCAAAGTAGAACAACTTAATGTGTTCAATATCGGGAAAGGCATAAATCAATGTATCAAGAGAAGCTTAACACTGTCATCATCAAAGATTCCCAATAGTATGAATGGCTTCGATGTATCAGACCCAACAGGAACGCGCCTTCCGGGGTTGTAGCCATAGCCACCAGTGGTGATACCCCATAGTTATCATTGTTGTCATTCCATTAGAAACATCGCTGCAGTACCCCAGTGCCCTGGGGGAGTAGGTAGCCCAGCTGGGTTTATTCAAGTATGTTAGATCTGGAAGTATATGTTCATCTATCCAAGGAGTTTTCAGAATGGCTCCATGAGAGAGGCATTTATCTACGAGCTTGTCGGTTATGTAAAATCTCAGGTTCTGTCTCAGATCTCCTAAATCAGAAAAGGGAGGGTCCAGCAGCCCATTCCTAAGAAGTGCTCCAGGCAAATATAATGCCTGTGGAAACTTACATTTTTACTGCCTAACCTGTGCTGCTTCAAATATATGTATATAATCTTGTTGTAATTAATCAAATATGAATACACATAGTAGCTATGGCTCTGACTCTATATTTAGCACCAGTAACATTATGATATTTTTAGAATATCAAATCCCAAACTGATTTTGATAATTTTGTTAGCATTTCAGAAACCAATGGTATTGATTCTCTTTATACATGTCCAAACAGCATCAAAGTCAGGCACCAGGCTATAACCCAGTTCTATGCCTCTAATTCAAGCTACTCTGGAGGCTGAGGCAGAGAAGATCATAATTTGAGACCAGCTTGGGCAGAAAAACCTTGCGATCCCTCTTCTCGACCAGTGGTTGGATACATTGGTACACATCTGCTCTCCTAGGTTGGTGGAAAAAGTAATAGGTGGACTGCAGTTCAGGTGTGTGTTCAAGCACCAAACAAAAATAACTAGTGCAAGCCAGGTGCCAGCTTATAATCTTTAACTCCTTAGGAACCTGAGATGTGAGGATCATGGTTTGAAGCCAGCCTGGGCAGACAAATCCACAAGGCTTTTAGCTCCAACTAACCAGCAAAAAGCTGGAACTAGAGTTATGACTCTGATGGAGTGCCAGCTACGAATGAAAAAGCTGAGCATGAGGCCCTGAATTCAAACCCCAGTGCTACAATATGTACATATATATGTACGTATGTGTGTATGTGCATATATGTGTGTATATGTGTGTATATATGTGTGCATGTATGTATGTATATATATATACATATATATATAATTTCCAGGATCTAGTTTTACAATATGAAACAAGGCAGAAAGGTGAAAGATAATGCTAAATATAATTCTGAAATTGAAATTACATTTTCCTAATCAATTTATCTCATGATTAATATTACTATTAACCTATAGGTACTGGTTTATGAATAGATGGTTGAAGTTCTATGTATTGACACTTAATCACTTATAGTCGAAGTATAGTTATCTTGAAATTTCTTATGGTGCTACGAAATATCTATCCACAAATTGAAAGAATATACAAACATTTAAAGTAGTATGAAGTTTGGGAAATTATATAGACCAATGCCAGGCTTTTATAAATAGCATGTTGCTAAGATAATATGAACTTACTCTAAATAACATAACCTTTACTGGTATAGAAATGATACTCATTAGAGCAATTCAATCAAATATTCTTCTCCCTCTATATTCATGGCACCCTTCAGATCAAGAAATGGGCTTATATAGGAGGAGGGAGGGTGGGCGAAAAATGAAGGAGGCAGTAACAAGCTTGACACCTTATGTATGTAACTGTAACCCTTCTATAAATCACCTTGACAATAAAATTTGTTTTTAAAAAGAAATGGGCTTCTTTCCTTTCTGCCTACGGAAACCATAGAGTCCATGTTTCTTTGGGTCTGGCTCAAGTGGAAGGACTTGGAAAAAATTATCCAACATTGCTTTCAAGATATCATTTTAGAAGTGGGAGTGTAGCTGGGGCAGTGTTTCTATTTAGCATTCATAAAGTCCTAGGTTTGATCTCCAACACTAAAAAAAGCAATTTGCTGTCATATTTCTTATATTTCTTATGCTTAGAAGTCTTCTATAAATCTCATTATTGTTCTTCTAAATAAAAATGTATCTTTGATTGCTTTCAAAGTTTTTCAGCAGTTTGAATAGGCTCTCTTTTTTCTTTGTTTTTATTTTTTGCTTTTGGTTTTGGGAGATTTTGTTTGCTGTTTTAATTATTGTTCATGTTAAGCTTCTTGGATCTGTGGTTTGATGTCTGTGACTAGTTTTGAAATATCCAGCTATTATTTCTTCGGTTGCATTCTCTCCTTCTCCTATGGGAGTCTAGTGACGAATATGGTTTAGTATTTATGCTTTGTCATCAGTTATTGGATGCTGTATTTGATTCTCCACTTTTTCCCCTGTATGCTACAATTTGAGTATTTCACTAGGTTGTCAAATCTACTGATGATCCCATTATTGCTACTTTCTCATATCTTTTGCTGCTTTTTACTCCTAAAATTCCCACTTCATTCTTTGTCATTCTTTCCATTTCTCTGCTGAAAGTGTTTATCTGACCTAGCATGTTTCTTTTCAACAAGTTAATGATAGCTATCCAATTTTCTCTGATTGATAGTTCCAATATCTGTCAGATCTGAGTCTAGAAATAAGGACTGCATTGTCTCTCCAGAATTCTTGCCATTTATACAACTCTGTTTTTGTAATTGCATAGCACAATAGTTGTGAAGTACATTTCCAAAATTTCTAGATGAGTACCTATTTCCTTCTGGTAAATTTTTAGATTGAGAGTTTGTGTCAGTCCACTCAGAATCTAGTCTCTATGTGCAGTTTATTGTGGGTATGGTAGTTCTCCATGAACTAGAGCTTCAATTCCTGCAGTGAGACCATGTTTTATGGCATAGGTTAATTTAAATTTGCCTGTAGGTTTTCTTATCACCTGGTCCATGCTCAGCCTTAGTTATTTCTTTCTCCTTCTACTTATTTCTCAGTCTACATCCCATCATTGTACTGAGCCACAACACTTGGCTCGATGTGTTATCTTGATCAAAGTATCCATAGCCAAAGTAAGTTCAGAATTAGCTGGTATGGACCAAGAATCCATTCTGTTGAATACAATAGGAAAAAATAAAACCATGTAGCAATATAAGCTTTCAAAAAGTGAACTTCATAGACTATTATTTCTGAGTCCATAAAAAATTAAAGATATTTTTGTACTTGATCTAATTATGTAATTATCTTACTTACTTACCTAAGAAATGTATTTGCTTAAAATTCACTTGGAAGAGAGTCAGATAATGACCAAAAATGTCCAAATTTTCACCAACTCAGGAAACAAATTACAGCACTCTACAATTAGTGCCGTTCCCTAGCTGTGGCCTCTCTTAAAACTTAATTAAAATGTAACAAAGAAAGTCTAATGAGATAAATGAGTCAAAGGCTGGCCAGCACAAAACAAAAATAAATTCCAAGAATTTAGATAAATAGGGCAAGTTCACAGTTGGGATATAGTTTGAAATCTCTCTGAAGTAGTATATAGTTCCTTATCGCGATTTTCCTAAAAAGAATTGTTCTTCCAAAGCTTTTACTCCTGATGATAAGAAGAAAAACAGTCATAATGTTATTGATTTTATAAGATGATACCCCTTTCAGCCCCAGGCCTATGTAGATTAAAGTTAATGAAGCATGTCTTCCAACAGGGCTGATTTGTGGGCTTACAAATGATCTACAACCATGATTTACAGCACTGGGAGATTTTTGTTTAATGGACTTTAAATTTAATCTTTGATTTCTCAGTGTCCCTAGCTTCAGTCAGTACAACTACATGGCACAAATACTATGAATATCAAAATTAACGTGCAGTGATAGTACTCTGCTTACCCTAAAACACATCTCTGAGCTACCGTTAAAACAGTGATCAAAGCAGTAACAAGTGAACAGAGGCAACTGTGAGACTTAGTGCTTGGAATTTCCTGTGGAAGTTACAGACTTTTTTTTTTTTTTTCTTTTCTCCTTCTTGGTGATAGTCAGTAAGTAAGACTTTGTTTGTGTGCTAGAATACTTCCTACCCAGGTGTGGCTTGAACTTTAGGAAGGAACTTAAAAGGATTATGACTCTGCCGTTTGTTTTATTGTTACACATGGTTTTGTTGTAGCTGACAGTTTGAATTTCTCAAAGGGAACCATGTAAAGGTAAATTATGTCGGAGAAGCCATTTGGGGGCTTGAAATAATTTTGAAGGAGTAGAAAATATAGTATTTATTGAAACTTTACCATCTGTTTTACATTATGAATCACTTAACTCTTTAGTACCAAAAGACTATCTGGAGCAGGCCACGGTGAGGGGATGCCATCTTAAAGAAGGCTTTAAGGAAGAGAGGGAAGGAAATGTGGAAATAATCTGGGCGAGGAGACGCTTCTGGAGCAAGGCCCGAGGAAGCACCTTGTCTGAGGAAGCCATCGCTGGGGCAGGAAGGCAGGAAGTGGGCTCAGGAGGGAGAGGCCCACTGTGAAGGGCCCTGTGGACCAGAGCCAGGACTCTGAGCAGGGCAAGCGCCACTGAGGAGTTAGGAGCAGTGGGGGGCCATAGCCGAGTGTGGTTTTGTGGTTTTGGAGAGTATGCGTTGCCCTAAAGCCCAACATCAAGACAGGTACTCCTCCTTACTTACAGCCCAGCCCATACAGTACGACACAAGACCTTGAAGAAGGACTCTGAGGGCACCGGTGGGCCTTGCTGGAAGGACATGGACTTCTCCTGAACGAGGTGTGTCCTGCAGCGCCTTCATTCCGACCGTAGCCCGTCGGAGGCCCTGGGCCAGGGGACACCACACCATGGCCGGCCACTGCTCCAGGGCATGTGAAGACTTCCCCAAGCTCTTTTCCAACTTTATGAAAAAAGAATTCATTCAGCATGCCCACGTTCCCTGTTCCCTTAGGCAATATATTTTCCAATAATGAATTAGCCAAAGTAATAAGGAGCATGGAATAAATCTTTTCCTCACCATCGGTGCTATCCCCACCCGTGAAGGCCTCACGGCTGTGGGCTGCCAGTGTGGTTTTCCGGTTTACTCCCTGCGTCCAATGTCTGAGTCTAGCGCTTTTTAATATTTATTAGTTTTAATGTCCCAGTCACCTTGTATGTCTTTCCTGACATGGAACATACCTGATTAATAACACTGTTCAGGAATAGACATCTTCACCATGCTAAGCCTGTGTCTGGACCTCCAACATCCAAGAAGATTTGATTTTTTAAAAAAAATGCACAAGCAATTTACTAAGCATAACCCTGACACTGTTAATAAAGACTTTTGTTTCGGTCAGTTGTGGGGCTTGAACTCAGGGCCTGGGTGCTGTCTGTGTGTGTGTGTGTGTGTGTGTGTGTGTGTGTGTGTGTGTGTGTGGCACTCTACCACCTGCAATCCACCTCTCCATCAGGCTTTTTTACGCGATAGCTAATTGGAGATATTAGTTTCATGGACTTTGCTGTCCAAGCTGGCTTTGAACTGCGATCCTTATTAACACAGACTTTGAAGGTTTCTCTGTTAACTCTCCAGCTACCCATGGGTATGCTTTGGGGAGTTACAATTTTGTTGTAAAAAGCAAATCTCTGATTTGAGGGATCTCATTGCATCTTGCTTATCTACTAACACAGTATGATTGTGTGGATGAGTTGGTTCTGGGCTCCATTCAAACCACAGCTCTACTTTTAGTTTTTTTGAGTACTTCTTTTGGAAATGAGAGTCTCTTGGGCTTCAAACTGTGATCCTCAGATCTCAGCCTCCTGATGAGCTAGGATTCTAAGCATGAACCAGCACCAGGTTTGCCCTACCGTTAAAGTAATCCAGTTCACGGGAGGAGATTAGGTGACCAAGCTATGCTCAGCCTTTTAGATAGCAACACTCACCTAAGGTTTACATGGGACATGGGGATCCTTTGGAGAATTACACAACACTTTTCTTTTTCCACAGAAGGAGAAATAGCACAAGCAGGTGAAAAGGAAGGAGAAGGAGACTGGGACCTGTTATAGAAGTAAAAAGAAGGTAGGGGATGTGGCATAGTGACAGAGTGCTTGGAAGCCCTGGGTTCAATTCCTCGGCACCACATAAATAGAAAAGGCTGGAAGTGGGGCTGTGGTTCAAGTGATAGAGTGCTCGCCTTGAGCAAAAGATAGTCAGGGGCAGTGCCCAAGCCCTGAGTCCAAGCCTCAGGACTGGAAAAAAGGGAAGGAGGAGGAGGAGGAGGAGGAGGAGGAGGAGGAGGAGGAGGAGGAGGAGGAGGAGGAAGAGGAGGAGAAGGAGGAGGAAGAGGAGGAGGAGAAGGAGGAGGAGAAGGAGGAGGAGGAGGAGGAAGAGGAGGAGGAGGGAGAAGAAGAAGAGGAGGAGAAGGAGGAGGAGGAGGGAGAAGGGAGAAGAAGAAGAGGAGGAGGAAGAGGGAGAAGAGGAGGAGGAAGAGGAGGAGGAGAAGGGGGGAGGAGGAGGGGGAGGAGGAGGAGGAGGGAGAAGGGAGAAGAAGAAGAAGAGGAGGAGGAAGAGGGAGAAGAGGAGGAGAAAGAGGAGGGAGAAGGGAGAAGAAGAGGAGGAGAAAGAGGGAGAGGAGGAGGAGGAGGAGGAGGAGGAGGAGGAGGAGGAGGAGGAGGAGGAGGAGGAGGAGGAGGAGGAGGAGGAGAGGAGCGGTCTACTTTGGAGCTGTCCGTGTTAGGATGCCAGCACTGGCTCTCTAGCCCCAGAATCCATGTAGAGTTCATGGAAAGCACAGGTTGTTGGAGCCCCAGCTGTAGTCCTCTAGTCTGCATCTCTTGTAGGCGTCCCGGTGCTGCAGTCACCTCCGTTCTGGGAGCTGGCGCTGGAATCCCTGGGTTAGAACATGGAGCCTGAGAGGAGCCACGGTACAAGGTGAGTCTGCATCCTTGGGTTGGAAAACTCTTCGGGACACGTTGAGAAGCAACGCACAGGAATGCTAAGAGTGCTTTTCAGTTTTGCCCTTTGTAGGAAAGAGGAAAGAGCTGGAGGACGGCCGGCCTCCCGGTGGGCATTTTGGGGAAAGTCAGAATGCAAGCACTGCACAAAGCTGACTCTAGAAATCTGGGAGGGGGGGGCGCTGCAGGTGCATTGTGGAATGAAAGTTCCAGGAAGGCAAGGGCCAGAGAAACAAGCAAAGAGAGGCAGAAGCTCCCTGACGTGCGGAAGCTGCCGCGTTCCTCCTGTCACTCCCCGCAGGAGGAGCAGAGTCAACACAAGTGAAGACAGAGTGAAAATTACAGAGGCATTTTCCTAAAAAAAAAAAAATCAATACTATCGGGGCACCGTGAGATGCTTGTGAATTAATGATTTGTATGTAGGCTCCTTTGAGTTCTAAATAGACTGGGAGTCAACTCCATATTTGTTCATAGAACTGAAGCTAAAGGAAGATGACAAGTTGTTTAGACTAACGCGTTCTTTTCCCTCCGTCTCCATGGCAATATTGATATGATCAAAGCTACAATTTCCAAGTTCTGTCACAGTCATTACAAGAACTATTTGTGTTAGATACTACAAGCATTTAGAACATTTAACTATAAATGGGGAGCAAAGTGAGCTCTTTGACTAACAGGATATAGGTATTAATTATGTCAAGGAACTGCTACTCCCATTAATCATACTAAAATAATTGCACCTCTAAAAATGAAACAATGGCCAAAGGTCTTTTCCATTTAAAGAATTACGACTAGCTAGAGGAAATATGCCTTGTGGTTCTCAATTGATTTCCAGACAAGGACAATTATAATTTATACTAAAATAACCCCATGAGCCTTCAACAGAGGTAGGAAAATCACATAGCCTTCACACACAAGCACGCACATACACACATTTCAGGAGGTTATTGCAAATGTGTATCCTTTTTTTCATGAAGGATGGATTAAGCATTGCATGAAAGAAACTAAATTCTTAATTTACAATATTTTTATGATTCATTTACTCTCATTGTGCACTAGGTAACTTGAACAAACACAAAACACACACATACTTAGAGGCTGTAAATGTAGGAATAGTCATTCAAAAATATAATATGCAGTCCACTTTATGTTTAAGGGCTGAAGAAATTGGGGTCTGGGAGGCTGAAAAAATATTTTTCTGCAAGGAAGAAGACAGTTGGCAAATTGGGAGAAGCACATGGAATTGTCATTAGGGCAAGTGAGAGCCTCCTTCTCACCATGGGAGAACTGTAAATTCCCTCAGATGCTATAAACTATCCGAACATGCTGATCTGAGGAACAGATATCACTGAAAAAGCCCCTAGAAACAAAAAAAAAAAAGCAATATTCCTCAAACAGCCTAACAGTGGTATCCTCCCAAATAGCAGACGGTCATTTTCCATTTCCTCCCCTGTGCTTTCCTGGCCTGCGGTCAGAACCACAACCTGCTAAGGCGCTCCCGCCACCAGGAGCAAACACATCATGGTGCTGAGAACGTCTGTGCCTTTGCGTCAGCCGCTCTACTCACTGATGCTTCTGATCGGAGCTTTGGTCTCTTGCTGAGCTGCAAGACAAGGCCCTGCATCGAGTTTGAGAACGGTCTTGACGGTGTAGAAGTCAGAAATTGCTCACAAGTCCATTTTCTCCGCAATGCTAGAACAATTCCTGCTTCAGGATAGCTGTCACTCTATTTTCAAAGACCCCAAGGCAGCAGATGTGAACTGGGCTTAATTCTTTTTTTTTTTTTTTTGCCAGTTGGGCGTGGACTCAGGGCCTGAGCACTGTCCCTGGCTTCTCTTTGCTCAAGGCTAGCACTCTGCCACTTGAGCCACAGCGCCCCCTCTGGCCGTTTTCTATATATGTGGTGCTGAGGAATCAAACCCAGGGCTTCGTGTCAGCGAGGCGAGCACTATGGCTACTAGGCCATATCCCCAGCCCCCGGGCTTAATTCTTAAGATCATAATGCTAACGTGTATTTCAGAATAGTAGGATCTTCATGAGTTTGAGCAGATAGGAACTTAAGAAATAGGCATCAGTCAATTCCTGCAGCTCCACCCAGGGAAGACCGAAAGCAGCTGCTCCTGAAAGCAAGAACTAGAAAGTACGTTTCGTTGACGAAAGCGGGAAATCCAGAGTCAGAAGTGAGTTTGTCACGTTCTGGTTGGCTGGGCTTGTTTGGTTTTCCTGTTGACATGGAGTTGGGTTTCCATCCGCTTATGTCAGGCCTGGAAACCATCTTCGCTGGGTAGCCTCCAATTACAATCATTATTATTTATCTCAAGGTCAAGTTTTTCTGTACAGCTAAGGCTGGCCTCAAACTCATAATCCTCATGTGCCTCTGCCTCCCATACACCACTGCGCCTAACCTCATTCATTCCTAACAATGCACCACAAAGCAACCTCGGAGAATTTGGGGCACAAATCACACATTCAGTCTATTCCATGGCTTTGTCGCCTTGTCTGAAGTTACTGGACGCCCCTCCTCTCAGGAATGTATGCCACCTCCCTGAAGCCTTCTGCTATTCGGGTTTGCTCTGAGAATGAGTGAGCAAATGTTTCTGTGTCGATATTCACAAGCCGACCACTGTGCCTCCCACCCTCCCCGCGTGGAGAAGAGGATGACGAGCGTCGTAGAGAGCTGCCGTTTGCTGCTCTAGCCCAGCCTTCAGGGTCACCTGACTGCCTCCATGGAGGATGGGTGACACTGGCCGCCATTGCGCTACTGTACAACTCTAAGATAGGGAGTACTGCAGAGGCTGAGCTCCAAGGACTGAGATCTGAAGCCAGCCCAGGCAGGAAAGACTGTGAGACTCTCATAAACAATTATTCACCCCCAAAGCCAGAAGTGGAGCTGTAGTTGCAGTAGTAGAGAACCAAGCTTGAGTGGAAAAGCTAAGGGGCAGTCAGTGCCAAGGCCCTGAGTTCAAGCCCCAGTACTGACCGCCCCCCCCCCCCAAGGCATGCAAATATATTCTCTCCAGAGAGGGAGGCCCCTCCCTAAGCCTCACTTCTGAGGGAAATGAGGGAGGGAAGAGGAAGAGGAGGGAAGGAAGCTCCACCATAGCCCCTTGCTCACCTCTTCATCTATAAGGGGATTTTTTTTTTTTTCTTTGAACAGACTAACGTTTTCTGTGTCTTTTTATTAATTGAATAAAAGGAGTAAAACCTTGGACATACATTTATTTTGTATTTGTATAAGACTCCTTCCTTTACTTTTAAATGAAACAAAATCGTTCGCTGGTATGTTATGATTTTTAAACGATTCCAGATCACAGAAATTGAAACGGATCAAGTTCTTTCTTTGCAACTTCGGTGTCGTTTTCTTTATAGTCTGGTTTAAAAACAATAAATGTCTAGTTGACCAAAAAGATTCAACTTCAATTATGTTTTCACATTGTCTATTACTGGAAAATAGCTTACAAAAGAACCACCAAGTAAGCTGATGAAAAACTGAGCACCGAGCCCCCCCCCAGTGTGTGTGTGTGTGTGTGTGTGTGTGTGTGACCACACTATGAGTGTGGTGTGTATGGAATTGGTGTGTGTGTATGTGTGTGTGTGTGTGTGTGTGTGTTGGGGGTAAAAGAAAAAAAGATTACATAACAGATATTAGAAATACTAACACAGAGTAGGATGTGAGTTTGGAATGTTGCAATGATTGAAATTCTAAACTACTATTATAAAAAGTATCAGAAAGTAAAGTTAGATGAAATCATTTACTGTGAGAGGGAACACAAAACACTTTTTGTCATCTTAAAAGAAGTGATTTCCAACTCTATTAAGGATGATCTAGCACCAGAAATATGTCCCAGCTTTCCTTCAATTTGTACTGCACACAGGTTTAATATTTAATAGTTTGGCTATCACAAATAAAAAGTAAAGCTATTTGTCTTCCACCACACTTAGTATTATCTTTCTGTGAACTCATTCACATGACGAACAGAAAATTTATTATGTGTAAGGCCTCATGCTGACTTTTTCATTATTGTGGATCTAAGACTCATTTCAGTCTCCATGGGTCTATTCCATTCACTCAAGTACAGGTAATGCAAGACCAGCATTCAGCTTTACGTTTATGTTTTGTTTTTAAAGTCAGAAAAACAGAACATGTGCATCTGACAATGAAGCAACACTAGAGCAGAGTAACAGTATCCTTTTCTAAAATAACATTAGTTATCTTATGTGTGGACTAATTAGCTGAACGTTTTACCATAGGCTACTGATGATTTAATAGATTTAAAAAATTATTTTTCACCAATAGGCTAAATCCTAAAATAGGTAAGTGAGAAACTATCTTTCAAAATAGCTCCTTCTGATGAGGAAGACATTTACTAATATTGTTGAGCTTCAAACTCGAGTAGTGAGAGGTTAGTTCACACTTTACTATGCTGTTAACTCAGGCATGTTCTGATAAGTGCAGTAGGATGAATGTGATCATTAAAAAGAAGATCCCCTGACACTGAAGACAAGGAAAATTACAATTTTACCTTCCAATATGTTTTCCTAATTAACTGGTTGATAACAGAGATGAGTTCCATGGATTTAACCAGAAGCTCCAGGAAGCAGCCCTTTAGTTAGCATCTTTGAAGGAACACAGAGGAACCTTCTGAAATAATCTATGACGCTGAACCGAAAAAAAAAATTAGTACAGAAAATGACAATGAAGAACAAAGAAAGGAAATATAGGAGACCAGTTAAAGGATGAGTTGATTTGACTAGGTGCTGATGGCTCAGAGTTGTAATCCTAGAAATTCATGAGGCTTAGATCCAGAAATCAAGTTTGGAAGCCAGTCTAAGCAGACACATCTGAGTCACTTATCTCCAGCAGTTAACCAGCAAAACGCCAGAAGTAAAATGTGGCTCAAGTGGGAGAGTGCCAAGCCTGAGTACAAAAGGTCAGGAACTGTGGCCAGGCCTGAGTTCAAGCCGGGGACCAGCACACACGCACACACACACACATAAGGAAACAATAGAACCTTCATCATAAAATCAGATTTTTCAAAAGCCTTACTTAAAAAGGAACTGGATTCTTTTTTTTCTTTTCTTTCTTTTTTTTTTTTTTTTTTTTTGAAGCTTGGGAAACTCACCCACAAAATTACCATTCACTAGACAGAATTAATTCCACACAAAGCTTTCTGAAGACAACTAAATGAAAATGGTGCTGTGGCTTGGGCAAAATGCGTTTTAGGTTAAAATAATGACAGTAAATTAGCTGTGAGAAAACAAACCAAGTCACCCTCAAAGCTTGCTGTGTCAGTGATATGTTGTGAGAATACGACGTTTGCATCACTGGGCTTCCTACTCTTGACATCTCAACAGGTCCGGGACTCTAGTGTCACTCCGTACCGTGTAGAAATCCAACCTCTACTCCGTTCAAATTGCTGCTGAAGTCATACTTTTCTGGGAGCTGTTCATTATTTGACATTGGGTTATCGGAGGTGTAAGAGCCTTGGCTTTTCATTTTTTTAATTAATTAATCAAGTTATTGTCAAAGTGGTTTACACAGGGGTTACAGTTTCACACGTTAGGCAGTGAGTTCATTTCCTACCAAACTCGCTACCTCCTCCCTCGCTTTTCTCCCACCTTCCACCTCGCCAATCCCCCCCCCACCCCGAGTTGTACAGTACGTTTACAGCAGGTAGTTTTGTAAGTATTGTGTTGCATTGGTTCACTTTTACCCTTTGTCTCGACTTTCATAAGTTAACTTGTGCACCCCCAGTGAGCGTGAGACCCCTGGAGACTTGCTGCTGGCGGGCAGTGCACACACCGTGGCGGGGACAGTCCTCGCGGAAACGCCTTTACTCACATCTGCTTGTTTGCCAGTAATGAACCTGGAACACTTGCTTGCCTGTTCTACTCCATGTTGACAAACTGCCACTCGAGCTTTTCCTCCAGTTCTGGGCTTTGGGAAGTAAAAGATACGAGGGTTTTAAACAAAATCTTTGTTTTCATTTCCGTTTTGTCTTATTTGTTCATTTATGTGTCTTTGGGAAGGGGGAGGGGGAGACAGAAACTGTGGGACAAAAGATAACAAATGCAGCAGTGGTACTCCCTAGACACTATGTTGAAAATGAACTGTACAGCTTGTGGGTGGGGACAGGAGGGAAAAACAGAGAAAAGGGGTGACACTGTTCAAAAGAAACACACTGATGTAACGAACCCCTCTGTACATCGCCTTTACAATACCAACAAATAATTTTGTTTTAAAGATAGAAGTCTCAGATTGATCTGCCCGGGCTGGCTTCAAAACAGGATCCTCAGATCTCAGCTTACGAAGTAGCTAGGGTTTCAGGTTTCAGCCCTCCTGTTTTATCCACCTACTGCCCTGCTTTCCAGCATCTAGAAGATTCTAAGTGCTTTTCCTGAAGTTTGCGCTCCAGTCTCCTGGCTTCTCTCTTTTCCCCTTCTCAGTTAAAAAAATGTTCGCCTTCTGTTTTACGGCTTTGTCCTTGCTGTTGGGGCTCCACCCTCTACTAAAGGCAAAGCACAAGATTTCCTCCAAGAGCATTTTCTTTCCAAAAAGCACTATGGCACCAACTGCGGAGAAAATAAGTTCTTCCAAACACTGGAGATACATATATACATACATACATACATATATATATATATATATGACGGACAGTTTCTTGATTAGCTCATGCCATGTGTTAGCAATACACAGTGGTACCTGTAATGATGACTGAGGGATTTTGGAGGCGGCAGTAACAGTAAAAAGCTTTATTTTAGAAAATTCTCGATGACAGTGGCAGGTACAAGCAAGAAAGCTTAACAGACTGAAAACTGAGAGCTTCGTGTTGTGGGTGGGCATAGCCTCCGCGGACAGGCCAAGTCCACCCCTCCAGCTACCGACCCCTCAGGAAAGCCGCGATGCCTGACACCCCCACCCCACGGGCTGGTGAGCCCCCGTGAGCGCTGCGTGCTCTCCGTCCTGTCTGCCTTCTGCCTCCCCAGCAGCCAAGGCACCTGACGCCTTTCTTGCTACGCGGGTGTCAGGGATCCCCTCTCGCGTGGGAAGGAACGCTCGCCGGCTCGCCTCTCATTGGAGTCTTCTTCCCTCAATTCCAAGGCTTCCTAAGGCTGCGTGTCAGTCACGTGTCAGTCACGCCTGTGCTCGTCATTCTGAGCCGAGCTTTTTCATGTGACATGAAGTTGTCCTCTCTAGAAACGTCTGAAGTTGTTCCCTTTGTCTTACTGCTGGAAATTCAATGGGTCCTGCTAATGTAGAAGCTCATGTCTTCCATTCTAGGAGAGGGGTGTGTGTGTGTGTGTGTGTGTGTGTGTGTGTGTGCGTGTGCGTGTGTGTGTGTGTGACAGAGAGAGAGACAGAGCGAGAGATTTCCTTCATATTTTCTTGGCTTTCTTTGGGACTCTTTAATATTCAGATGTTGAACTGTCTACCTTCCAATTTTTTTTTTTAGCTTTCTTCTTTAATTTTGCGGTTTACACTCATTTTAGAAAGATTTTCTCAACTTTGTCATTCAGTCTTCTATTTATCCTATGTGTCCATGTTTTTTCATATCAGAGTCTATTCTTGGGTTTTGATTATTCACATTTCATATCTTTCTATTCTTGTTTTATAGACACAATAGCAGCTATCTTATTAAAGATACTAAGATACTTTAAGAATTCTAAATTCTTGTATATTTTACTTTTTAGTTTTATCTGTGTATCATAAAATGATACTAGCAATTTTTCTCATTATTCTTTGGGGAGAAAAGTTCAATCCTTTGAAAGAATGACATTTTGGCTGTCTGCTAGGAGATTGGGATACCCACCAGGAAAAGACTGGTGGCGATGGAAAGACCTGTTCAGAGAAATCAAGGGTCCCAAGTACTTGCAGGGTTAGGAGACATGTCACCTTTAACAGTGCTACATTCATTGTTTTTTTCTGTGCAGCTGAGTCAGTCTGCACTGAGTCAACCATTCTCTATCTTTTTAAAGCTTGTTGGAATCTCTCAACTGCTGTCATCTTCGATATTCAGTGCTGTGTTGTTCTAGGCTCAACCTTCTTTTCAGAAACCTCTGTTACTGTCCTTTTTGGTGGCATAATAAAAGAGATCTAAAGTAACCACTTACACTCAATAAAGCTTGTTAATCAGAAGTGTCTTCCTCTCTTCAATCCTTTTAATCTGGCTTCCATTCTTACCACTCCAGTGAAATTATTTCTGTTAAAATCCAACCCCAAACCCTTATTGCTAAATATATTGGGAATTGCCTTAATTTCACCCTTTTCGAGCTTTTGTTTTTACATGTAATCGACTATTATCCTTGAAAATGTATCCAAGGTTGGCTTATAAGTACCTTCTTTTGGTTTTTCTCTAACTTTGCTTTCTCACAGTCTGTCTTCCATAGATTCCGCTCTTGTCATCTTCTAAATGTAAAAGCTCGCAGATCTTGTTCTTAGACTTCCTTTATATATTTTCCCTATACTCTCTTTAAAAAAAGAACAATAATAATATAAAATAGATTCTGTTTAGGAAAAAAGTTCAGCAGGAAGAAGAGAGAGGAAAAGGAAAGGATGTAATGAGGTGAATATGGTCAGCCTTTATACACATATATGAAAATATAACAACGAAACCAATTGAAATTGTTTCAAGAAGAGAGATGAGAGATGAAGGGAGTGATAGAAAGATGAATTTGATTGGTATATATTGTACGCATATGTGGACGTATCACAATAAAACCACTCCATGCTAGTAAAAAAGGCGCAGGGAGGAGAGGAGCTAAGAAAGCACGTGGTGGGTACAGATGAAGTGCACAAGAATCCAGATGTTCTCTGTGGAAAATGAAGTGGGAGGGATGGGGAAATTGAGAACAAGTTTAAAGAAAAATACCCCTTGTATTAATTTTTAGATAAGAAGACGATAATGGATTTTGTGAG
Source organism: Perognathus longimembris pacificus (assembly GCF_023159225.1). Classification (NCBI taxonomy): domain Eukaryota; kingdom Metazoa; phylum Chordata; class Mammalia; order Rodentia; family Heteromyidae; genus Perognathus; species Perognathus longimembris. The sequence continues at coordinate 66,930,447 of NC_063172.1, read as the reverse complement.
TCAAGCCACACTCCAAAAAAAATGGACTCAGGTCTCATGCAATTTTTTTTTTTTTTTGGTTTTAGTACTACTTACTAACTGATAATTTCAAAATACCTCAAGTCAGGCTAGGGATATAGCCTAGCGGCAAGAGTGCCTGCCTCGGATACACGAGGCCCTAGGTTCGATTCCCCAGCACCACATATACAGAAAATGGCCAGAAGCGGCGCTGTGGCTCAAGTGGCGGAGTGCTAGCCTTGAGCGGGAAGAAGCCAGGGACAGTGCTCAGGCCCTGAGTCCAAGGCCCAGGACTGGCCAAAAAAAAAAAAAAAAATACCTCAAGTCAGCTCAGGTTGTCCCCACACATTTCAACTGTTGTAAAGCAATAGCCACAATAACTGTCAATTATTGAGTGCTTATTGTATGTATCAAGCACTATACTAAGATTTTGTTTTAGTTAATCCTATGAAAGCTAAACTTTCTCATCCCTGAGCCTCGTACTGTATCCTCTATACTGTATCCTGTAGTAGCAAATTAGGTCAGAACACTGAGCATTTTTCGAATTTGCATCTTAAAAAATATTTCAAATTGTCAGAAATAGCTTGGGATGTTGGGGTGTAGGAATGAAGACCCCCAACTCAAAGGAACTCAGCAAGGCCCAGGTTACTTCTGCAGAAGGGTGCACCACCAGCTAAAATCTGGCAAGCAAGCACACAGAACGGTGCAGGTTGCTGCCATTTTACCCCTCACCCAGCAGGCCCTGTTCCTCTGCTGATTGGCTGAGCTGAGGTTCACAATCTGCAACAGGATGTGGCTTCATTAACCCATGTAATTAACATCCAAGGAACTTCTCACAGGATGCCTTCATTAAAGTGCAGCTGGGAAAGGATATATGTAACTACCATGTAATTAACAAGGGCCCAGCCACCTGACCCAAGCAGGAAGACTTCAGATAATTCTCTCTCAACATTACTGAAAAGACACCGTTCTTACACATGAATCTATCATGTGATTCCTGTGGACTATGCTTAGCAAGGCCTCAAGCTGGGTATGGGGTGCACTTGTCACCAGAGCTACTCAGAAAGCAGGGGCAGGAGGCTCACGGAAGCCCATAGATTCCAAACCTAACAGAAAACAAGGAAGCAGGAAGAGGGGTGGGGGGGGGGAGAAGATAGGAGGGGGCAAAAGAGAGAGGAAGGAGGAGGAAGAAGAGAAAGAGGAGGAGGAAGAAGAGAAAGAGGAGGAGGAGCCTTCCAAGGTGTCCACAGCCGCTCATTTATCCATGCACTGTGGACACCGCCCTCGTAACTGGTTTCTTCTCCTGACCTCTCACCCCTCCCCGTAGGCAGCCTCCATTTTGATGGTGTCTTCCCGGTGCTTAGAATAAAATCTCCAACTCTTACCTGACCTACGAGGGTCTCCACAGTCTGACTCTTCCTAGGTACAACTCCCCGACTAGCTCTCCCCTCCGGTGACTGGGCCGCTCCTCCGCTAAGCTCACTCCGTTTCTGCCTCTCCCCTTCTTCCTCCCAGAATGCGCCGAGGGCGCCCATTGGCCACTACTTTGTCTCACTTCACCCTTTTCATTTTTCTCAACGCTGGTGGTGAATATTCATTATTTTATTCATTTGCTTGTGTGCATGTCTAACTTCATTCACTAGACTGTGAAAAAGACTCAGGCCAGGGGTCTTGTCTGTGTGAAATGTCATTCTGTTTGCGTATGGAGAGATAGGCTAGATCAGGATGGAGTTGAGCGTCCTGAAATTCAGTGGAAATCGTTCACTTCAGTACCAACCATAGCAGTTCTCGGCTGGTGTCTTGTATGATGGATAGCGTATGTACGCGTGCGTGTGCGTGTGCGTGTGCCTGCGTGTATGTGTGTGAGAGAGAAGAATGGACATGAGGACATTACGAAGGCCGAGAAGCCTCAAGCACTGCAGTTGGCAAGCTACAGGTCCAGAAGAATTCATAGAGTTTCAGTCCCAAATCCAGTACACTCAAGCCCCCAAAAGAACTAATATTTTAATTTGATTTCAAAGGGAGAATTAAAAGGACATCTAACTCAAACAATGAGGCAGTAAATCTTTGTTTGTTTGTTTTTTTCTATTCGAGCCTGGGAAGGGAAAATATCTTCTCCTCAGTGTCCCTATTCAAAAGTTAATCCCATTCAAAAGACCCCCTCACAGAAACACTGGAATAGTACCTAAACAACCATCCAGGCACCTGAAGCCCAGTCAGTATGATAAATAAAATTAACCATCACAATTAATCAAAAAATGTCAATCATATTAGGCAATCATCGAATGGAAACCTTGAATCTTTTATTTTATTTCAAATATACAAATGCATTTCCATTTACTAACCGTGTGAGTGTGTGTGTGTGTGTGTGTGTGTGTGCGCGCGCGTGCACGAGTTTATGTACACACTGGTCCTGGGGCTTAGACTCAGTCTGAGCTGTGTTCCTGACCTTTTCTGCTGAAGGTTAGTGCTCTACCATTTGTACCACGGCTCTAATGATGGCTTTTTTGGCAATTAATTGGAGATAAGAGTCTCATAGACTTTTCCTGCTCAGTCTGGCTTCATACCCTGATCCTCAGATCTCAGGCTCCTCAGTAGCTAGAATTCCAGGGGTGAGCAGTGTTACCCGGCCATTTACGAACCTTCTGTAGTAGATCCAAAGCTTTTTCTTTGAGTCTGAGTCTAGGACTGAAGTTCCAGATGGTCTTGTTCACACTACTACACTCCTAATTCATCATCGACATTTCTCCATTGTTTGTTTCCTTACGTGAAAATAAAGTACGCAGAAACAAACACAACTTGAAAGCAAAAGTTTTCAACACGGTTGAAGCTGATTTTCCAATGCATTCATAGTTGCTTGATTTGATCTCCTTCGGACACATCACTTGCTTTTTGAGAAACTTCATTGAGTTGCACAGCCAAACGTGTTCCTTTTCAAGTGTGTCATCTGGCTGGCTGGGTAGCGTGTGGTTCTTCCATTATTACAAGAAAAGATTTGGGATCCAGCACGGCTGAGTCCTTGCGGAGGAAGAGAGCCCCTCTCCATGGGACCAAGTGAGCGGCAGGCAGAGCGAGGAGAGCGTGGATTGGCCGGGGCACTCTGCTGGAAAGAGGCTGGGTGAGGGTTAGAGTTAGAGGTGAAGGTTAGAGTTCCTTAGACACAACATCTGTCTGCTTGAACTTTTTTCCAGAGTCCCCAAAGACATAGATGACCATAAAAACCTAAATAAGCAAGAAGAGGATAAGGAGCCACTTCCAGACTCTTCTGAATTCCTTTGGTTATATTCATTACTTCCTATTTTCTTGATCACCATTAAATGTCCATTAGAAGTCTTGATTATCACTTGAGATTCTCTTTCGTATGCCCTATGTTATCCCAAGAATTAGTTCATACGCTATTTTTTGAAGTATCCATTTGCATTTTGTCGGTCCTCCTTTTTTATTTAAAAAAAAAGCACAGTTTTGTCATACGATCTGCCATGATACAATAAACTGCTGCCCTGTGAAAACAACTCATAAATGGGCCCTGTAGTTAATAACAGCATGCTACTTCAAGTGACATTTTTCACTTTTTGGTAATGATAGAATATAATGTAACATTTTTATGCAACAAGATGGCACTATAAAGGAATTTTATTACTTTTTTAATTACCTCTATGTCATATTTGTAAAATATAAATGACAAAAAGGCTGAAAGTTTTATGCATCGGGAGCTGTTAAAAAATATAAAGTCTAATTACTTAGACACGTTATTTCGAAGTAGCTACAAAAGTGCTAATGCTCCAGTACTCAAGCCATCAGAGGCTTCATTACATTTTCTGGGGACTAAGCAGGGACACAGGTAATTTGTCACATGCAACCTTTGAAGTCTGAGTCCACTGGCAGCAAAAGAGTGTGCTGTTTAGAGCAAAGATTGCTGGTCCCATGGCCTGGATCTGAAGCCCGGCTCCACCTCCTCCGCCTTCAGGAAGATGGGCAATGAGTTCAGCTCTATAGGAAGTAGTCTTGTGAAATGCTAGATCCTTGGAAAAACCCCACATATTGCTAATCCTGAGAGTCTTATTTACTTCAGTGAGGACGGACACCTCTTGGACACGGTGCCATCTTTCAGTAGACAGCAAAGCTGTGCTATTTATGAGGCTGTGGGTTTGGTTCCAGCAGCCTCTGGGATGCAAGGGCTGGGGACTGAAGAGGACCGAGTGACGTTCACCAGGAAGGAGTGGAAAGAGGAGCTTTGAGGCGAGAATATGCAAGAGTCTTCCCAAGGAGGAGTCTGGTACTATCTACTTAAAAGGAAGCCTTGGTTTAACAGAAAAGAAAATTTCTACCAGTTCCTCAAAGGAACATGAAGGTTATTTTTAACTTTCAACTTCCTGGGCAAAAATGCCTGGAGCGGCAACGTCATAGTGAAGATAGTTGTGGAATAAAGCGTGATAATGTACTCCATAGGCATTGTGGTGGGAGGACACGGGGTGGGGGTGGGTGGTTTTGAGTCGCAGCTTCTTGTTAGCAAGAGGGAAATAATGGCGTATGTTTATAGATAATAGTGGTATTAAGTACCAAACCATCTAGAAAGAAAGAATATGCAGGGCTGGGGATATGGCCTAGTGGCAAGAGTGCTTGCCTCGTATACATGAGGCCCTGGGTTCAATTCCCCAGCACCACATAGACAGAAAATGCCCAGAAGTGGCGCTGAGGCTCAAGTGGCAGAGTGCTAGCCTTGAGCAAAAAGAAGCCAGGGACAGTGCTCAGGCCCTGAGTCCAAGCCCCAGGACTGGCAAAAAAAAAAAAGAATATGCAGAAAGGGTAAGAGTTTAAATCTAGACTTAGGTCAGATTTAGATTTAGATTTTTAGTTGGTATGACCCTATTTTGTGACATCTCTAGAGGTAATGTTGATTTCCTCCCAAGGATGTTGTGAAAATTAAATAAACGAATACATGAGAAAATAATATATAGGAGATATGTGTGGTAGGAAGGGAACCTACCATTTTTCTAATGGGGGAGATTGAGAAAAATAAGGCAAAGGATGAATTGCAGGTGTTAAGGAACCAGTATAGGATTCTGAAGCCACAGCAAGATGATATATTATCACTGCATCCCGAAGGAGCAAAGAAAGGAAGGTAAACAGGAGCCTGAACAGAGATCTTCCTCCTCCCACCATCCATCCTCCTGTCTTGCCTTGCTCAAATTCAACTAGTAGCCAGAGGCAGCCAGTCCTTGCTAATGCAGTTCCCCTGCGGGGCAGGCCTCCTGGAACGGGGAGGAGGACGAACAAAGCCAGTATCAGAACACACAGAGAATGACCAGCTCCAGTAGGTTCAGAAAGGCCAGGATTGTTAGGAACTTCGATTCAATTGAAATAGAGATTGGTATATGTTCACACACTGTTCAACAAATCTCTGGATATCGACTTGAGGCAGGAATGAGGAATTGTAAGCAATAATTATATACAATATTTATTGTACTAAAATTGACTGAAGAATTTTAGTTTTCTGCTGAAGGTGAGGATCAAGGGGTAGAGTATCTATCTAGAAAGCACCAGGCTCTGAAGGCAAATGGGTTTGAAGAAAGACAGAAAGGAAGGAAGGAATAATAAAGAAAGAAAGAGAGAGAAGGAAGGAAGGAAAGAAGGGTGGAAGGAAGGAAGGAAGGTAGGAAGGAAGGAAAGAGAGGGAGGGAAAGAAGGAAGGGAGGGAGAGAAGGAAGGAAAGAAGGAGGGAAGGAAGGAAGGATTGATTCTATATTTGAAAAATATGAGAAAAGGTGTTGAATGTTTTCACCATAAATGAGAAATGTTTGAAGAGATATCTGTTCAAGTCTGAAAATTACATGATGTATACATGTATTGGAATATATTTATTCCATACAATATTATAGGTTTTTGTGTACCCATAAAACCTTAAATTAAAAACAATACAGCAAAGAATGCTCACACACTAAGTCTATAAGAGCAGCAGCATTCTGTTCCCTTGTTGGCAGATGCGAATGTGAGAATAAATATATCGTGTTGTTCAGAACACAGTCAATTCAAAATACCTGTGTGGCGTTGAACGTTCCCTCCTCGTGGCGCATGCTGAAGAGCCTGGCTAGAAGGCGGGATTGTTTCTGTGTTATCCTCCGTCTCTCTTATTCTGGCTCTTGATCCAGTCCACACTGCGTAGCCTTCTACGTACCACAATGCGACCTGCTGATTGTATCCATCTCCCAAACACAGATTGAGCGTTCTCTCCTATCTCTTGCCATGGCAACTCCGTTTGAATGTCCCCTCCATAACGCCCGTGACAGGCTCCAGAGAGGCTTGGATCAGCTAGATAGAAAGGTGTTAGACTCACTCTCC